>NC_092717.1:29316337-29659097 GCF_047496885.1 Scyliorhinus torazame
CTCCCATGTCCACAAAGTGTACTCCCGGATAGACTTCTTTGTCCTGGGAAGGGCGCTGATCCTGAAGGTGGCAGGAACGGAGTATTCGGCTATAGCCATTTCAGATCATGCCCCACATTGGGTAGATCTGGAAGTAGGAGAGGAAAAGGAACAGCGCCCACTCTGGAGATTAGATATGGGACTGTTGGCGGACGAGGGGGTATGTGTAAGGATGAGGGGATGTATTGAAAGGTACCTAGAGATTAATGATGACGGAGAGGTCCAGGTGGGAGTGGTCTGGGAGGCGCTGAAGGCGGTGGTTAGAGGGGAGCTGATCTCCATAAGGGCCCATAAGGGGAAACAAGAGGGTTAAGAAAGGGAGAGATTGTTGAGGGAGATTTTGAGGGTGGATAGGCAATATGTGGAGGCTCCAGATGAAGGGCTATACAGGGAAAGACGGAGATTGCACACGGACTTTGACTTGTTGACCACGGGTAAGGCAGAGGCACAATGGAGGAAGGCACAGGGAGTGCAGTATGAATATGGAGAGAAGGCGAGCCGGCTGCTGGCCCAACAACTTAGGAAGAGGGGGGCGGTGAGAGAGATCGGAGGGGTTAGAGACGAGGAGGGAAAGATGGAACGGGGAGCGGAGAGGGTGAACGGGGTGTTTAAGGTATTTTACGAGAGGCTATATAAGGCTCAACCCCCGGAAGGGAAAGAGGGAATGATGCATTTCCTAGACCAGCTGGAGTTCCCGAAGGTTGAGGAACAGGAGATGACAGGACTGGGAGCGCAGATTGAGGTGGAGGAGGTGGTAAAAGGAATTGGGAACATGCAGGCAGGGAAGGCCCCGGGACCGGATGGGTTCCCGGTGGAGTTCTATAGGAAACACGTGGACCTGCTGGCCCCACTTCTGACGAGAACCTTCAATGAGGCTAGGGAAAGGGGGACACTACCCCCGACGATGTCGGAGGCGACGATATCGCTGATCCTGAAAAGAGACAAAGACCCGCTACAGTGCGGGTCATACAGGCCTATTTCCCTCTTGAACGTAGATGCCAAGCTTTTGGCCAAGGTGATTGCGACGAGGATAGAGGACTGTGTCCCTGGGGTGGTGCATGATGATCAAACGAGGTTTGTTAAAGGGAGGCAATTGAATGCTAATATACGGAGGCTGCTGGGGGTGATGATGATGCCCCCACCGGAGGGGGAGGTGGAGATAGTGGTGGCGATGGATGCAGAGAAAGCATTTGATAGAGTGGAGTGGGACTACCTGTGGGAAGTACTGAGGAGATTTGGATTTGGAGAGGGGTTCATTAGATGGGTTCAGCTCCTGTACAGGGCCCCGGTGGCAAGTGTGATTACAAATAGGCAACGATCTGACCACTTCCGACTATATAAGGGTACAAGACAGGGCTGTCCCCTGTCCCCGTTACTGTTTGTGTTGGCAATTGAGCCACTGGCCATAGCGCTGAGGGGCTCTAGGAAGTGGAGGTGGGTACTTAGAGGAGGAGAAGAGCATCGGATGTCATTATACGCGGATGATTTATTGTTGTATGTCGCGGACCCAGTGGAGGGGATGCCTGAGATAATGCAGACACTCAGGGAGTTTGGATACATTTTCAGGATATAAATTGAATATGGGGAAGAGTGAACTGTTTGTGATGCACCCCGGGGAACAGGGCAGGGGAATAGACGATTTACCATTGAGGAGGGTAACAAGGGATTTCCGGTATTTAGGGATCCAGGTGGCCAGGAACTGGGGAACCTTGCATAAGCTTAACTTGGCACGACTGGTAGAGCAGATGGAAGAGGACTTTAGGAGGTGGGACATGGAGCCCCTGTCATTGGCGGGCAGGGTGCAGGCGGTTAAAATGGTGGTCCTTCCGAGGTTTCTTTTTGTGTTCCAGTGCCTCCCTGTACTGATTACAAAGGCCTTTTTTAAGAAGGTGGACAAGAGTATTATGAGCTTTGTGTGGGCTGGAAAGACCCCAAGAGTAAAGAGGGGGTTCCTGCAGCGCAGTAGGGACAGAGGGGGACTGGCACTGCCGAGTCTAAGTGATTATTATTGGGCCGCCAACGTGTCAATGATATGTAAGTGGATGAGGGAAGGGGAAGGAGCGGCGTGGAAAAGACTGGAGATGGCGTCCTGTAGGGGAACTAGTCTAAAAGCACTGGCGATGGCGCCGTTACCGTTCACCCTGAAAAAATACACCACAAACCCAGTGGTGGTGGCAACTCTGAAAATCTGGGGGCAGTGGAGACGACATAAGGGAGTGACGGGTGCCTCAGTGTTGTCCCCGATAAGGAACAACCATAGGTTCATCCCGGGAAGGATAGATGGGGGATTTAAATCTTGGCAGCGAGCAGGAATTGCAAAATTGAAGGACTTGTTCTTAGAGGGACGTTCGCGAGTCTGGGAGCACTGACAGAAAAATATGGGTTGCCACCTGGGAATGCATTTCGCTATATGCAGGTGAGGGCATTTGTGAGGCAACAGGTGAGGGAATTTTCGCAGCTCCCGGCGCAAGAGATCCAGGACAGAGTGATTTTGGGGGCATGGGTGGGTGATGGTAGGGTGTCAGATATATATAGGGAAATGAGAGACGAGGGGGAGACGATGGTAGAGGAGCTGAAGGGAAAATGGGAGGAGGAGCTGGGGGAAGAGATTGAGGGGGGGCTGTGGGCAGATGCCCTAAGTAGGGTAAACGCTTCGTCCTCGTGTGCCAGGCTCAGCCTGATACAATTCAAGGTTCTACACAGGGCGCATATGACTGGAGCAAGGCTGAGTAGATTTTCTGGAGTGGAGGATAGGTGCGGGAGATGCGCGGGAAGCCCGGCGAACCACACCCACATGTTTTGGTCCTGTCCGGTATTGCATGGGTTCTGGGTGGGTGTGGCAAAAGTGATTTCAAAGGTGGTGGGGGTCCGGGTCGAACCAGGCTGGGGGTTGGCTATATTTGGGGTTGCAGATGAGCCGGGAGTACAGGAGTCGAGAGAGGCCGATGTTTTGGCCTTTGCGTCCCTAGTGGACCGGCGAAGGATTCTACTTATGTGGAAAGAAGCTAAACCCCCAGGTGTGGAGGCCTGGATCAATGACATGGAAGGGTTCATAAAATTGGAGCGGATAAAGTGCGCACTAAGAGGTTCGGCTCAAGGGTTCACCAGGCGGTGGCAACCGTTCCTCGACTATCTCGCAGAGCGATAAGGGAAAATAGGAAAGGTAGCAGCAGCAACCCAGGGGGGAGGGGGGGGCAGGGGGGGGGGGGGGGGGGGGGAGGGCTCATTTGGGTCCTCAGGGGTTTTATGTGTGTGTTTATATATTAGTTATTTATATTAGATGTTACAAAGTTACTATTTTAGTTACTATTTCTGTTGTTTCTTATTTTGTTGTTGGCAGTTGCCGTTAGTTAGCATATTATTTATTTTTAAAAACGATCAATGTATATATTATTACAAAGTTGTAAAATGGGAAATTTTTGTTTGATCGAAAAACTTTAATAAAATATATAGATGATTTTGCTCAAAAAAATAATTTTTTAAAAAAGAAATTAGTAGAGTAATACTTGTGGTACAGAACAGATTATGGATCTTGTTAGAACCCCTTCAGACTCTGGCTGAATATCTTCAAATAGTTCTTTGACTAGGTTGTTTCAACCTATTCCTTGATTTCAGATAAGTAAGCTCTGCTTTTAAAATATTATTACTGTTTTCCCCATGCTCGTGGGAAAGAAAACTGCCTTTATCTGTGGTCTAAAAAACACAAGGGATTCTAGATCAGACTTCACTTCCAAAAGCCTTTTCTCCAAAACGCTGCCTCTCTCCACAGCCTCTCCAAAACTGCCTCCCTCCACAGCTTCTCAAAATGCCTCCCTGCTTTATTTGGCTCCACCCAGTAATGACCTCATCTCCCCAAGCTAAAAAAATAATAATTCTCTCTGCAGGCTGCAAAAGCACATTCACTCCCGGGGACCTCCCCAGTCAAACCCCGGGGACCTCCCCAGTCAAACCACAGCCCATTAAACTCGACTAAAAAAACACATTCCTTGTCAATTTCACATGCTGGCTGCTAAAACTACCCAGGTCCTGCAGAACAAGACTCTCCTTTTTAAAGAATATGACCATTGCAATAAAATACATTCTAATCCCAGGCTTTTAACCCTTAATTTGCACAATACTTACACATATATAATGATAATCTTTAACATTGTCACAAGTATTTATACTTCTGCTCCTAATTCCTATGTTATTATATTGTCACACTTCCCCCTTAAAAAAAAATGAACCAGCAATGTAAACAGATGTCTTCGTTTTTCTAAAATCCTTTTAACGTTAAACATTTCTTAACATTCTATATAACTAGAATTTGGAGGCAGTTTCGCCAACATTTCAGGTTGGAGGCAGGGTCAAGGGAAATTCCGATTCGGGGGAACCACAGATTTGAGCCAGGGAGATGGGATGGAAATTTTCGGAAATGGGAGGAGAAGGGGATTAAGACACTAAAAGATTTGTTTCTTAGGGGTCGGTTTGCAGGATTGAAGGAACTGGAAGCGAAGTATGGGCTGGAGCAGGGGGAAATGTGTAGATGCATGAAGGTTCGAGATTTTGCCAGAAAGGAGATACAGAGCTTCCCGGTGGAGCCAGCCTCCACATTGCTGGAGAAGGTGTTGACGACAGGGGGACTAGAGAAGGGGGTAGTGTCAGTGGTTTACGGAGCTATTTTGGAAGAGGATAAGGCACCACTGGAAGGGATCAAAGCAAAGTGGGAGGAAGAGTTGGGAGAGGATATGGAGGAGGGGTTCTGGTGTGAGGTGCTCCGGAGAGTGAATACCTCCACCTTGTACGCGAGGTTGGGGCTGATACAGCTGAAGGTTGTATACAGAGCACACCTCACGAGGGTGAGGATGAGCCGATTCTTTGAAGGAGTAGAAGATGTGTGTGAATGTTGCGGGGGGGGGGGGGTTAATCTCGTTCATATGTTTTGATCCTGTCCAAAGCTAGAGGATTACAGGAAGGAGGTTTTTAGGGTAATTTCTAAAGTGGTGCACGTGAAACTGGACCCGGACCCCCGGGAGGCCACATTCGGGGTGTCAGACCAGCCAGGGTTGGAAACGGGTGCGGAGGCAGATGTTGTGGCCTTCGCCTCGTTGATCGCCTGAAGGCGGATCCTGATGGGTTGGAGAGCAACCTCTCCACCCTGTGCCCTGGCGTGGCGGGGGGGACCTGTTGGAATTCTTGACTCTTGAGAAGGTTAAGTTTGAACTGAGGGGAAGTATGGAGGGGTTCTACAATTCATGGCCATTATTCACTTTCAAGAACTGGATAACATTGAACATTAGTTGGGGCATGTGGGTGGGATGGTTGGGAGGAGGGGGACTGTGTGTGTTAATGGCGACTATGGGTGATCCCTAATTCCTTTTTGTCATTTGTTTGTGTGAACATGCGGGCTAATGTTTGGGGTTTGGTGGGAGGATGGGATTGTTGTTATTGATATGGGGATTGACATTATATTCGTTACTGATTATTGTCTATTGGTGGTGGGTGTAAATTTGGGAGAAAATATGAAAGAGGAGTATAAAATTTTTTTTAAAGATTATATACAACTTATACTCTATACAATATATCATTTTACATTTTTCAACTAGCAAACATCAACATGAATATCGTCCATTTTAATCTTCTCACATGTTACAGTTGTGATAAAGCATCAGCAATCACATTTTCTCTTCAAGCCACATGCAGAATTCCTAAACTAAATGGTTGTAATAATAAACTCCATCTGAATAGTCTTGCGTTTTGCATTTTAAATTTGTACAAGACATTTAATGGATTATGATCCGGATATACAATTGTGTCAGATAAATTGTTACTAACATAGATGTTAAAATATTGTAACACCAATACCAAACTCAAGGCCTCCTTTTTGATGGTCAAATATTTCATTTAGTGAATGTTGAGTTTTCTAGAAAAATACCCGATTGGTCTTTCAATTCCTTTGTCGTCTTCCTATAGCAGTACAGCATTGACACCCACATCACTTGCACCAATTGCCACCTTAAATAGCTTGGCAAAATTAGATGTCCTCAACACTGGTGCGATGGTTAACATAGTCTTCAGATAATCGCATGCTTCTTGACATTCCTTTTATTTAATTTAGAGTACCCAATTATGTTTTGTTCCCAATTAAGGGGCAATTTAACGTGGCTAATCCACCTAACCTGCACATCTTTGGGTTCTGGGGGTGAAACCCACGCAGACACGGGGAGAATGTACAAACTCCACACAGACAGTGACCCAGGGCCGGGATCAAACCCGGGTCCTCTGCGCCGTAGGCAGCAATGCTACCCACTGTGCCACCGCCTCTTGACTTTCTGCCGTCCACTGAAACTTTTGTCTGTTTAGAAGTTCAGTCAGTGGAGCAACCACGCTGCTGACATTTGGCACGAATTTCCAGTAGAAACCATTACTGCCCAGAAATCTCAGAACTTCTCTCCTAGTCGGTGGTATTGGAAATTCTCCAATAGCTTCTGTCTTCACATTCCATGGAGCCATCTGACCATGTCCAATTATATGGCCTAAGAAGGTGACTTGAGCTATTGAAAACTCACTCTTAGCCAAATTTACCACCAACCCAGCTTCCTTTATTCAACCGCTTGGTGTTTTAAATGTTCCAAATGCTCCTTCCATGTTTCACTGAATACCGCCAAATCGTCAATGTATACTGCACAATTGTTTAGATCTGAGATGACCTTGTTGGTTAATCTTTGGAATGTTGCTGCCGCATTTTTCATTCCAAATGGCTTGACTTTAAATTGATACAAACCATTTGGCGTCACAAAACCAGCCTCCCCGAACAGGCACCGGAATGTGGCGACTAAGGGCTTTTCACAGTAACTTCATTGAAGCCTACTTGTGACAATAAACGACATTCATTCATTCAAAAGCCGAAACCTCATTCACCCTCTCTGATAAAGGTACTTGCCAATATCCTTTAAGTAAGTCAAGTTTAGTAATAAAATGTGCTTGTCCAACCTCTTCAACAGTCGAGGAATAGGTATGAATCTGATTTAATAACTGCGTTGGCCTTCCTATAGTCCACACACAATCATTATGTTCCATCCAGTTTTGGTACCATGACAATCGGTGTGCTCCAATCACTGTAACTCACTTCAATGATATCCTCCTTCAGCATGTTGTCAATTTCCTTTTGTGCCTGTGCTAGATTTTGTGGATTGAGCCTGTATGGATGTTGTTTAATGGGAAGAGCATTTCCTATATCTACAACATACATAATTACTTTCAGACTTCCCAATTTATTCCCACATAGTATGTCACTATGTGACTGTAATAATTCTTCTGGCGATTTTGATTTTTCTCTGAAGGTAACTCAATAATTTATCCCAATTTTTTAATGCTCCCTCACTATTCAATTTAATTTGAGGAATGTCAAATTCAGAATCATCTGGATTTATTTGTTCGCCCCGAGCTACAATGACTATTACTTCCTCCTTCTTTTCCTCCCTATCAATATAACTTGAGCATATTAACATGAAACGCTCTGTAAATTTTCCTTCTGTCTGGCATTCTTATCAGATAATTCACCTTACTCAATTTATTTTCAATTTTCATAAGGCCCGCTGAATCTTGTTTTTAATGGTTCACCTACCACTGGTAACAATAGTACTTTCTCCCCACTAACAAAACCACAAATGTTTGATTTCTCATCCGCCTCTTTTTTCACCACCGGCTGTGACAATTTTAGATGGACCCTAGCCAACTCACTAGTTAATCATTCCCTAAAATTTGACACATAGTCCAACAACATTGTAGTCTCTGACTGCTGACTCACTAATTTCACTTTGATCAATTTAAATGGTCCTCTCACCTCATGACCCAAAATCAATTAGAATGGACTCAATTTAGTTGATTCATTAGGTGCATCCCTAATTGCAAATAGCACAAATGGAATTATTTTATCCCAATCGTCTGGATAATCCTGGCTATAGG
The DNA here is from genome assembly GCF_047496885.1 of Scyliorhinus torazame. NCBI lineage: Eukaryota > Metazoa > Chordata > Chondrichthyes > Carcharhiniformes > Scyliorhinidae > Scyliorhinus > Scyliorhinus torazame. Next base: position 29,324,324 of record NC_092717.1, read on the forward strand.
CCCTCAACTTGGTCTTTAGGGTTTGATGCTATCCTTCTAATGCCCCTTGTGGTTCCGGATAATATGCCGTTGAGTTAAAGTGCTTTATTCCTAAGCTATTCATAACTTCCTTGAATAACTTTGACATAAAATTGGATCCCTGATCTGATTGAACTTGTTTTGGTAGTCCATATCTAGTAAAATAAATTGGATTACTGTTTACATATTCATTAAATGTCCACACTTAGTTTTTTAAGCTATCTCTGTAACATAGTGTAGCAAAGTTCCAAGTCATTTTATGCAGATGTCAAAGATGTCTTGGTCATAAATATTATGCAGTGCATCTTAGCTGTAATGTTTCTTAATGGAATTGTTTCTGGAAATCTAGTAGATACATCCATTATGGTCAACAGATACGGATTCCCACTTTTGGTTTTAGACAGGGGTTCCACACAATCAATTAAGACCCTCGTGAAAGGTTCCTCATATGCTGGAATGGGTATTAAAGGTGCTGGTCTGATTACTGCCTCAGGTTTCCTATTACCAAATGTGTGAAATGTGCGGCAAAATTCAACTACATCCTTATGCAGTCAAGGCCAATAAAAATATTTTTGCTCGTTTTCCTTACTCCTAAATGACCCCCTACTGGAACCTCATGTGCTATCCACAAAACCTATTTTCTATAACCCACAAGAAATTCCACTTGATGAACATTTGCCCATTTCTCATCTGCTTGAATATGTAACAGTCTCCAATTTCTCATTCATACTTTTAATGTAATAACACTCTTTCTAATGTAATAACACTCTGGTATATGCTCAGATTCCATTTCTGCATATGTTTTCAGATATAACTGCTTTCTCTGTGAATCTTTTTGTTATAATTCAACAAACCTGCTTGAACCAAACATATCCACTTCATCCCCCACCTGCTCTTTTTCCTTACCAACCATCTGGTCAAACATGGGGCGAAATTCTCCGGTATCGGCGCGATGTCTGCCGACTGGCGCCCAAAATGGCGCAAATCAGTCAGGCATCGCGCCGCCCCAAAGGTGCGGAATGCTCCGCATCTTGAGGGCCCGAGCCCCAACCTTAAGGGGCTAGGCCCGCGCCGGACGAATTTCCACCCCGCCAGCTGGCGGAAAAGGCCTTTAGCGCCCCGCCAGCTGGCGCGGAAATGACATCTCCGGGTGGTGCATGCGCGGGAGCGTTAGCGGCCGCTGACGGCATTCCCGCGCATGCGCAGTGGAGGGAGTCTCTTCCGCCTCCGCCATGGTGGAGACCGTGGCGAAGGCGGAAGGAAAAGAGTGCCCCCACGGCACAGGCCTGCCCGCGGATCGGTGGGCCCCGATCGCGGGCCAGGCCACCATGGGGGCACCCCCCAGAGCCCGCCCACGCCGCCTTGTCCGGCTGGTAAGGTAGGTGGTTTAATCTACGCCGGCGGGACAGGCATTTGGCCGGCGGGACTTCAGCCCATACGGGCCGGAGAATCACGGGGGGGGGGGGGGCGGGGGGGCGCCAACCGGCGCGGCGCGATTCCCGCCCCCGCCGAATATCTGGTGCCGGAGAATTCGGCAACCGGCGGGGGCGGGATTCATGCCAGCCCCCAGCAATTCTCCGACCCGGCGGGGGGTCAGAGAATCTCGCCCATGGTTTCTGACAACTGAACCTCAGCATCCCTATCGACACTCCTCAAGTTCTCTTCCTCCTGTCTCAACCTGTGGCTTTGTGATCGGGATACCACACAATCAGGAAATACTTCCGGATATACTTCTTGCAACATCTCAGTTGTTTGACTTTCCACTGGCTTTTCAACAATAGTAGGCTGCATTCCCACCTGTGATCCAGCTATATCATTACCTCGGATAGATTGTACCCTTGAAAAAGGTAATTGTTTTCCATTACTCCTCCGACCACTTCACCACGTCTAACCTTTTTTTTTAAATTTAGAGTAGCCAATTATTTTTTTCCAATTAAGGGGCAATTTAGCATGACCAATCCACCTATGCTGCACATCTTTGGCTTGTGGGGGCGAGAAGACTCTCTAACCTTACCTTGCACAATGGCACACTATTGCTCTCACCACTAATTCCATATATTACCAAATCTTCTGGCAATGCGCCTTCCAAACTACATACCTGCTTATCTCTCACCATTAAAGATTGACTTGCCCCTGTATCCCTTAAGATCTTAACCTCTCTACCGACTCCACCTTGTACACACGAGTAAATTTTACACCCACAGATAAAATCCTTAAAATGTTCTAGTACCTGCTTATCCACCAACCTCCAAACAGGCTGCACACTCTGTTGTGCCCCTTCCACTGGGACAATGGATTTTCTTCCCACTTTAATAAACTATCGGGGCGGTCTCAGGACATTACCGGAGACCCTCCCCCGATGCTCCGCCCCCGATGGGTCGCGTTCCCGATGGAGTCGATCACGTGTGTTTTTTTTTGGGGGGGGGGGGAACTGAGCATGGCGGCTGCAGACTAAGTCCAGCACTGTCACAGCTGGGGGGGGGGGTGTTTGGGAGCCGATCTGCGGGCAGGGGGGCTTTGGCAGGGGTTGGGGGAATGGTGGGGGTGATCCAGGGGTGGCGAGCCTGGCCAAAGGAGGGCACTATTTGGCAGTCCGGGACCGCGCGCGGCCGGCGCCGTCCACATGCGCGGCCATGGACCCGGAAATTCTCCGTCCATATCCGCAGCTAGAGCCGGGGGCTTTATGCTGCGTGCCTGCTAGCCCCACCCCCCCCACCCCCACCAGATGGAGGATCGGTGGCCATTCTGCGCCATTTGTCCGGTCATAAATCGTCATCGTTCCTATGCCTGCAACAGCACTTAGTCTCAGAATCGGAGAATCCAGCACCTGTCTCTCTCCACAGCTTTCTCCAAAATCGCCTCCCTCCACAGCTTCTCCACTGCTTTCTTTGGCTCCACCCAGTAATGACATCATCTCCCCAAGCTAAAAAAAAAAAATTCCCTCCGCAGGCTGCGAAAGCACATTAACTCCCCGAGGACCTCCCCAGTCAAACCACAGCCCATTAACCTAGACGGAAAAACACATTCCTTGTCAATTTCACATACTGGTTGCTAAAACTACCCAAGCCCTGCAGAACAGAATTCTCCTTTATAAAGAACATGACCATTGCAATAAAATACATTCTCACCCCAGATTTTTAACCCTTAATTTGATAAATACTTTAAGAATCCAATTTTCCTAATATCTTCCAATCGTCACAAAACATGGACAAGGAAAACTGCCAATGATTGCCGTGTACTGCTGACGAAAATTGAGGGTGGAAAGGGTGCAAAATGTACTCCGGGGTGGGGGGGGGGCAGATTTTAATGTCCATCATCAAGAGTGGCTCGAGTCCGGGCTGGCCGGGTCCTTAACAACATAGCTGCTAGATTGAGTCTGTGGATCTGTGGCAGGTGGTGAGGGAACCAACAAGAGGGGAAAAAATGCTTGACCTCATCCTCACCAAGCTGCTTGCCGCAGGTGCATCTGTCCATGACAGTAGGAGTGGCAACCACACAGTCTTCACATTGAGGACACCCTCCTTCGTGTTGTGTAGCATTACCACCACGCGTCATCCAATGACCTCCTTTTATTAAGCGGCCTCCCCAGCAAGTGGTCATGCTGGCACCGATTAGAGCTCCTTTTGAAAAATGTGAACCTGGCGGAAGAACCTCTGCGGAGAGCCGAGGAGGTGAGGAGCCATCTTTGCTCACAGGCAAAGAACCGTGTTGGGCTTGCTGCCCCTGTGCTCGTAGGGGAGTGGAGGGGGCAACTGGGGGTGAGTTTCACCCATGGCTGGGGTGGCCCGCCATGGGGGGGGGGCGGAGCTGCGGAGGGGAGGGTGCTCCGCTGCGGGCGGCTCTGCCATTCCAACCCATGGATCGTGTGCACCCATTCCGGGCACAACCCTAATCCCGGTCTGTCCGCCCCACCAACTACCCACAACCCCCACTGACTGTGGAGGCCTCTGGCCGTGTGGCTGAAGGCTATTGCGAATAGCAAATTGGCACTCGTAGTTAAGTAAGCACTTCACACATCCCAAGTGGATTCCCGTGAGTGGGCGGGCCATTTAGCATGTAGGAGTTATTGCCTAGCATCCCAATCAGACTGTGACACTGTGCCAGAACACTGCAGGAAGCAACACCACGGGCGCAGCAGCCAGCATTCGAACACCCAGGCGATGGGCCCCAGCCCCGGACACATGTCCGCGGCCGAAGGGTGGGTGAGTGCAATGGGAATGGGACCAGCGTCCGGTGTTAGGTGTTAGGTGTGGGTGTCAGTGGTACAGGGTCTCGGGTCCGGTGAGCAGGGGCCCCCGCTCCAGCAGGGCGTGCGTGGGCAGGGTGTTCCGGGTGTGGGACGGTAGTCAATGGGGGAAATGGAATGTCCTGGGGTGGATGACATCGCTGTTTGTCAGTCTCACACCCTCTCCCAATTCGTTACAGATATTGAACGGTACGGACGATATTTTGCACCCCGCAGAACTTGCCCTGGTGATGCTGCTGATAGCCCGGGCGGCCAGACACCGGACATGGCGGCAGCAGCAGCATCGACAGAGGCTCGAGGTGGCGGCCCATATGCTGGGTCCCACCCCACACCCTAAGGGCGTGACCGCCCACCAGACCAGGGTAAGACCCATAGGGGGAGGTCCACGAAGGCCCAGGGTGTACAAGCGGCGCTGGTCTTTCGAGCAAATGACAGATAGCGCATGCCACAGGAGGCTCCTCCTGAACAAGCAGATGGCGCAGCAACTGTGCCATGTTCTCGCAGACTTGGGACCATATGGAGGGGCAGGACACCCACCCACTCTGTGTTCGTCAAGGTCTCCGCAGCCCTGACATTTTACACCTCGGGATCATTGCAGGCTCGAGCAGGATCTGTGTTGCATCCCTCAGGCTACAGCCACAGAGCGCTGATGCCCTGTTTGCCCAAGCAGAAATTGATATAAACTTTGACACGGACCAAGCCCAACAAGATGCCTGGACAGCAGGATTCTCCGCCATCGACATGGTGCCCCAGGTCCAGGGGCTGATAGACTGTACGCATGGTGTCTTGCGTTCACCAGGCCAGCTGGGAGTGCCCTACATCAACAGAAAGAGGTTCCACTCCCTGAACATCGTTTCCCAAGGAGTGTGCATGACAGCTACACCCTGGGGCAGTCAGACAAATCCGACCTTTTCGAGGATCACTCCAGGATGGCCGGCTGGATTTTGGGGAAAAGGGGTATCACTGAGGACCTGGCTAATGACAGTGGGAGGCCGGAGACTGATGTGGAGACTCGATACAAAAGGCCCACGTGGCCATCAAGGCTGTCATTGAACGGTGCATCGGACCGCTCAAGATGCGGTTCCAATGCCTCGACGCTCCGGTGGTGCCCTGCAATACACCCCCCTGGAGGGTCGCCCGCTTTGTGGTGGTCTGCTGTGTCCACCACAACCTGGCACAGCAGCAGGGCAACGTGCTGGAAGTGGAGGATGAGGAACATATGACCACCTCTGAGGAGGAGGAGGACGTTGAGGATGACGAGGAGGCGCCGGACCAGCAGGGGCTGGAGGACGATCCCGGGAGGAACCGGAGCATCAGCTGGAGGCTGGAGGACAGGCGGCAGTGGCGAGGGCCCAGCAAGCCCGGAGTAGCAGGAAGGCCCTCATATCTTCCGCTTCACATAGGGTGTGTTGTTGAAAACTCACCACTATTCTTTGAAGTCCCCCTATACTAAAAATGGGGCGACATTCTAAATGGTAAACAGGGATTCTCACTCCCCGACTCCGATGCAGGCTTTAGTGAATGCTATTCAGGTCAAACTATGTTTTCAGGTTATCCCCCGGTATAACCCATACCTTCACCGAAGATTTCATCTACTTACCACCTAGTAGCATTGATCCTGGGTCCCGCATTGCTAAGTAAGTAAAGTAGACTTTGGAATAACCACTATTTCAGGTTAAATTAAATTATTTTATTATTATATTTTCTTTTAAAAGCTGCAATTACTTTCTTCACAGAAAGGAAAAAGATCTCGCTTCTGGATCCTTCTGGTTGGTTGAAGGGACCTTCAGGCCCACCTTGACAATCAATCTTCTTTAAAATCTGGTCTTCTTTAGATGTATTCACTGGTTAGCTCAGTTGCTGTGTCCTATCTTTCTCATGTACTGAGCTGTGAGAGCTGGCTATCTCTGAGCTGACTCTGCCTCCTCTTTAAATTCTAGTCTTCCTTAGATGTATTAGCTATTTTAGCTCGGCTGCTATGCCATGTCCCTTTCCCATGGCCGAGCTGACTGTAATCTGACTCTGAGCTGCTTGTTCCTTCTCTGCTTCTCCGCCTCTCTCCTTCTCTGAGTTCTGGTTCTGGCTGCTGTCCCCGTTCTTCGGGTTTATATATTTTTCTAACAGTTATCTAGTTTTAAGACTTTATTGTAAAGTAACTTTTATCACTTAGATTGTCAAATATATCTTTGATCTTAACATTCTAATACAACTAAGTATTCATTTTGACATGACCTCACCTCTCAGGTCTCCGATTACATTATTTCCTTTGTGATGTTCAAAGTTCCTTTGTGATATTCAAAAATGCTTTGGTTTCAAGAGGTGTGAATTTTGGTTTGGTTCCTGTCATTTCTATAGTTTTAGTTTCCAATTGTGTCCTCAGCTCATAATTTTGACTTTGATTTTGGCTTTGAATTATGTTTCTCGTAGACTGTTGGCTCCAGTTTTCTTTAATTTACCTGGTATTAGCAAAATTTCACACCTAGAATTGTCACCAAATTCAACTGAACCTCATCCTTTCCTTTCCAGCTGCTTACTAAGATAATTACTTTCAATGAAGGGGTGAGCCATTGTTTTTGGCTTCATTCAATGTCCTGTGTGTTGGCTAAGCCTGCTTGACCAAGGATATCTGCATTTTAAAATCCTTGCCTGGCAGCTGCTGTTAACCCTTTGTGGGATCTTCCCCTGTATCCTCTCATGTTTCTCTCAGACCAGATATTGCCAGACTTCCATGTTTCAAATGACACATCTTTCCATATTTTCAATAACAGACGTGGCCTGGTCGGTCATCGCTACTCTCTCCTCCCCCCATTTCTCACCCTCCCAGAGTCTGTGTTACATCACTCCAGGGTGCTGGGACTGTTGGCACGGTCAGCGGGTCACTGTCGAGGGCAGGTGGGGGGGGGGTTGATGATAACCCGCAGAGAGCTGAGCGCTGGTGCTCCTCAATCTAAGCCATAGCCTGATCCCTGCCTGTCTGCTGAGTGCTCACTCACACCCGTCACCTGCACGGGGTGTGCCCTGCGGGGGACGGGGGTGGGGGTGGTGGGGGGGACGGGAGTGGGGGGGGAGGGGGGGGGGCGGGGAGTCCCATGCCTGGGGAGATGGGGCAAGGCTTTGGAGGACAGCCTGCATTGCGCAAGAAAAAGCTACCGAGGCTTCATACTGGTTGTAGTGAAGGATTTTAAATGCATCTCACTTAAGCGTTCATCACTGCCCTACTCTCCTGATAGTGACACCCCCACCCCACCCCATACCCCCCCACGCACACTCCCCCTTCCACCTCCCTACCCCTCTTTCCACCCCTCCTGCAGTGCCCTCTCAATGATGCACGACGTGCTTAGCCTTCCTTGCTCTGCCACTGCGACTAGGTGTCCCCCCCCAGGATGCACATCGGAGATGGAGGCAGCCTGCTGCTTACCATGTCCCGTGGCCTTAGATGCATCTGGCGGGCGTCCTCTGGGGGTTCTGGAGCCAGAGGCCCCTAGCGCACTTGATGGCGGCACATGCACAGCCGTGCCAGCCTGTCCTGGGTGCTGACTGGGAGACGCGGTGAAGTCAGCGGGGGCCACCGTCGCCACTCCATGGGTTGGGTCTGAGTAAGCACCCAGCACCCCCTCCTCCTGGTCGCTGCGCACAGGGCCCTGGGGTTCACCTTGGGATGGAGGGGAAGCTAAATTGAGCCCCGGCTGCCCCTGCATCATCTGGCTCAGCAAGCCCCCCGATGTCTGCAACCGGGTGTTGATGCCCTCGGCGATGCTCCTCAGTGATTGGGGCATGGTGTGCAGTACCGCCGCAATGCCCACCTGCGACTGGCACAAGCTCTGCAGCGCCTCGACTATTCCCATCTGAGACTGGGATATGTCCCGCAGCACCTCATTGAGGTCTGCCTGGTGTGATACGGTACAAATTAAGTAATGGCATGATGGGAAAACTGGTCAATGGGAAGACTGGTCAAAAGGTTTGATACTATACAAGAAAGACTGAAACTACTCATTCCAGCTCCCCAGGCCCAGATAAAGAATGCTGCCCTAACCATTTCCAGACTAGTATGGCCGTAGGCCAACTCTGCATAACTTGAAGTATGAAAAGATCAGCGAAGGTAGAGCCATTCCAAAACACCGGACCTCGGCAACTCCTGATAAAACTAACTCGTCATAACCCAGGGCCGTAGGAATTTAAAACAAAGATAAGTTCAGGAAGAAACAAGTCTATTCTGACCTTTCAATGTTCCCTCCGAGGACTAAATAATGGTATGAGTGATATGACCAAACATGGTCTGGTCTTTGCTTCCGTTTGTATTTCTGATCAAACTCCTGACCATACTGTTGTCACATAATCTTGATAAAGATAATGTATAAATATTGATCTAATTCTCCGCGAAAAGCGCGGAACTTGTGAAAGACTGAGCAGTTTTGTTGACTGCTCTCTTACTTCAAGTTTCAGCCATTACTGCAAGCAGTTGTTTTCGAAAATAAAGCTTGTTATTCTGTCTTAATTAGTGTGTTGAATTTTTCTACCACAGAAGCGGGAAAATATTGACTTTGACACTGGCACCGGATCATGCACCCAGAGAATCGGACAGTCTGCCGAGGCCCTCAGCCATGGCTGTCACTGACTGAGCCACGCCTTGGACAATCCACTCATGCTACTGACATCATGCACCAGGCTTTCCACTGCGGTCGTCACCCTAGCAGTGTTGGTCTCAGTGCCACGCATTGCCAGCGCCATCTCCTGCGCCCGTAGCCTCTGGGACTCCTTTAATTGGCTATGGAGGGTTACTGACATCCCCTTCTGAATCTCACGGCCGCACCCTGAAGTCTGCAGCAGCTATGGGTAAACCTGTTCCAGAGTGTCAGCATCTGACTGAGACCCAGCTGGGTCCTGGGATCCAGCAGCCCTCCGACTGCTGTCTCACCTGGGGGTTCCTGCCTCCACCTGACGTGCATCATCAACTATGAGGTGCTCACCAGAATGTGCCCCAGAAACCTGACCACTAACATCAGCAAGGTGCGTGTCTGAGTGCTGGTGGAGGATGGGGATGAGAGCTGTGACGCATCGATAGAGGCATCCTCGGGGCACTCTTCCGATGTGTCCTCCTGGGAGGCGGAGAAGGGGGGGGGAGGGACCACCCCAGATGGGCTAGCACTGTCAGCTGGAGATCCAGCGATCGAATGGACATGTGGTCAGCGGGAGGGATGGGTCAGTCTGCATGGCAATAACAACTCACGTATGATAGTCCATCAGAGTGGGATCCTCACCTCTGCACCGTGCGCCGAGGCTTGGGGTGGGGGACTAAGATTTCAGAGATGGGTTTGGGGAGGGGGCAGCATGGGTGGGCCAGGGTATGGCATGGTGCTGTGCGCAGGTGCAGTCTCATGGGGGGTGGGGGTGGAGGGGGCAGTGCCAACTCACCCATGCGGCCCGGTGTGGGTCATTGCCACACTGGGTGCCAGTCCTCCTGGTGACGCTGCCTGAGTTGACGACCGCTGCCACTTCCTCCCAGGCGGCACTGACTGCCCAGTGGTTGACTCTCAGGGACCCTCGGGGGAACAAGACATCCCTCCTGGCCTCAACCACCTTCAGCAGCCTCCCCAGGTCTGCACCCCCAAATCGTGGGGCCAGTCGTCTCAGCGCCATGGCTGTGAGCTGAGTGGGGTTGGCGGTGCAACAGCAGTTTAAGTGCTGCTCGACCTTGTTAGCAGGGGGCTGGTGAGTGCGGTCCCGGTGAACCGGCTGCAGAGCCTTCATTTCCGGCGTGAAGTGGGCAGCACGGTAGCATAGTGGTTAGCACTATGGTTTCACAGCACCCGGGTCCCAGATTCGATTCCCGCTTGGGTCACTGTCTGTGCATAGTCTGCACGTTCTCCCCGTGTGTGCGTGGGTTTCCTCCGGGTGCTCCGCTTTCTTCCCACAGTCCAAAGATGATGCATTAGGGCATTAGCTAGGAGGAGCGGTTGAATAAACTCGGTTTGTTCTCACTGGAACGAAGGAGGTTGAGGGGAGACCTGATAGAGGTCTACAAAATTGTGAGGGGCATAGACAGAGTGGATAGTCAGAGGCTTTTCCCCGGGGTAGAGGGGTCAATTACTAGGGGGCATAGGTTTAAGGTGAGAGGGGCAAGGTTTAGAGTAGATGTACAAGGCAAGTTTTTTTACGCAGAGGGTAGTGGGTGCCTGGAACTCGCTACCGGAGGTGGTGGTGGAAGCAGGGACGATAGTGACATTTAAGGGGCATCTTGACAGATACATGAATAGGATGGGAATAGAGGGATACGGACCCAAGAAGTGTAGAAGATTGTAGTTTAGTCGGGCAGCATGGTCGGCACGGGCTTGGAGGGCCTGTTCCTGTGCTGTACATTTCTTTGTTCTTTGTTCTTTGATGCGACCATCAATTCACTCGAAGACATGTGGAGAAGTAAACCGTGGCGGGCGGTGAGGAAGATGGCGTCCAAGACGGCGGCTCCCATGGATCGCATGTGGCCGGCCGTGTGAGGGAGGGTGGCGGCCCCCATGAGTCGCACATGTTATGCGGAGGCGGAGGCGGCAGACATGCTGCCACCTTGCGGGGTCTATGGGCCTGTGAGTCTGTGGATCGGGTCTGTGAGTTCGAGTTCTTAGACCTGGCCAGGCAGACCTTGGTGAAGTGTCCTTTTCGCCCGCAGCTGCTGCAGTTCGCGTTGCGGGCCGGGCAGCGCAGTCGGAGGTGTAGGGACTGGCCGCAAAAGTAGCAGTGTAGCATCCCCATGATGGGCGGATGGTCGTGCGGCACAGGCCTGGGGTAGTCTCGGGTCGGGGGCCCACGAGGGGGTCGCGTGATCAGCCGGGAACGCAGTAAGGCTCTGAAAAGCGGCCTCCAGAGAGGTAGCCAGTTTTACCGTGTCGTCCAGGTCCTGGGCCCCTTTTTCGAGCAGGCGCTGTCTCACATAGTTCGATCGGACCCCCGCCACGTAAACGTCTCGGACGGCGAGCTCCATGTGCTGAGTGGCCGTAACGGCCTGGTAGTTACAGTTGCGCGCGAGGGCTTTGAGGTCGCGTAGGTAATCATCTAGCGACTCCCCGGGGCGCTGGCGGCGAGTGGTGAAGACGTGTCGCGCATAGACCTCGTTCACATGCCGCACATAGAGGCCTTCGAGAAGTGCGAGGGCCTCTGTATAGGAAGCGGTTTCGTCGAGCTGGACAGAAATGCGATGGCTCACCCGTGCGTGGAGGAGGCTCAGCTTCTGTTCGTCAGTGACGGATGGCGTAGACGACGCATCAAAGCCAATGTGAAAAAATTTATTTCGCCTCCGCGGCCTGTGGATCGGGTGCCAGCCTGTCAGGTTTGAGGGCTGATTCCATAGTAGTATTTTAAGCTGATTAAATTGATGCGACCATCAATTCACTCGAAGACACGTGGAGAAGTAAACCGTGGTTTTAATCAGCTTAGAACTGAGCCTGCCTGTGACCGGTACAACACTGAAGGCGGCCCCGCAGGTCAGCAGCTCTTATACTTCCTGTAAAGGGGGTGGAGCCATGGGCGGAGCCCGTACATGCCCCAACATATCCCCTGTGGGTGAAGCCACACAATGGCCCCTAGGTAGAGCCCACAGGGTTCATAACATAACACAGTGCACTGGTGAATTATCAGTAATTATACGTTCACCACAAAAGATGTGAAGGTTAGGTGGATTGACCATGATAAATTGCCCCTTAGTGTCCAAAAGGTTAGGTGGAGTTACTGGGTTAGGGGGATAGGATGGAGATATGGGATTAATTAGAGTGCTCTTTCCAAGGGCCGGTGCAGATTCGATGGGCCAAACAGCCTCTTTTTGCACTGAAAATTCTATCTATGAATAATGCGGTGACGGTCTCCTCGGGTCGAGCACCGGGAAGCTTGCGGCACTTCCCACTCACTACTACACTATACAAGGGGTTTGAAATTCTGCTACTGCTCCACAAAGCCCTAGTTGATCACAACAGTTCATAAGATATAGGAGCAGAATTAGACCATTTGGCCCATTGAGTCTGCTCCGCCATTCGATCAGGGCTAATTTAATCCTGGCCTGCCGGTTCTCCATAACCCTTCAACCCATTCCCAATTAAAAATCTGTCTCATCCTTCTTAAATTTACTCATCGTCCCAGCATCCGCTGCACTCTGGGATAACGAATTCCACAGATTCACATCCCTCTGGGAGAAGTAGTTTCTCCTCAACTTGGTTTTAAATTTGCTACCTCTTATTCTAAGACTATGATATCTTGTTCTAGATTGCCCCACAACAGGAAGCCCACGTCTACTTTATCCACACCTTTTATCATCTTGTATACCTCGATTTAATCTTCCCTCGTTCTTCTAAACTCTAGGGCCTAAACTGTTCAATCTCTCTTCATACGACAAACCCCTCATATCTGGAATCAGCCTAATGAACCTCTTCTGAACTGCCTCCAATGCCACTAGACATGGAGTACTGTGCTTAATTGTGGGTACCATACCTCAGTAAGAATATATTGACGTTGGAGGGAGTGCAGTGTGTGCTGTGTTTTACAGAATGAGTGTTGGACTCTGGGGTTAACTTATGAGGGGCGATTACACAGAGTTGTATTGCGGGAATTTAGACAGTAAAAATGTGATTTAATTGAAGTTTAAGATATTAAGGGAAGCAGATAGGAGAGATATAAATAAACTATTTTGACCGGTTGGGGAATCCAGGATGTAATAAATCCACGGAGGCAGAAGTCCCGCCACCAGAATTCCTTTTATTTACAAACCCGACAGCTGAACAACCATGACCATTCAGTCTGCTGTCCACACCGGGTGTGCAGAGGATTTGACACTCCGTTATATACACAGAAAGGGGTTCCCTGATTGGGCCACTGAATCAGGGAACTCCTATTCTAGTTGGCCAATCTCAATGGCCTGGCCTAAGTCATTACACCCCTCACCCCCCAAAGTCCGAGGGGCCCCCATGGTCCTCGTGACTCATGGGTCTCCTGCTTTATTTTTGCGCCGGGTTTGGCTCCTCCACTTCGGCCTCTGACGTTGGGGGGGGGGGGGGGGTATAACGGCTAGGCGCCCGTCTTTTCCGATGTGAGCGCCTGAAGGGCGGTTTGCCCCTTTTCTCCAGAGGCAGGGGTACAGCTGTGGCGTCATCCATGGTGTCCATATCAGAGTCCGATGTCCTCACCAGTGGTGTTGGAGGGGCGCGAGTGTCGGGGAGGACTCGCCACGGTCCTTGGTATGCTGGTCTGGGTCAGCTCCGGAGGAGGAAATGAATCGGAGGCTCGCATCAGGTCCAGGTGTTCCTTATTACATGTTTTTCCACACGTATCTCATACGACACAGGTCCTGTCCTGGCCTTGACTGTTCCTGCTACCCATGTGGGGCCATTTGCATAATATCTAACCCATACATTTTCAACACCCATAAATTTTCACCCGTGATGAACTGCCTTTCTCGGCAAGTGTTGTCATGGCCCCTGCATTGGGCCTCTTGGTGTCGCTCTATTCTGCCACATAAATTCGGGAATAGCAGACGGGTTCGGAGTCGCCTGCCCATGAGCAGCTCCACTGGTGCCATTCCCGTTGTAGCCTGTCGGATTGTTCTGTAGTCTAATAGCCAGCGCGACAGTTTGGTGTCCAATGATGCTGCTGACTGTTTCTTCAACCCAAATTTTAAGATCTGGATGGCTCTCTTCGCCAACCCATTCGAGGCCGGGTGGTATGGTGCCGCCCCATGTGCCGAATGCCATTCGACTTCATAAATTTTGAGAAGTCCTGGCTGGTGAAAACCGATCCATTATCCGAAACTAACACCTCCGGGATACCATGAGTTGCAAACGAGGTGCAGAGTTTTTCCAATGGTAGTTGTTGAATTTGCAAGAGTTAATTTTGTAGACGTCCAGCCATTTGGAATGGGCGTCTACTATTATAAAAAAAACATTGAACCCATAAATGGGCCTGCAAAATCGACATGAAGTGGCGACCATGGTCTACCTGGCCATTCCCATGGGTGCACCTTCTGCCCTGGTTGGCATTCTTGGCACCGACCTACTAATGCCGCTATGTCTGTGTCCAGGCCCAGACACCAGACATTCTGGCCAGCATCTTCATTTTTGAGACTCCAGGATGACCATGATGTAGTTCAGCCAGTATGGCTTGACGGCCTTGACTTGGACTATTACTCGAGCCATCCATAGCAGGATCCCGTCTTCCACGGCGATCTGCTCTCTTCTGCTCCAGTAAGGGTGGAATTCCGCCTGGACGGGTCTTTCCATCTCCCCAGTTAGCACCAGGTGTTCTATTTTTGATAAAACCGGGTTCCTTTGGGTCCATAAATGAATGTTTTGTGTGGCGACTGGACCATTTCCTATATTTTGGGTACTAATGGCGGGGTGTCCGGTAATGGCAGCCAGCTTTGTGCATTGACGTTTGCCATCCGGATTCCTGGTCGATGCTCCAGTTGTTACTGGTACGCCGTCAGTAGTAGGGCCCAGCGTTGGATCCAGGCCGAAGCTATTGATGGTATTGCTTTGTCTTCTTTCAACAAACCGAGCAATGGCTTGTGGTCTGTAATTAGTGAATTTCCACCCGTATAAGTACTGGTCAAATTTCTTCACCGCGGAGATCACAGCCAGTCCTTCCTTTTCGATTTAGCCGTACTTTAGTTCTGTTGCTGCCAGCGACCTGGAAGCAAACGCAATAGGTCATTCCCGTCCGTTTTGTCCTCTGTGTGCCAAAACTGTGATGTGTTGGGTATGCCGGGTCTGCGAGGACTGAGTTTACTGCAGCAGTGAGAGAGACAGGCTTCCAACACTTGAAGAAATGCAACTTGATTTTATTGAACTCTTAACTATCATACGTACTTGACACTGTGTTGACTTATCTGGAGACCGGAGGCTAACCTGACCAGACTATCTTACTACCACATGGTGTATGTTCTAGTTGCTGCTCACGGTCTCAGATGCTGGATCTCAAGAGAGCGGGAAAACTAGTGCCCTCTGGCTTTATAGTGGTCGTGTCCTGTCTGGTGATTGGCTGCTGTGTTCTGTGTGTTCACTGGTCATCCTGTGTGTCAATCACTGCCTGTCTGTGCACCATCATATACCTGTGAGTATATTATGACAAACTGCACCAACGCGTTGCACGTGAGCACCAACTCTTTCCTGGGGTCGTTGTGTGCCAAGACGTTCTGAGGAAAGCTGTTCTTTTATCGTCTTGAGCCCTGACTTGGCGGGCAGACCACTCCCAGGCTTGCCCCTTTTTTAGTAATTGGTGTAGGGGGTCCAAGATGGAAACCCTGTACTGTATGTACTTTCCATAATATGTCACCAGTCCTAAAAAAGACCTTACCTCCTGGATTGTGGTGGGGACCGGGCATCTTAATTGCCCTCACCCGATCCTCCAAAGGGTGTAGCCCTGATTTGTCAACCTTGTACCCCAGATAGGTTACTTGAGGTGATGGGAAAATACATTTCTCCCCCTTTAGGCGCCACCTGCGGCTGAAAACCTCCCAAGGACATCCTCCAGGTTTTGCAGGTGTTCTGCCTTTGTTTTTCCTGTAATGAAGGTGTCGTCCAGGTAAACGGCGACATGTGGTAGTCTCCATTGTCCTCTGGAATATGGCACAAGCTGACGATACTCCAAAGGGTAATCTGGCATACTCATTTAAGTTGGTCGCTTGAGTTCTTAAATCTGGACCAGTCCATTGTCTCTGAGCCGTCGCGTAGGGGCTCTTCTGTTTCCTCAGACCAGCACTGCACAACCTTCTTAGCTGGATTCTCCCGCTTGAGTTTCTGCTTGTATTCCGGGAGAAGGAGCACCGTCTTATGGCCTGATTTCCCAAAGTGCGGTCGGGGGATGGAACGGTAGGCGCCCTTGATTTTTGAGTAGCAGTGGTCAAGAGTGTTGTCGCCCCTGGTGGGACAGGAAATGTGCTGGTGGAATTTTGGCAGTACACTCTTGAGGTTGGCCTTGTTGAAGTCTCCGGCCACGATGAACAAGGCTTCCGGATGTTCTGTTTCGTAGTTGTTTATAACTGTGTATAGTTCGCCCAGTGCCTTCCTCACTTCTGCCTGGGGTGGGATGTAGACCGCTGTGATAATGGCTGAAGTGAACTCACGTGGAAGATAGTATGGGCGGCACTTCACGGTCAGGTATTCTAAGTACAGCGAGCAGTGGGTCACCAGGATCACCACACCCAAGTACCAGGAGGAGTTGATGAGGGGGCAAACCCTTCCACCCTTCGCTTTGCCGGATGACACGGTGCGGTCCGCCCGGTGAATTGAGAAGCCTTCAGGTTGCATGGCACAGTCCAGTGAGGCGGGGGTGAGCCATGTCTCTGTGAAACAGAGCACGCAGCAGTCTCTTACTTCCCGCTGAGAGGTACGTCTAGCGTTAAGTTCATCCAGCTTGTTTTCGATCGCTTGGACGTTTGCCAGGAGTATGCTGGGGAGAGGGGTCTTGAAGCCGCGTTGCTTCAGTCTAACCTGCAGACCACCGCGTTTCCCTCACTTCCTCGGTCGGCGGCTGCGGCTGGATGGTCCCGGGATCCGATGGGACAAGTCTGACCTTGTGGAAATTAAGTGGTTGCATCTGGCGGGGTCCAGGGCGCTGGTTACGTTTCCGGGGTCGTGTCTGGCAGGATCCCGGGCACTGGTTGAGGTAGAGGGGCTGCTGTGGGGGCATGTTTGCGATACGGATGGTGTGGTGATGTGCATCAATGTAAATGCATGTAGGAAAGCTAGACACTAGAGGGAGCACCAGAGACATCACACACACTCAACCAATAGATCAGTTAGATAGGACACGACCAATGGACATTCACGATACACACGGAGGTGACATGACCACAGGGGGAGCATTACCCCAACCCATATATAAAGGACACCACACACATGATCTGCCTCTTTCCAATGGAGACAGTCAGTGAGTAGAGACACAGGGTTGATTCAATATTACACCCACCACTTGGATTGCAGGAACTGGTTAGTCAGTCTGGGTAGCTATAGTAGGATTAGCAGTAGTGTCAAACCCGAGTAATAGAAGTGTAAATAGTTTAATAAACATGTTGAACTTATCTCCACATCTGAACCTTCCTTTGTCAAGTGCACCACAAGGAAGCCGCTTATGTTGCACCTAGAACATAACAAATCGGATGGGTCCCAGCCTTCTGCGGGTACAGGATACCTTGTGCTTGTTCGGGTCCACGCACGGGTTCTCTGCCATTTTGGAGGTCCTGGGTCATGGGCAGGCACTTCCCGAGGCAGGTTGGGCTGGGTCCCATCGTCTGTTCCCTCCCTGGGTCGGGTCTTGAAGTAGGCCCGGTCAGGCCTCCACCTGGATTTTTCTTTCTTCCATCTCCTGGTAGGTCAGGTTGATGGGCGGGCCTCTCCGGGTCGGGTTGCTTGGCGAGCCTCCTGGGGTCGGTTTGGGTGTTTATCGTTGAGAATTTTTGGGACTCTTCGTCCAGCTTCAGCCTTGGATATACGTGGCTCATATCCAGCTTTGAGAATGACGAATGTGATATAAAATAGTTACTTTAGAGATATTAGTTAATGTAATGTAGAGGTAGGCCAGTCTAATTCTGGTGAGTTCACAGACAAAGGATTTCAGACTGCATGGAAAAGCAGGAAGAGGTGTGTCCACCAAAGCAGGAGAAAAGGATGCTGAGTAATAGGGGCCAGAGGAAGGGATTGGAAGTGAGCCAATCAGAATAGATCAAACAGGTCAGGAGGGATATAGGCTGACCTATGGGCGTCGAGTATGTGAAACCTGATACCATTTGAATTGATTTGCAGAGATCCCTTTGTCTCTTTGTCATTCGCTTTCCTGGATGTAGGAGACTGGATGTGTCCTATGTTTCTGTGAGAGGAATCAAACTTGCAAGCTAAATAAAGTAACTAATGCAGTACCTGCAAATCCATCTCGACTTTTATTGAGGCCAGACTGACGGGTAAAGAAACTTGGGATTCAACATTTGGTGCCGAAAACCCGGGATTTCTCAAGACGGTTCTGACCAACTGCGAAATCAGAATTAGACTGATTATGAACAGGAGGATGGGGAAAGAGGGTCCACAATGCAGAACTGGAAAATGACCACGCATTGATTTTTCCCCTCTTCTTATCGTCTGATTAGTCTGGTCACTCGCGGTTGGTACGGAAAGATCATCTCGACGAAATCAAAGGTCAGTCTGGGGATTAGCAATTTAATTGATGGGACATTTGAAATTGAAAATGGTTCAACTCCATGTGTGAGTTCTGATTCGGCTTGGGTTAGGTTATGGAGTTGATGGGACATTTGAAATTGAAAATGGTTCAACTCCATGTGTGAGTTCTGATTCGACTTGGGTTAGGTTATGGAGTTGATGCGACATTTGAAATTGAAGATGGTTCAACTCCATGTGTGAGTTCTGATTCGGCTTGGGTTAGGTTATGGAGTTGATGCGACATTTGAAATTGAAGATGGTTCAACTCTATGTGTGAGTGTTTTAAATATATAGTTGATTAAGCTAAAATTGTACCCTTGGACTGTGGTGGCGAAGGGCACAGTTCTGAGGACTAGTTGAGATTGTGGGGAATGCTGCATATTGGTTGAAGCAGAAGTCTCTCAAAGGGTTAACAGCAGCAGCCAAAGTTAAAGACGACAGACTGTGCTTCTCACTCAGGCCTTGAGATAACAGCAGCAGCCTGTAGTGTAATCGGATACCTTTCCTTTGAGTCAGTGAACTCCAGCAAAGTTACGTTTTGAATTAATTAAAGGAAACCAGTGGGTTTCTCCACCTCTTTGATAAAAGTTATTATTTTCGAAAGCAATTGATTGAAATTGCCAGAATCTTAAGTTTTACTTACTTGAAATAATGTTTATCTCATTTTATCTGGAGATTAATGGAAACTTAAAGAAGATCACGGACACCATTTTAAAAAGTGTAAATCTGGAGATGATAGTTGACTGTGCCAGCATTTTTGTGACTGTAAGAGAAACTTGTTAAAAGAAAAATTGTTAAGATAAAGAATTAATTAAGTTGTAAATGTTACACAAGTTTGTGTTAAGCAAATCGTAAATTTAGTTCTGAGTTGAGATCAGAGCTAAGCTTGCAAGTTGCAGTAATTCAATTTGAATTTTCAAACATTTTTAAGTTTAAAAAAAAAACACTTAGAACCTTTTCAATCGCTTTGCCAAGAAAAAAAGAAAAAAACGTGCAAGTAGAGACAGGAAAGGCATGGGTCAAACAAAAGATGAGCTATGTAGTTCAATGGCTGGCCTTGAATTGACAGAAAATGATAAATTCAATAATTTAGAAAATGTTCACTAAAAGTTCCGACTGCACCTGTAGCATTGTCTGCACTAATTCCAGAACCACCAGAGTATAATAATTGATATCCAGTCACTGCTCCCAGATTCCAATTATGCCAGTAACTCAAGCCCTTTTGGGTGATAGTATGGGTCCTGATTTACCATCTTCACGATCAGTAGAGAAAGAGGAGCTCTGTTTCACAAGCCCAGTTAGCTCTAGGACCAGATCTCGGACAGCGAGAGAAGGGCTTGATCCTCACCAGAAACAATTAAGTATACCACCTAAGTCCCTCCAAACTAAGGAGAAATTGCAAGGTTTGTAGAACAAAGGAAGCTGCAACAGATGATTTTGAAGAGAAAGAACTCCCTCTAGTGACAGGGAGAGACGTCGAAGAACCAGAGGAAATAGCTAGAGTGCCCCCTGGTGGGATTCGGAGACAGTTGCCGATTAGGAAGATACCAAACCCACCCAAAGGGACCCTCAGCTCCTTTTTGTGGCCCACCGTATGCATCAACAGCTTTACAACCGCCGCCCCCTCTGAGGGGCCATTGGTCTACTGGGAGAAGAGGACGGGGCAGATATAGAGGGAGCAATGCATGTTTTCATTGCGGCCGTGCAGATCACTGGCAACAGGAATGCCCCTTTAAAAGACAGGCAGGGAAGGAGATTATCCGACCCAAAGGAGGGGGTACCCACCAAGGGGAGGACAGACGAGATACACTGACTTCTCCCAGGAAAACCCTTTCCCAACACAGGATTGACTAGCTAATTTAGTCATAAGGACTCTCCAATCGGACAGGGAACCTATTATCTCTGCAGATAGGAGATCAACATCACTCATTTGTAATCGACACTGGAGCAGCCATGTCTTCTGTGCAATCAGAACTTCGACTACCACTATCCGACCACACGCAGCAATTGTCGGGGTTCCAAGGACAGGTGTGTGAGTATCCTATTTCTGAACCTGTGACAGTCACTTACGAGAATAAGTCTGCAGATCAGTTTGTAGTGACTACTGGATTGGACTGTAACTTGTTGGCCCGAGATTTACTGTGTATCTTCCAGCTACAGCTAGAGTGCGGAGACGAGGGGGTAACGGTTAAATCATGGAGGATGAGACAACAGTGCTATATTTCTATCACCCCCCAGTGGTGGACGTTAGACATTGAACATTCACTGCATCACGTTACCCTGGCCTATGACAGAACCGGACAAAACAGGGAGTTGGAGGACAAATACCGGCCATTAATTGGGACCGAATGGCCAGTCAAAGTTACAGCCACAGTCACGGGAAAAGAAGGTACAGCCGATTTTGTTACAATACCACCACATTTATGGCCACAGTCAGCTTCGGTAAGCCCTCATATTACACGTCAGGTCCACGACCAGTGCCATGCCAGGGATCTGGGGCAAATGGTAAGGAGGGCAGTGGATCATTCGGATCCAACAGAAGTACGCACTTCAAGTCATGCCGGATGGCACTACCATAAAATATTTTGAGGTCCCTGAAACAACTAACACTCGACTGCAGCATCACTGGGGACATGAGGTGTTGGAATACGTCAATCCACAGGTCTGGGCGGAATACCCATCACAAGTGGGAAAGACAAATGTTACACCTATAAAGGTAATGATTAAGGATCATGTAAAGCTACCTTCCATTCGGCAATACCCCCTGAAATCCCAAGCTGCTCTGTCAATAGACAAATTAATTCAAGAGCTGTTGCAACAGGGTATTTTGGTCCCTTGCCAATCAGAATGTAACACCCCCATACTTGCTATGCCTAAACCAGCCAAACCAGACCCGTACCGATTAGTACAGGATTTACGTTCAATCAATGCCATCGCATAGCCGTTACATGCTCTCACCCTCCAACAGGATATTACGGTGTATAGCTCCCACTCGGTCATCGCACTACTGAGGCAACTGCAGACTCAGCATCTTACCGCAGCTCGGCAGAATAGGGATGAGGTATACCTTTTGAACAATCCACGTCTGACATTTAACCACTGTACCACTATCAATCCAGCCTGTTTTCTTAGTGGTCCCCCTGTCCATGAAGACGCACCTGGCCACGACTGTTTAGCCTTGATTCAGGAAACTACCACAATAAGGGGCGATTTGAGTGACATTTCGTCAGAACAACCTGACATGATTATGTGTGGTCAAATATCCCACCGGGGGTTTAGTTAATGACCTACTGCAGGCCCTTCTTATGCCCGCGCAGATTTCCGTTATTAAATGCGCTGCCCACACAAGTGGTAAGACCCCAGTTGACGTTGGTAATGAACGAGCAGATTGTGCAGCGCGGACAGCCACGCAAATTCAGCAAGTGATGGTGCCTAAAATGTTAAGTCAGACTAAACGATCTACTATAAATATGTCTGCTTCTGACAAGTCAATGCCAACCATCCAAGACGTCATATGGTTACAGGAGGACGCTCCTGAGAGTGATAAACAAATGTGGAAATGGTTAGGTTGTACATATGATTCTGTTTCCTCTTTATGGACCACGCCATTGTATTGTATGTCTGATGTACTGGCTTTATGGGTCATTGAATGTGTACACTTTGCAACTCATTGTGGGGCTCGAGGGACTAGTGATTTGTTGCTGGACACTTGGTGGCACCCTAAAATGCAGGGGTTGGCCCAGAGTATCAGTAATCGGTGTTTGATTTGTCAGCAATATAACACCGGAAAAGGTATCCCTTGTGGGATGGGGCAAACCCCATTGCCCAGTGGTCCCTTTGAGACGCTCCAAGTGGATTACATTGAGTTGGAAAGGTGTCAATGTTATAAATATGTTTTGGTCATTGTGGATGTGTTCAGCAGATGGGTTGAGGCGTATCCGACTACCGATAATAAAGCTGCTACTGGGGTTAAAGTTCTGATGCGGGAAATCATTCCCCGGTACAGTAGACCAGCTCAGTTGAGTTTTGATAACGGGCCTCATTTTCTTGGACAGATTAACCTGCCTCCCTTCTCCAGTGCTATTTTACAGGTGTGGAGCATGATGGGGTGGCTACGCACCGTCTGTGATATTTGGCCTCACCTCGCTTGGAGTGTTATTGGCGATGGACATGGAAAAGGGGAATATTATCTATGTTTGTAACCCCAACCAATCTACAAGGATACATCACCTATGCAAAGGTGATGTTCTTCGCTGCCCCCATATACGAGGACATGGTATCGACTCATGGAAGGTCGTCAAAGTTAAGGAGAATGCAGGAGTCATGAAGCAATTGCACCGGTCCCGGCGATAGGAAGGGAACATTATATGGACATTGCCTTGTTTTTGGAATACATGTAAATTTGATTTTGGATGTGTTAAGATTGGTGCAATAAAGGTAACATCAGGCCGTCAGGAGAGCGTAGGAAGAGGCTATGAGAAAGAGAAGGGGACTAGAGAGAGGACAGGGCGTGTGAGAAGGGAAGTACAGCTAGAACGTAGGTTACCGGGAGATACACTTAAGTTAGTTAAAGGCCAAACTGAGGAAAACCTGGGTAGTATGAATCTCTTCTACCAGAATCTCTTCTACCAGATTTACCACCGCTTGTATGGCCACGGACGGGTTGTCTGCTACCTGAACCTGCAGCAGTGTCTAGGTTATTTTATGTTTCACCGCTTTGGGGCACTCCCCAAACAGTGGTTCATTGTCAGCTTTCCGAGCCACTGCCCGAGCAAGTCACTCTTCCTTACGATCCGGGTTCAGCACCACCGGCTATTTGCCTTCCCCTTCCTCGGGATAATTCCCATTCACAGTATGATAGGCTGCAACGGTGGAGGGCGTACATACCTAGCCACTTCACTCCCAATAGGGATTCCCGGTCGTACGAGAATTGTTTCCGCAGTGAAGGATACGGCTGTTTGCTGGTAGAGGTGGAAACGAATATAACATGTCTGTTCCCCACCTGTACGGACAGGAGGTGCCATATCACCCAGGCGTCTGGCCAATGAGTTTGTTACAACACCACTGGCGTTCCATTGAACGCCGACCTCCAGCTCCTTTGTGGCTGGGCGAATGTCTCTCATATCACTGTTGGGACTAGGACTTTCCGCATTGCTAGGCGGCCCGAATGGGCGTCTCGTAGCTGGATAAACTGGGCTACTGGGGGATCCCTGCGCAATCGATATACTGATTGTGATGCTAGCCTGCACACGGAACAAGGATACTACTTTTTATTTAATGGCACAGCGACCAATGTTTTGTCACCCCCATTTCCCCGCCGAATTGCTATTGGGACTCTAGTCCCTACCACAGTCCCCTGCCCTTCGGCGTGGAAGCTGCATAATCAGTTAGCACGCCAGGCAGTCTCTGCTGAATTTTGCAAGAACTGGAAAAAACCTCAGGTTCTTGCACCCAACCGGGGCCACTCAACCGGGTGGGGGATTCTGAGCGTCTTGACACTGGGAGGTGTGGGGGGATTCAACAAGAATAGGAGTCCTCCACCCAGCTTTGCATACAAATCCTTAATCCGGGGAATTGGGTATCTGTCCAGTTGTGAGTAGCGATTAATCGTTTATTGGAAATCTCCACAAAGGCAGACTGAGCCGTCCGGCTTAAGGATAGGCACCACGAGTGCCGCCCACTCTGCAAACTGGAATGGTTTTATTATTCCCTCACGCTCTAATCGTTTTATTTCCATATCGACTTTCTGCCTTAATACTAAGAGTACTGGTTGGGCCTTGTAGAATTTTGGGACTGCCTCTGGATCTACATGAAATGTCACCTTTGCTCCCTTTATTGATCCGAACCCTTCTCGGAAAACCTCTGGGTATTTTCACAGGAGTTCGCTCAGGCGGCCATTTTCCAGCTGGAAAATGTTTACCCAATCCAGCTGGATCTCTTTTAGCCAGTTTCATCCCAATAAGCTTGGCCCCACACCTTTCACTACCATTAAAGGCAGCCTAACCAGTTGCTCTCCATAAGCCACAGTTACATGTGTTGTGCCCAACACTCAGTGGTTCCTCTGTGCATGTCCTCAGTTTTGCCGAGGTCCTGGTTAGGAATAACGGTTGGAGTCCAGTGCGAATTTTATTGAATACTGTTTCCCCTATCACTGATACAGCTGCTCCAGTGTCGACTTCCATCAGTGTGGGACGTCCATTCAACCTTATGGATAATTTAATGGGTTTTGATTTCACCATCGTTACACAATTTAGTGGTTCTTCATCGGAGATATGTGGGGCTTCTAGAGTATGCATTCTCCTGTACCCCGGCCTACGTGACCTCCTCCAAAATGATGGTTTTGGGCTTCTATTCCTCCTTTCTGGCAACAACTACAATATTTTACCGGGCGAAAGGCTGCAGGGGCTGCAGTCTGTCTGAACCTAATTTTCCCTTGCTTGGGAGGGAGTCGGTGAGTGGGCCTGGTTAACTTAGTATCCGAGTCGTTCCTGAGGGTGCCTATTCCCAGCTCCTTAACTCAGTTTCACTGGTATGGGCGCCAACCTCCATCGAAGTACCCTGTAACTCAGGTGCTCCGCTTGCCACCTTTTCTAAGGACAAAGACAACTGCAATGCTGGTTTGCAATCCAGCTCGGTCTCTGCTAACAGATGTTTCTGTATTGCTAAATTATTGATTCCACATACCAAACGGTCTCAGAGCATCTGATTTAGCGTCAGGCCAAATTCACAAGCCTCTGCTAATCACCTTAAATCTTGTTAAAAAGTTTGTAACTGACTCCCCAGTGTCTCAGAATGCTGAGTAAAACTTGCACCTTCTCAGGATCAGAGGTGGCTTAGGGTCGGTATTACTCTTTTACTAAGTCCGTCAATTCCTGGAAAGTTTGTGTGTCCAGTGCCTCCGGAAAAGTGAGACTGCGCATAATGGCAAAGGCTGCTGGCCACACGCAGTCAGCAGAATGCCCCATTGCTTTTCATCCGGAATTATTTCTTTGCTCTAAAAAAGTACTTCATCCACTCTACATATTGGGCCCAGTCTTCCACTGCAGGCTCAAAAGAGTCCAACTTTCCGAGTAAAGGCATTTTGCCTGTCAGTGGCTTACCCTCAATACACAGCAGCTGCTGACAAGCAGGTTTCTTCAGATCATTCAATTATCCTCATCACCACTGTAATAAGTCCACAGAGGCCACGATCCCATCACCAGAATTCCTTTTCTTTACAAACCCATGACCATTCAGTCTGCTGTCTACATCAGGAGTGCAGAGGATCTGACACTCCCTGTTATATACACAGAAAGGGGTTCCCTGATTGGGCCACTAATCAGGGAACTCGTATTCTAATTGGCCAATCTCAAATTGGCCCAAGTCATTACACAGGACAAGGGAACATAGTCTAAAAGTTAGAGCCAGATTATTTGAGAGTGAAGTTGGGAAACTCTTCTACATACAAAGTGTGGTAGAGCTCTAGAACTCTCTTTCACAAATGATAGTTGATGCTCAATAAACTGTTAATTTTAAAGCTGAGATTGATGGATTTTTGTTAATCAAAGGAATTAAGGAATTTGAGGCAAAGATGGATATGAAATTAAATCACAGATCAACCATGATCTCATTAAATTACAGAACAGGCTGAATTAAATGTTTTATTCCTATTCCTTTGTTTCAATGTTCTCAGCCCATCTGCCACTAAAGCTCACATTCAGGCTTCCATCACCTCTCGACATGATTAGTCAAATGGTGCTCTGAGCAATCTCCCCTCCCACACCAAGCTTTGCATGTCCACCACATCCCTCCTCACTGACTTAAATTGGCTCCCAGCCCCCCTCAAATATTGAATTTGTGTACATGTGTTTAAATGTGTACAGTGGTTAGCCCTGTTGCTTCACAACGTCCGGGACCTGAGTTCGATTCCCGGCTTGGGTCACTGTCTGTGCTGAGTCTGCACGTTCTCCTCATGTCTGCGTGGGTTTCCTCCGGGTGCTCCGGTTTCCTCCCACATGTGCCGAAAGACGTGCTGTTAGGTGAATTGGACATTCTGAATTCTCCCTCTGTGTACCCGAACAGGCGCCGGAATGTGACGACTAGGGGCTTTTCACAGTAACTTCATTGCAGTGTTAATGTAAGCCTACTTGTGACAATAAAGATTATATATTTTAAAAATGTGGATGCCCCTCCATATCCTGTAACCTCCTATAGCCCTATAACTACCATCCTCTCCCCGCCCAATCCTTGCACCCGCCACCCACCCACCTCTCTATATTTTTGACTCTGAATAGTCCTGCCTGCCCTCTCCATAAGACCATAAGACATAGGAGCACAATTCGGCCATTCGGCCCATCGAGTCTGCTCTGCCATTCAATCATGGCTAATATGATTCTCATCCCCATTCTCCTGCCTTCTCCCCATAACCACCGATTAATCAAGAACCTATCTATCTCTGTCTTAAAGACACTCAGTGATTTGGCCTCCACAGCCATCTGCAACAATGAGTTCCACAGATTCACCACCCTCTGGCTATAGAAATTCCTCCTCACCTCAGTTTTAAAGGATTTTCCCTTCAGTCTGAGGCTGTGCCCTCGGGTTCTAGTTTTTCCTCCAAGTGGAAACATCCTCTCCACGTGCACTCTATCCAGGCCTCTCAATATCCTGTAAGTTTCAATGAGATCCTCTCTCATCCTTCTAAACTCCAACGTGTACAGACCCAGAGTTCTCAACCGTTCCTCATACGACAAGCTCTTCATTCCAGGGTTCATTCTTATGAACCTCCTCTGGACCCTTTCCAAGGCCAGCACATCCTTCCTTAGATACGGAAACTGCTCACAATACTCCAAATGGGGTCTGACCAGAGCCTTATACAGCCTCAGAAGTACAGCCCTGCTCTTGTATTCTAGCCCTCTTGACATGAGTACTAACATTGCATTTTCCTTCCTAACTGCCAACTGAACCTGCACATTAACCTTAAGAGAATCCTTAACAAGGACTCCTAAGTCCCTTTATGCTTTTTCAAAGCCGTTTCCATTTTAAAAATAGTCGTGCTTCTATTCTTCCTACCAAATTGCATAACCACACACATTCTATTCCATCTGCAATTTTTCGCTCACTCTCCTAGCCTGTCCAGGTCCTTCTGCAGCCTCCCTGCTCCCTCAACACAACCTGTCCCTCTACATATCTTTGTATCATCTGGAAACTAGCAACAATGCCCTCAGTTCCTTCTTCCAGATCATTGATGTATAGTGTGGATAGCTGCGATCCCAACCCTGACCCCCAGTGGCATCTGAAATGGACCTCTTTATTCTCACTCTCCACCTTCTGCCAGTTAACCAATCCTCTATCCATGCCAATACCTTGCCCCTTACACCATGGGCTCGTAATTTATTTAACAATCTCCTATGCGGCACCTTGTCAAAGGCCTTCTTGAACTCCGAATAGAGCACACCCACTGGTGTCCTTTGTCTAACTTCCTTGTTACCTCTTCAAAGAATTCTAACAGATTTGTCAGCACGGTAGCATTGTGGATAGCACAATTGCTTCACAGCTCCAGGGTCCCAGGTTCGATTCCGGCTTGGGTCACTGTCTGTGCGGAGTCTGCACATCCTCCCCGTGTGTGCGTGGGTTTCCTCCGGGTGCTCCGGTTTCCTCCCACAGTCCAAAGATGTGCAGGTTAGGTGGATTGGCCATGATAAATTGCCCTTAAGTGTCCAAAATTGCCCTTAGTGTTGGGTGGGGTTACTGGGGTGTGGGGATAGGGTGGAGGTGTTGACCTTGGGTGGGGTGCTCTTTCCAAGAGCCGGTGCAGACTCGATGGGCCGAATGGCCTCCTTCTGCACTGTAAATTCTGTGATAACATGACCTCCCCTTGATGAAGCCGTGCTAACTCAGTCCTATCTTATCGTGCACATCTTTTTTTAAAAATATATTTTATTCAAAATTTTGTGGCCAAACATAACAGTACATAGTTTTTCTTTTGAACAACAACAAAACAATATAAATACCCGTGGCCAGTTTTAAACAAATAAATAAATAATATATAAACAAAAACAAAACTGAGTGGCAACTGCCTTGTCAAAAATAGTTACTCTCCAAAGATACAATCCAACAATCCAATATACATTACTTATAACAAGTGTCTATACATATACAATGACATCCCTGAGAGTCCGTCCGGTTCCTCCCCCCCCCCCCCCCCCCCCCGGGTTGCTGCTGTTGTCTTCTTCTTTTCCATTCCCTCTATCTTTCTGTGAGGTAGTCGACAAACGGTTGCCACCGCCTGGTGAACCCTTGAGCCGAACCCCTTAATACGAACTTGATCCGTTCTAACTTTATAAACCCTGCCCTGTCGTTTGTCCAGGTCTCCACACCCGGGGGTTTGGCTTCCCTCCACATAAGCAATATCCTGCGCTGGGCTACTAGGGACGCAAAGGCCAAAACATCAGCCTCTCTCGCCTCCTGCACTCCCGGCTCTTTTGCAACCCCGAATATAGCCAACCCCCAGCCTGGTTCGACCTGGACACCCACCACCTTCGAAAGCACCTTTGCCACCCCCACCCAGAACCCCTGTAGTGCCGGGCGTGACCAGAACATGTGGGTGTGATTCGCTGGGCTTCTCGAGCATCTCCCACACCTATCCTCTACCCCCAAAAATTTACTGAGCCGTGCTCCAGTCATATGCGACCTGTGTAACACCTTAAATTGTATCAGGCTTAGCCTGGCACACGAGGACGATGAGTTTACCCTATGTAGGGCGTCGGCCCACAGCCCCTCCTCAATCTCCACCCCCAGCTCTTCTTCCCATTTCCCTTTCAGCTCATCTACCATGATCTCCCCCTCGTCCCTCATTTCCCTATATATGTCCGACACCTTACCATCCCCCACCCATGTCTCTGAGATCACTCTGTCCTGCACCTCCTGCGTCGGGAGCTGCGGGAATTCCCTCACCTGTTGCCTCGCGAAAGCCCTCAGTTACATATACCGAAATGCATTCCCTTGGGGCAACCCATATTTTTCCGTCAGCGCTCCCAGACTCGCAAACGCCCCATCTACGAACAGATCTCTCAATTGTACTACCCCAGCTCTTTGCCATGTTCCAAATCCCCCATCCATTCTCCCCGGAACAAACCTATGGTTATTTCTTATCGGGGACCGCACCGAGGCTCCCGTCTTTCCCCTATGACATCTCCACTGCCCCCAAATTTTCAATGTAGCCTCCACCACCGGGCTTGTGGTGTATTTCTTCGGTGAGAACGGCAACGGTGCCGTCACCATTGCTTGTAGGCTAGTCCCCCTGCAGGACGCCCTCTCCAATCTCTTCCACGCCACTCCCTCCCCTTCTCCCATCCACTTACACACCATTGAAACATTGGCGGCCCAGTAATAGTCGTTTAGGCTCGGTAGTGCCAACCCCCCCCTGTCCCTACTACGCTGCAAAAATCCCCTCCTCACTCTCAGGGTCTTCCCGGCCCACACAAAACTCATAATGCTCTTCTCGATTCTCTTGAAAAAAGCCTTCATGACCACTACCGGGAGGCACTGAAACACAAAAAGGAATCTTGGGAGGACCACCATTTTAACCGCCTGCACCCTACCTGCCAGTGACAGGGACACCATGTCCATCTCTTAAAGTCCTCCTCCATCTGTTCCACCAACCGCGTTAAATTAAGCCTGTGTAATGTACCCCAATTCTTGGCTATCTGGATCCCCAAGTACCGGAAGTCCCTTGTTACCTTCCTCAACGGTGAATCCTCTATTTCCCTGCTCTGCTCCCCTGGATGCACCACAAACAACTCACTTTTCCCCATGTTCAATTTATACCCTGAAAAATCCCCAAACTCCCCAAGTATCCGCATTATCTCTGGCATCCCCTCCGCCGGGTCCGCCACATACAACAACAAATCATCCGCATACAGATATACCCGGTGTTCTTCTCCTCCCCTGAGTACTCCCCTCCACTTCCTGGAACCCCTCAATGCTATGGCCAGGGGCTCAATCGCCAGTGCAAACAATAACGGGGACAGAGGACATCCCTGCCTCATCCCTCTATGGAGCCGAAAATAATCGGACTCCCGTCCATTCGTGACCACGCTCGCCATCGGGGCTCTATACAGCAACTGTACCCATCTGATATACCCATCTCCAAAGCCAAATCTCCTCAGCACCTCCCACAAATAATCCCACTCCACTCTATCAAATGCTTTCTCGGCATCCATCGCCACCACTATCTCCGCTTCCCCCTCTGGTGGGGGCATCATCATTACCCCTAGCAGCCTTCGTATATTCGTGTTCAGCTGTCTCCCCTTCACAAACCCAGTTTGGTCCTCATGAACCACCCCCGGGACACAATCCTCTATCCTCGTTGCCATTACCTTGGCCAGAATCTTAGCATCCACATTCAGGAGGGAAATGGGCCTATAGGACCCGCATTGCAGCGGGTCTTTTTCCTTCTTTAGGAGGAGCGATATCGTTGCCTCTGACATAGTCGGGGACAGCTGCCCCCTTTCCCTAGCCTCATTAAAGGTTCTCATCAGTAGCGGGGCCAGCAAGTCCATATATTTCCTATAAAATTCCACTGGGAATCCGTCTGGTCCCGGGGCCTTCCCCGCCTGCATGCTCCCAATCCCTTTCACTACTTCCTCCATCTCAATCTGTGCTCCCAGTCCCGCCCTCTCCTGCTCCTCCACCTTAGGAAATTCCAGCTGATCCAGAAAGCACATCATTCTCTCCTTCCCTTCCGGGGGCTGAGCTTCATATAATCTTTCATAAAATGCCTTGAACACTCCATTCACTCTCTCCGCTCCCCGCTCCATCTCTCCCTCCTCATCCCTCACTCCCCCTATTTCCCTCGCTGCTCCCCTTTTCCTCAGTTGGTGGGCCAGCAACCTGCTCGCCTTCTCCCCATATTCGTACTGTACACCCTGTGCCTTCCTCCATTGTGCCTCTGCATTACCCGTAGTCAACAAGTCAAATTCTACATGTAGCCTTTGCCTTTCCCTGTACAGTCCCTCCTCCGGTGCCTCCGCATATTGTCTGTCCACCCTCAAAAGTTCTTTTAACAACCGCTCCCTTTCCCTACCCTCCTGCTTTCCTTTATGTGCCCTAATAGATATCAGCTCCCCTCTAACCACTGCCTTCAACGCCTCCCAGACCACTCCCACCTGAACCTCCCCATTGTCATTGAGTTCCAAGTACCTTTCAATACACCCCCTCACCCTTAAACACACCCCCTCATCTGCCAATAATCCCATGTCCATTCTCCAGGGTGGGTGCGGTTCTTTTTCCTTCCCTATCTCCAGGTCCACCCAATGTGGAGCATGATCCGAGATGGCTATAGCCGTGTACTCCGTCCCCGTCACCTTCGGGACCAGTGCCCTTCCCAAAACAAAAAAGTCTATCCGTGAATAAACTTTGTGGACATAGGAGAAAAACGAAAACTCCTTACTCCTAGGTCTACTAAATCTCCAGGGGACTACTCCTCCCATCTGCTCCATAAAGTCCTTGAGCACCCTAGCTGCAGCTGGCCTCCTTCCGGTCCTGGACCTCGATCTGTCCAGCCCTGGGTCCAGCACCGTATTAAAATCTCCACCCATTACCAACTTTCCCGCCTCTAGGTCCGGGATGCGTCCCAACATACGCCTCATAAAATTGGCATCATCCCAGTTCGGGGCATATACGTTCACTAAAACCACCGCCTCCCCTTGCAATCTGCCACTCACCATCACGTATCTGCCCCCACTATCCGCCACTATGGTCTTTGCCTCAAACATTACCCACTTCCCCACTAATATAGCCACCCCCCTATTTTTTGCGTCTAGCCCCGAATGAAACACCTGCCCCACCCATCCTTTGCGTAGCCTGACCTGGTCTATCAGTTTCAGATGCGTCTCCTGTAGCATTACCACATCTGCCTTAAGTTTCTTTAGGTGTGCGAGTACCCATGCCCTCTTAATCGGCCCGTTCAGCCCTCTCACATTCCACGTGATCAGCCGGGTTGGGGGGCTCTTCACCGAACCCCCCCCCCTTGTCGACTAGCCATCTCCTTTTTCAATCCAGCTCCTCACCAGGTTCCCACGTAGCCGTATCTCCTCCAACGGCACCCTCCCGCCCCGACCACCCCACCCCATACCAGCTCCCCCTTCTCCCCAGCAGCAGCAACCCAGTTAACCCCCCCCCCCCCCGCTAGATCCTTTTCTAGCGTAATTGCACCCCCATGTTGCTCCCAGAAGTCAGCTAACTCTGGCCGACCTCGGCTTCCCCCCGTGACCTCGGCCCCCACTGTGCGAGGCCCCCTCCTTCCTGCTACCCTGTTCCCACCATGATTACCATAGCGCGGGAATAAAGCCCGCGTTTCCCATTTGGCCCCGCCCCCAATGGCCGGCGCCCCCAGCTCCTCATCCACCCTCCCCCCCTCCCCCACGACATGGGGAAGAGAGAAAAGTTACAGGGTCACAGGATTAACAACTTGGGAAATCATCTCTTCCCCCTTCCCCCCCCCCCTTCACCCCACGTAATCACCCCACCACTTTGTCCCAAACGTTCTTTTTCTAGCCCGCTTATTCCAGTTTCTCCTCGACAATAAATGTCCACGCCTCTTCTGCCGTTTCAAAGTAGTGGTGTTTCCCTTGATGTGTGACCCACAGTCTTGCCGGCTGCAACATTCCAAATTTAACCTTCCTTTTGTGCAGCACCGCCTTGGCCCGATTAAAGCTTGCCCTCCTTCTCGCCACCTCCGCACTCCAATCTTGATATACGCGGATCACCGCGTTCTCCCACCTACTGCTCCGGGTTTT
This sequence comes from Scyliorhinus torazame, assembly GCF_047496885.1. Classification (NCBI taxonomy): domain Eukaryota; kingdom Metazoa; phylum Chordata; class Chondrichthyes; order Carcharhiniformes; family Scyliorhinidae; genus Scyliorhinus; species Scyliorhinus torazame. Next base: position 29,357,545 of record NC_092717.1, read on the forward strand.
CTTTGCCCATCTGAGGACCATCTCTCTGTCCTTATATCGGAGAAATCTCACCACTATGGCTCGGGGAATTTCTCCAGCCCTCGGTCTTCGCGCCATAACTCGATAAGCTCCCTCCACCTCCAACGGGCCCGTCGGGGCCTCCAATCCCATTAACGAGTGAAGCATCGTGCTCACATATGCCCCGACGTCCGCCCCTTCTGCACCTTCGGGAAGACCAAGAATCCTTAAATTCTTCCTCCTCGCATTATTCTCCAGCACCTCCAGCCTTTTCACACACCTTTTGTGTTGTGCCTCGTGCATCTCTGTCTTCACCACCAGGCCCTGTATTTCGTCCTCATTCTCAGCAGCCTTTGCCTTCACGACCCGAAGCTCCTGCTCCTGGGTCTTTTGCTCCTCCTTTAGCCCTTCAATCGCCTGTAATATCGGGGCCAACAGCTCCTTCTTCATCTCCTTTTTAAGTTCTTCCACGCAGCGCCGCAGGAACTCTTGTTGGTCAGGGCCCCATATTAAACTGCCACCTTCCGACGCCATCTTGCTTTGTGCTTGCCTTCCTTGCCGCTGCTCTAGAGGATCCACCGCAATCCGGCCACTTTCCTCTCCTTTTTCCATCCGTGTCCAGGGGGGATTCCCTTCTGGTTTACCACACAGTGTTTTTAGCCGTTAAAATTGCCGTTGGGGCTCCTATTAAGAGCCCAAAAGTCCGTTCCACCGGGTGCTGCCGAAACATGCGACTTAGCTGGTCATCGCCGCACCCGGAAGTCCCTTATCGTGCACTTCTAATCACTCAGATTGCACTCTGCAATCTCATCCTTAATAATAGACTCAAAAATCTTACCAACAATATAAGTCAGGCTAACCGGCCTATGATTACCTGTCTTCTGCCTCCCTCCCTTCTTAAACAGTGGTGTTACATTAGCCATTTTCCAATCCTCTGGGACCCTCCCTAACTCCAGTGATTCCGGAAAGATCACCACCAATGCCTCCACAATCTCCTCAGCTACTCTCCTTTAGAACCCTGGGGTGTAGTCCATCCGGTCTGGGTGATTCATCCACCGTTAGACCTTTCAGTTTTCCCAGCATCTTCTCCTTAGTGGTGGCAACTACACTGACATCTACTCCCTGACTCTCTTGAGGTTCACTGGTGTCTTCCACTGTGAAGATTGATGCAAAGTACATGTTCAGTTCCTCTGCCATATCGCTGTTCCCTATTACTACTTCTCCAGCCTCATAATCCAGTGGTCCAATTTCCATTTTTGCCTCTGTCTGATCTTTTATATATATCGAAAAAAAACTCTTGCAATCTTCTTTTACATTACTAGATGGCTTACACTTATATTTCATCTTCTCCCCCCTTATTGCTTTTTTAGTTGTCCTCTGCTTGCTTTTAAAGGCATCCCGATCCTCTGGCTTCCCACTAATCCTCGCCACTTTGTTTGCTTCTTCCTTTGCTTTTATGGTGTCCTTGACTTCCCTTGTCAGCCATGGATGCCTTGTACTTCCCTTAGCAGGTTTCCTCCTCCTTGGGATGAATTTCTGTTGTGCCTCCCGAATAACCCCCAAACCTCCTGCCATTGCTGTTCCACTGTCTGCCCTGCTAGGCTCCCCATCCAATCAACTCTGGCCAGTTCCTCCCTTATGTCTTTGCAGTTACCTTAATTCAAGTATAAAACCATTACATCTGATTCCAGCTTCTGCCTCTCAAACGGCAGGGTGAATTCTATCACATTGTGGTCACTGCTCTCTAAGGGTTCCTTCACCTGAAGTTTCCCAATCAAGTCTGCCTCATTACTCAAATATAGAATTGCATGTTCCGTAGTAGGCTCTACCACGAGCTGCTCCAAAAAAATCATCTCTTAAACATTCCACAAATTCCTTTTCTTGGGGTCCACAACCGATCTGATTTTCCCAGTCCACCTGCATATTGAAGTCCCCATGATTATTGTAATATTGCCTTTCTTATATGCCTTTTCTAACTCTTGATTTATTTTCTGCCCCACATCCTGACTACTGCTAGGGGGCCTGTACATAACTCCCATCATGGTCTTTTTACCTTTGCGGTTCCTCAACTTTACCCACACAGATTCTACGCCTTCCAACCCTATAACACTCTTGCTATCGATGTAAGTTCATTTCTTACTAACAATGCACCCCCCCCCCCTCCTCCCCCCCGCACTCTGCCCATCTGCCTGTCCTTTTCATAGTACACATATCCTTGGATATTTAGATCCCAGTCCTGGCCTGGCAGCCACCTCTCTGTGATGTCCACAAATGGTACCCGCAAATATCAATGTGCGCAACAAGCTCATTTACCTTGTTCCGTATACTGCACGCATTAAGGTACAACACCCCCAGTTATGCGTCGACCGTTCCCCCTTCTCATAGTTGTTCCCTTTTTTGCTGTGCCAGATGTATGTTAGATTCCTGCCACTGTCTATACTCTCTGTTCTGTTACATGTTCTGGAAACGTTACAAACCTCTCCGCAGCACTTGGCCCCTTTAACTCGTTCAAAGTCCCCAACATTAACCTGCACTCTCACCTTCTCCTTTAACTTCAATTTTCTAATTTCCCATACTACTGAACCCTCCCCCCACTTTTTAGTTAAAATCCCAATCTACAGCCCTAGTTATGGATTCTTCAGGACTCTGGGGCCCAGCTTGATTCAGATCAAGACCGTCCCATCGGAACAGCTCCCTCTTTCCCCAGTACTGGTGCCAATGTCCCATGAATTCAAACCCATTTCTCCCACACCAACCTTTGAGCCACGCATTTACCTCTTTAATCTTATTGACCCTGCGCCAATTAGCTGGTGGCTCCCGTAATCCAGGGGTTATTGCCTCTCCTTTGTCTTGGCATCCCCTTTCTCTACACTTCTTTTAAGCACTTGGGGGAAGGGGGTGTCTGCTACATTGGAAGTGCACGTTGTTGAAGTGAGATGGGGAATATTATTGAAAAAAGCACAGGAAAAAGAATTTAGAAACTGAAAAAGGTTGTTCACCCCTTCAAGCCGATTCCACCATTCATTTAAATCATGGTTAATCTATACCTCAACTGCATTTATGGATCTTTGCTCCGTGTGCTTGCTACATTTAACCAACAAAATTTTTACAGTCTCATTTGTGGTCATTTCAAGTGACCCAGCATTGACAGCTTTACTCATTTTTATGATATTATGTCCCAAGTAATGGGACCCCCTTCTATCCATATAATTGGAAGACAGTTAAACATTTTATTTCTGTTTTGTGGAGAGTGTTTCCTGCCACTCTTGAATTCTATGATCACCTGTATGTCTATAATTATACATCAGATTCCACCCAAATTCAGTCTGTAACCTATGATGAGTTGGCCGATTTCAGCCAAAGTAGCAGCTCAATGTAACTTGTCTCAGCATTCCTGAAAGAAGAAAATCAACTTGGGTTCCTGCTGCGATTGCAATCCATTAAATCTTACTCAACAAGCACATTTATTGATGTTTGACAAGAACAGGATCGTTTAGGTTGAGCTAAGATGCTTCCATATTGAAAATTGTTGCCAACAAAATACTATTCTTAGAATTCATAGAATTTACAGTGCAGAAGGAGGCCATTCGGCCCATCGAGTCTGCACCGGCCCTTACAAAGAGCACCCTACTCAAGCCCACGTATCCACCCTATCCCCGTAACCCAGTAACCCCCACTTAAACTTTTGGACACTAAGGGCAATTTAGCATGGCGAATCCACCTAACCCGCACATCTTTGGACTGTGGGAAGGAACCGGAGCACCCGGAGGAAACCCACGCAGGCACGGGGAGAACGTGCAGACTCTGCACAGACAGTGACCCAGCCGGGAATCGAACCTGGGACCCTGGAGCTGTGAAACAACTGTGCTAACCACTATGCTACCGTGCTGCCCCAATACGTGAAGAATGAGCACTTAAGTGTTATCACTGCCTATCAGGATTTGGTATGGCACTGCCTTTAGGACAGGGGGATATGGTGGTAGTACTGTAACGTCACTGGAATAGTAGTCCAGGGGCTGAGGCTAATGCTCTGGGGACACGAGTTCAAATCCCACCCTGGCAGCTGGTGGTATTTAATTCAGATAATAAAATAAATCTGGAATTGAAAGCTCATCTCAGACCATGATTGCCATTAAAACCCATCTGGTTTACTGCTATTCTAGTCTGGCCTACCTGTCACCCCAGAGCCACAGCAATAACTGCCCTCTGATGTGGCCTTGTAAACCTATCAGGGGCAATTAGGAATGGGCAACAAATGCTTTCCTTCCCCGTTAATGCCCACATCCCATCAAAAACAGAACAGGAAAGCAAATTAAAGTGTTTTGCACAATTGTTCATAACATACATAGAAGATAAAACAAGTTGTAAAGCAAATCCCACATTCATCCAAGAGGATCGCTATCCAGAAACTCTTTGATTGTGTAGATGATTACTGAGGATGACTATGGTCTTGGCTATAATTGAGAGAGTGAGAAACTGGGACACTGGAAATCAAGATGGATCTTCCAACAAAATGTTTCAAATTGACATGATTTCCTTCATAACACCCCAAAATCAACAGCATGCAACCTGCCATGAATGCGTGTTTATAAAATGAATGTGCGCGTAAATATATGAAGTTGTCATTTTGAGATCATTGTTTGCTGGTTGATTTTAAAATGGTGTTATGCCTTTGAAGAGTTTGAGAAAATAATTGGAGGAGCCCAGAAGAATAAGCAGGACTGGGAAATGTTGTGTTCGGTGTTCGATGTCTAGCAAGGAATCCACAGAACGATTTGTGACTTGTCCAAACCAGGAACTTTATTAAATTACATGTGGCACGGTAACGATCTGATACAGAGCAAGTTATCATGGAGTTTCTTTATACTCCCCTGGAACTACCCCTATGCACGACTGTCCTCATGTACGAAATATACCAATCTGCTGATCACCGGAAGTGCCCGAACTTATAGCTGAGTGCCTTGTCACATGACCACTGTCTCGCGACCACATGGTGGATCTGTAACACCATCTGCTGGTTGGAGGTCGCACCACCAGCTATCTACAATATTGCTTACAGGCATATCACCACATTCCCCCATTCTCAGAAAACATTAATGTTTGTTTACAACCGTTATTACTATTTTAACTTTATACATTTGTGATATGTTTAAACAATGTGAATAAGGTTAGGGTGTCCATAAACATGATATGTCTGGTCAGTGTCCATCCCTTTCGCACAGGTCATTGTGACTCCCTCACGGGATCACCCTGTGATCATTTGGGCTGTTGCCAGCCTTTACGAAGACTGGTTTACGTGCTGGCCTCTTGCTTTGTATCCTCTTCACTCTGTGCCTTTGGCAGGCATGCATCCGTGATTGCCACGCATGCATCACCAGCTTCTTTCTTTTTCGCTTTGTGCCACAATGTTGTTTGCTGCTTCTCTGTGTGTTTGCTGTTTCTTTTGTCTCTTGTTTGTCAGTCATGACCTCACCTTCTTCTATTTTACTTTCGTCAGTGGGATGAGCTAGCTCTCCCAGTCTTCTCCTCTTCCTCCTTCCTGTTTTGACAATTGGTTGGGGAATTCTTTTGTGTTTATGTGGCAGCCTCTGGTTTGGTGCTGGTCTGCACCCTGTGCTCGGAGATCTGCCGAGTCTCAGGTGGACCCTGAGGCGCGGAAGCATCATCACGGGGCTGTGTGACCACGCCCACTTCTGCGGCCTGAGCTGGATGTTGGAGCGCCGCGCTTTCTGGTACCTGGTGGAGATTAGATCAATGACAACAGGTGCTGCTCCTTCTTGGCTCGCTGGGGCATCACTCAATGGATCCTCATCACTGGAAATAACAATGCTGCCAACTCTCTGGTTGTGACGATCCAGGCACTGGATCATCATGGTCTTGTTCGAGAATATATGAGTGATCCGTTGAGCTGCAGAGCAAGTTTGTCATCAGCTCCTCTGCTGTGGCACTCTCGGCTTATCAATCTCTTGAACATTAGAGTTGCTATCATTGTATTCATCATCAATGTCTTCCCACTCATTCTCAGTATCCTCGAGGATCAGGGAGTTGACCACCGGAATCATTTCAGAAGCCTGAAACGGTTCACCAAGTACCTCTGGAGCAAGCTTCTCTAAGATTGGTACGATGTTGTCTGTTTCTAGCCTGTTCAGTGGTTGGTCCTCCATGGTATCCGCAACTGCGATCTCAGTTTTTATTTTGGAGTGCGCCATCTCAGAGCTCCCGCCCTTCTCAGTGTCCAGCGCGGTCTGAGCGTCCCCCCGTGACTAGCTCGTCATTCCTTCCAAACCACCGGAGTAGTGCTTCTTAGGCCTTTTCATTAAGCCCTTTGCTCCTGCAAAAAAGATCAGCGAGCAGTTCATATTGGTCTTCATCTGTCTCACCTTCCACGCCATTGCTTTCCGCATCCTCTTCGAAGTCTGCAATGATTTCTCCTGTAAAATACAACATTGCACACGGAATTATGTGTTCACTCAGGAGGTCGCCAAGTTCAGCATTGAGTTTGGCTGCCGAATGTTTGCTTAACACTCCACGCTGTGGAACTTCAGGAGGACTGAAGAAATTAAAGAACGATTCATTTGGTACAGTTTTTGTACTGTTCTGTGAGTGCTTCAACCTTTGTGCTTCGGTTTAGTTTCAATTGTTTTCAACGTGACATTTCCCCCCTTCCCCAGTCGATCTTACAGCCTGTGCGCCCCATGATTTCTGGTTCATCAAAAAATGATTCAAGCGGCCGCGAATCCATCTAATGTACTTTTGTGATCACCTCGTTTGTGAAATGCCCATTGGGCTCGAGCTTAAATTGCAGAGTGAAGCTCCTCGGCTTCTCACGCTCTGAACATTTAACATTCACACCTTGTCGGACGTAGATCAGGAGCTGCAGGAGGTAGAGGAAGCCTCAGTGGGGGAGTTGAAGGATAAGTGGGAGGAGGAGCTGGGCGAGGAGCTGGATGAGGGCTTGTGGGCCGATGCCCTGGGCAGGGTGAATTCCTCCTCATCATGTGCCAGGCTCGGATTAATCCAGTTTAAGGTGGTGCATCGGGCACATATAACGGCGGCAAGAACGAGTAGGTTTTTTGGGGTGGAAGACAGGTGCCCGAGGTGTGCGGGGAGTCCGGCGAATCATGCTCATATGTTTTGGGCATGCCCGGCTCTTAATGGATTCTGGCAGGGGTTTGCGAGGGTGATGTCTAGGACTTTGGACGCTCAGGTGAAGGCGAGCCCAGCGGTAGCGATATTTGGGGTGGCGGAGGATCCGGGAGCGCAGGAAGCGAAAGAGGCCTTTGCCTCCCTGGTAGCCCAGAGATGGATTCTGTTAATGTGGAGGGAGTTGAAACCCCCGAGTGTGGAGACCTGGGTTAGCGATATGGCGGGGTTCCTCAGCCTGGAGCGAATAAAGTTTATCTTGAGAGGGTCCTTGATGGGGTTCTCCCAGCGGTAGCAACCTTTCCTTGACTTTCTAGGGGAGCAGTAAGTGTCAGCAGCAGCAGCACTCCTGGGGGGGGAGGGGAGGGGGGTTCAGTGGGGGGGGGGGTACTGTTGATAGATATAATGTGAGTTGGGCATGGAGACAAAACCCACCTTGTTCTGTTTTTTAAAAAAAATTCTGTTGTGTAAGTAGTTTCATTGTAAGCTTTGGGCTATGTTTATTGTTATTTTCTATTACAATCTGTATTTCTATTTTTGTTATGAAAAAACGCTCATTGGAAAAACTTTTATAAAACATTTATTAAAAAAAAGCATTCACATCTTGTAGATGCTGTAATGTAGCCATCTGGGATGGGCACTTACAGAGGATCCCGGGAAATATGGCCATCTGCAAAGGACCATGGGAAATATAGTCAACCCAGGATTCAGACGCTCAGAGCTTATGTATATTGGCAACTCAGATAACTAGACGCTATCGAAACCCCCATCTACTTTGCATTCTAATGGCCCATTTCCCCAGAACAAAAGACCTGTACTCAGGTAACAGATACAGAAACAGACTCATCGGCGCCACTCCCTTTGCTCAGGGAGCCCAAAACGTCAAGGTCAATGACCGCTCAGGACACGCCCTGCCATCAAGGCACCCGCCCCTTTATTGGCCAAAATCGAAGGCAGTAATCGAAGCCTGCCGAATTATTGGGTCCAAAGCTAAGGACCGCCCAAAAGAGTGCGAAATCCCAGAAGGATAAAGAGAGACACAGCCATGTGTTCGGTCTCTCTTGGCCCTGGCGCTCGGTCTCTCTTGGCCCCGACCTACGCCTAAAACCAAGTGTAGCATCACGACCAGAAGACAAGTTCAAGACCAACAATCGCTACCAGACGGATGAGCCCAGCAGGAATGAAGTCACTTCTCCAGACCCAGCCACACAAGATCCGAACAAAGGCCTTGTTTCTCTGCATAAAGCCGGGTGCCTGAAGTTAAGTACAGATTGTTGTAATGTTTTATGTTGCATGTCGAAGTAATTCTTGTGTGTAAATAAACTATCATTGAACTTGAACTAACTAACTGGTTGTTTGGTCTTTGATCGATATCCAGTAAAACCTTGTGGTGGTATCATTTGATACCTGGCGACTCTGAAAAGCAATATCATCATTAATAACTGTCACATCAGTATCCAGTTAAAAGAGCAACATTATTGTTGTCTCCGGTGCGAATTGGCAACAGTAATATGGGCTCGCCATGCTCCTGTATCATGCCACAGTGCACATGCACGTTCTTGAAGATTGTTAACCAGAATTGCGGAATGTTCGCTGGCTCTTCCATCTCTTTGTCGGATTTGTCGTCCTCCGCCTGGATCTCTTCTAAATCATCACATGTGCACACTCTGATATCTTGTAAGGATCTGTAGTATTCAGCTGGCCACCAGTCTTCTGGGAGACACAGTCGCTTAATTAATTTCAGGGATTCACATGCATCCCTTTCCTTTTTTTAAAATAAATTTAGAGTACCCAATTATTTTTTCTTCCAATTAAGGGGCAATTTAGTGTGGCCAATCCACCTAACATCTTTGGGTTGTGGGGGTGAAACCCTCACAGACACTAGGAGAATGTGCAAACTCCACACAGACAGTGACCCAGGGCCGGAATTCGAACCCGGGTCCTCAGCGCCGTAGGCAGCAGGGCTAACCACTGCGCCACCATGCCACCCATGCATCCGCTCCTATGATGGACTCAATGTCCATGTCTATAATATAAAACAGTAACATGTACCTCATGTCGCCACGGAGATCCGAAGTTCACATTCACCGAAAGTCTCCATCTTTTTTGTTCCGTCGTACACTGGCAGTCCTGCACGATCAGCGACTTTCAGCTGCACGTTTAGCTTGTGAAAAGCAGGCTCACTGAGAAGGTTGGCCCTCGCTTACTGTCAAAGTTGCATCGTAATGATAGCTATTTAGCAACATCATCGATTTCCATCTGGTTTTGATGGTTTCCGACGAGTTCTTACTAGCTTTGTTCTTTTTTGAAATTGTGTCTTCATCTTTTTTGTTCAGACTCTTCTGGTTCTTCGATGTAATGAGATCGATGAAGAGCTGTTCGTCCGGATGTATCGCATCAACCATATTTACTTATATGGTCCATTGTAGGATGCGCAAAACACTATTTCGCAAAATGCCTAATATGGCCGCACCTGGAACAGACTATTTCAAAGGCCGGACATTGCCATGGGCCATGTCGAGTGCCACACTTTTGGCACAAGATGGCAGCTCCTGCCAGCAACTTAAACTGGCCGCCCACACTGATATGTTTCTTCATGACGTGCGTCACAGCACTAATGGCACTGGCAACTTCCTCCGAGGTGGCACCAAACTATTCCGAGCAGAATGTGCTGCTTTGCTGTGCAGCTACCTCGCTCGCCTGGCAAATCTTTATTGCTTGTTCCAATACCAAATCTTCATCCCGCAGCAACCTCTCACACAGCTCATCATTTGATACACCAAAGGCAATTTGGTGGCGGATCAGAGAAGATTTCAGGCTACTGAAGTTTCATGACTGGGCCTTCAGCCTCAAGTCAGTGACAAAACTGTTGAATGATTCACCAGGTTTTTGGGTACACGTATGGAATATGTAACTCTCAAATGTTTCATTCTTTTTGGGGGAGCAATGTTGATCAAAGTACCCAATGACTTCATCGTATCTCTTGCTATCGACTTCATTGTCAAAAGCAAAAATATTATACGTGTCAATTGCGTGTGGATCTGCTACTGTTAGTAGCAACGCTATTCGCCTTTCGTCAGTCTGCAGGCCTAGGTCTAAAACATATAATTTGGACTGCTGTTTGAAGAGTCGCCAGTTTTCGTCTACATTACCGGATTCTTAAAGCTAGTGGGGGCTTTCAGTCCGTTGAGCTCGGGTTTCAGTGTCTTTTACTGTGTTGAGTCGCCAAAGGCTGCAGTTCACCAGGTCAATCCTTCTGCCGAATTCTTAAATTTGTCACTGCCATCGTTATCTTCAAATCTTCAGCACTCTGGTACCATGTTGTGTACGGTGTTTGATGTCTAGCAAGGAACGACTTGTGACTTGTCCAAATAAAGGAACTTTATTAAATCACATGTGGTAAGATAACGATCTGATACAGAGCAATTATCATGGAGTTTCTTTATACTCCCCTGGAACTACCCCTATGCACGACTGTCCTCATGTACGTCTTGTAACCATCTGTCGATCACCGGATGTGCCCACACTTACATCTGAGTGCCTTGTCACGTGACCACTGTCTCGAGACTGCATGATGGATCTGTAACGCCACCTGCTGGTTGGAGGTCGCACCACCAGCTATCTACAATATTGCTTACAGGCATATTGCCACAGGAAACGTCTGGAGTGATGGTGGGGGAGGGTGGGGGGAGGGAGGGCTGTTGGTGAAGGAGTTGTTAAACAATAGTATTATGAAACTGGGAAAAAGTAACAGGATGAACCACTATAAATCAAAATAAAACAACCTTGGAATATAAATATCCTCAGTTTTCATTCTAGTTTGTGAATGAAAACAACTCAAAGGCAATTTGTGGAGACCAGCAATTTGTGCCCATGTCCTGCCCAATACTGCCATGAACCATTTTCTTTTGCAGTTGTAGAATTCAGCGAGAATTCTGGAGATGGCCTACTGTGGAAAAACTTGCAAATGTCAGATTAGCAGCAGGCAAATGTACCCCCCTTCGCCACCCACAACAGGATTTCAGAAAACAGGAAGGGCCCAATGACTTTGTGGCCAACATTTATCCCTGAAACACACTGCTGAAACAAGTTAACTGGTCATTTATTTCATTCCATTTGTGAAATCTGGCCGTTGGGTTTGCTACATTTCAAAAGCTACACTTGATTGTCTGTGCAGCACTTTGGGATATCGCAAGGACAGGAAAGGTCTATATACACGGGTGTCCTTTCCTTCCGGTGTGGTATCAATATGCTTCAAAGAAATGGTGAAGGAGTGTGTCATAATATGCACCCATGCACATCAGGAGGTAAAAGCAGGCAGTGACAGACACCCAGGTGAGCCAATCAACATACAGAACAGAACACGACCAATCAGCAGACAGAACATCAGAGGGGGGCTTCCAACTATAAAACACACGAGGCATCACCACTCTGCCTCTTTCCACTGGTGACAACTGTAGTGACAGTCAGGGTGTACAAATCATCCAACACCTTCTACACGTGGATCAGAGCTAGCCTGGTCTAGATAGTTAATGTCAGTTTACTTCGAGTAGTAGAGAGTCAACCCACAGGCAGCTGTGTGCTTCGTTTCTGAAGTTCAATAAATCTTATTGAACCAACGCCTACGTTTGGTGTATGCGTGACCATTTAACTGCATGGTGTTGCAGTCTGTGTTACCCCAGGGTGAATAACACGACAGAGTGAAGGTGGGGAGAAACGTCTGTTTTAACTTCAGGTGCCTGACATGTTAAAAAAAAATCTGCTGAATGGTCACCATGATCTGAAATATTAATTATCTTTCTCTCCACGGATGCTGTCTGACCTGCTGAGTATATCCAGCATTCTCCATTTCCAAATTACAAATTTTAGCTCCCAGCCTGTTTTTTAAAAAAGTGACAGCCAGAAGGCACTGCATCATTTTTTTGTTGGAGAGCAGGTTACACCAAGCAAAAGTGGAAATATACACTGAAACAGTAAAGTCCTCAGTGGCTTGGAGGGAGTGGGGGGGGGGGGGGGGCGGGGGGTGGAGAACAGAGAATGATCTAGAAATGCTGATACACAATTCTTTAAAAGCAGCATTGCAGATGGAAAAATCAATTTGGAAAAAATACAAATGACACGCAGGCTTTTATATAGAGATACTTTCTATCAGCACCCAGCTTTGGAAAGATCACAGTGGGAATACTGTATTATGTTTTACACACCATGTTGTAAATTTACTAGGATTACAGGATGAGAGATTATAGTTAACACAAAGGATATGGAAGAAAACAGAAAGCAAGGGTTGCCTTTGCTGCAGGAGGGAAAGTTAAGGATAATCTAATAGATTGTTCAAAGGACAAATCATGGCGGATCAACATTTCTGCGGGTCAGCAAATCGATAACAAGAAGCCTCGCAAAAAAAAATTAAGATCAGTACCAGAAACTTGAAAATGTTTATCATGCAAAGGATTATTAGTGTACAGAATGCATTAGTGGCTGTTGAGCTGAGTCAGTTCTGACATTGAAGGGGCGGGTGAGGAGAGGGGAGGGGTGGGGGGGAGGTGGAGGTGGTCAGATAAACGCCTGGAGGCAAATGTTGACTGGGGCTTTCCGAGGTGGGGGAGGATAGGGGATGGGATGTGGGGCAGCCGGCGCCCGCACACGATGTCCGGATAGCCTCCACTTGCCAAATTATGCACGGCTCTGTGGCTGCCAGACAGGAATGAGGGTCTCGGGATGCGGGGTGCGTTGGGGAGAGGGGTTGGGGTGTAATTGTCGCCCTAAACAACCTGCACCTCCCCCCCCCCCCCCCCAAATCTGGCTTTGGTTAGCTGTGAAGCACGGCCGTTCTTGCTGCTGGGTGCGCTGAAGTGCCCTCATTGCCCCTGCTGTACACACGTGTAGCATTGCGCAAAAGACAGAGAGAGAGAGAGTGAGGAGAGAACAGCAATATCTCTGGCAACGCTCTCAGCCCCGAGGTGGTGCAGGGGGGCTTGACAAGTATGTGGGAGGAGGCGTTGGCGTGGGAGGAGGGAAGTGTAGCAGGAGGAGGGTAATGTAGGAGGAGGGTAGTTTAGGAGGAGGAGGGTAGTGTAGGACTAGGGTAGTGCAGGAGGAGGGTGGAAGTGAAGGAGGAGGAGAGAAGTGTAGGACTAGGTTAGTGTAGTAGGAGGGATTGTGTAGGATGAGGAGGGTAGTGTAGGAGGAGGAGGATAGTGTAGGAGGAGGAGGGATTGTGTAGGATGAGGAGGGTAGTGTAGGAGGAGGAGGGTAGTGTAGGAGGAGGAGGGTAGTGTAGTAGGAGGGATTGTGTAGTATGAAGAGGGTAGTGTAGAAGGAGGAGGGAAGTGTAGGATGAGGAGGGTAGTGTAGGAGGAGGAGGGAAGTGTAGGAGGAGGAGGGTAGTGTAGGAGGAGGAAGGTAGTGCAGGAGGAGGAAGGTAGTGCAGGAGGAGGAGGGTAATGTAGGAGGAGGAAGGTAGTGCAGGAGGAGCGTAGTGTAGGAGGAGGAGGGTAGTGCAGGAGGAGGAGGGTAGTGTAGGAGGAGGAAGGTAGTGCAGGAGGTGGGTAGTGTAGGAGGAGGAAGGTAGTGCAGGAGGAGGAGGGTAGTGCAGGAGGAGGAGGGTAGTGCAGGAGGAGGAGGGTAGTGTAGGAGGAGGAAGGTAGTGCAGGAGGAGGAGGGTAGTGCAGGAGGAGGAGGGTAATGTAGGAGGAGGGAGGTAGTGCAGGAGGAGGGTAGTGTTGGCGGAGGGTAGTGTAGGATTAGGGTAGTGCAGGAGGAGGAGGGTAGTTAGGAGGGGGTAGAGGAGGAGGGGGCAGAGGATGAGGAGTGGGTAGAGGAGGAGTGGGTAGAGAAGGGTAGGGTAGGAGGAGGAGGGTAGTGTAGGAAGAGGGATTGTGTAGGATGAGGAGGGTAGTGTTGGAGGAGGATGAGGAGGGTAGAGGAGGATGAGGATGGTCGAGTAGGAGGAGGGTAGTAGAGGAGGAGGGTAGTGGGAGATGAGGAGGGTAGTGGAGGATTAGGAGGGTAGAGGAGGATGAGGATGGTCGAGTAGGAGGAGGGTAGTAGAGGAGGAGGGTAGTGGGAGATGAGGAGGGTAGTGGAGGACGATGAGGGTATTGTCGGAGGAGGGTTGTGTATGAGGAAAGTGAGATGAGGGAAAGAGCGCCTCTTCCTTTCCTTTAATACACATAAGCCATTTAATACGTCAATCATGCCACCGTTGCCGTGGCAGCGCCTGACGTCAAGTCGCCCTGCAGCTCATTGGAGGAAACCCCGTCGCGCCGGAGAAGCCGTTCAAAGAATCAGCTGTGAGGGACGGAGGGAAACAAATCCGCCCGCCCGACCCACCACAGCGCAAAACCAAAATCCGCCCGCCCGACCCACCACAGCGCAAAACCAAAATCCGCCCGCCCGACCCACCACAGCGCAAAACAAAATCCGCCCGACCCACCACAGCGCAAAACCAAAATCCGCCCGACCCACCACAGCGCAAAAACAAAATCCGCCCCGCTCCACCCACCACAGAAATAAATCCGCCCGCCCGCCCGCTCCACCCACCACAGCGCAAAAAAAAAAATAACCCACGCCCCCCCCCCTCCTCCCCGGCGTCAAGTGAGGCGAATCGCGGCGGCTCCTCCTCACTCACTCTCACTTGACTAGAGCGGCAAGAGCGGCCACCGTGCAAGAGGCTCACTCGGACGCGCCAAGGTAGAAGGGATTAATAAAGGTAGCGGCGCTTTATGCTCATTCATTCGGGGCGGGGTGGCTAAACGGAGGCTTTCGTCGGCGGCCGGGCCTCGGGAAGGAGGGGTTTTTTTTTTGTGGGGGGGGGGGGGGGGGGGGGGTGTTGGCGAGAGGAGCCCCCGCGTGTTGTGCTCCGCTGGAAGAGCCTGGGCGAGAAAGGGAGGAAGACCCTCCTCCTCCCCCCCACGACGCCCCGCCGGTCCCCCCGCAGACAGGTGGGCTCCTCTCCACTTTGATCCCTGTGAATCGGGACCCCCCTCCCCCTCCCCCTCCCCCTCCCCCCTTGACGAGGGGGGGTCTCAGTACTTCTTAATTGTGGTATTCATCCCCCCCCCCCGCCCCCCAATGGGGAAGGGACCGAGCTTCCCCCCCCCCCACATCTCTCCCCTCTGATGTATGACTGGGGGGGGGAGACATTTTATTTTCACTTCAGCTGAATAAAATTCTAACCAAATTATTCCTCTTTCTCTCCCTCCATTTTCTTTTTCCTCCCTTTTTTTTTTTGCAGACAGTGTTGAGAGCGACAGCCAGACAAGCGCACAGACAAGACGAGCCGTCTCCTTTTTCTCTCTCTCTCCCCTTCCCCACCCTCTTTTTTTTCTTCTCTCTCTCTCTCCCTCCCTCTTGTCACACACTCACACTCTCTCTCTCTCTCTCACACACACACACGCCAGGCTCTCGCTCGAACCCTCCGCCACCGACATGGACAAGAACGAGCTGGTGCAGAAAGCCAAGTTGGCCGAGCAGGCCGAGCGCTACGACGACATGGCGGCCTCGATGAAAGCGGTGACCGAGCAGGGCCTGGAGCTCTCCAACGAGGAGCGCAACCTGCTGTCGGTCGCCTACAAGAACGTGGTGGGGGCCCGGCGCTCCTCCTGGCGGGTCATCTCCAGCATCGAGCAGAAGACCGAGAGCAACGAGAAGAAGCAGCAGATGGCCCGGGAATACCGGGAGCGGATCGAGTCCGAGCTGAGGGACATCTGCAACGATGTGCTGGTGAGGAGGGAAGGGATGGTGCCGAAACCCCATGGTGGGGGGGGGAAAACATTTGCATTGCCTGCTTTTAATCTTAAAATGTTAATTACATCTCATCCAATATGATGGGGGAGGAGGAGGGGTGTGTCTGTGTGAGACTGAAGCCTTTCACCCACTTAGCTCGCATGTGTTTCTAACCATATAAAATATAAGACACAGGACATGTCGCCATTTACAACCCCTGCACTCCTGTATACATGTCTTCTTGCATGTGTCTTGGGAGGCTTGACGGTTTTGTGGCTGGGATGGGGGGGGGGGGCTGCCTGTCTTGTTAAGGGTTTTATATAAATGGTCTGGAAATGATGCAGTCTCTGTTGTTTTAAGTGCTCTCCCTCTCTCGTTTCCCTTTCTCTCCCTAAATGGAGGAAACCTGCGGTGGTCTCGGTGTGATCCTCGTCTCCAGCTTCGGCGGGGTGGGGGGGGGGGAGATGTTACAATCCTTATTATCCAGCGACCGCAGCATTTATTTGTCTCCGCTTTGACCTTGTTCCTGCCAATCTGAACAATTTAACGCTTCCTCCGAGGGATCTGCCACTGGGATCAGCTGAATCGGACCGTATTTTTTGTGGGTGTGGGGGTGGTTTTGGAGGGGGAGGAGGAGGAGGAGGCTGTGGATTTAGGTGAACGAAACGCAGCCAGATTTTTCTCTTTGGGCGTTGCCGGCAATTAATGTCGCTGCTGCCGGCCTGGGCCTTGCAGTAAACCGCCTCTGGGCCGCGATTTTAAATGCTTTGTTTCCCAATTCAAAAGTGTTTTACAAAGAGATGCCTTTTTAAAGGGGGGGGGGGGGGGCGAATTGACAACCCCTCCCTCGCCCACTGATGACGCTGAAACTTTCCCTATTTAATCGGATTGGATTTTGTAGCAGCAAAACTAGCCCCCCCGTGCTTAACTTCGCATCTTGGCCGTCTTTAATTTTCATACATTTTACTGCTTTATTGGCAGTGTTAAGTTTGGCTTTCCTTGGGCGTGTCTTTGAAGGCCGTTGATAACGATTTCTGTTAGGTGACTCTATATAGAGAGATAATAGACTACTACGGCTGGAGGATTATTACAAATCAGTAGTTGGCTTAATCTCTGCGGCTGGTTTGTAAAGGGTGGGGCAGGGAGAGGTGACTTTGCAACCACCCTGTTTCTTTATCTTTGGATTCAGGTGAACTTTTCCTTGCAGGGTTGTTGTTGCAGTGGAGAAGTGGAAAGGAATTCTTGCATCATGAGGTCATTTCCTGCTGCTTCCCTTGCACTACCCCTGCTTTCATTGTAAAGTGCATCGGTTAGTACTTGGATCCATTTCCAAGTAGCTGCATCTGCAGCATTTGGAAAGTGAGATATTTGAAGACCTAAACAACGCGTTGTCTATCTCTTTTTCTCTCTCTCTCTCACCCCCCCCCCCCCCCCCCCCCACATACCAGAAGAATTCCATCTCCCACATGGAATATGCATAATGTACCAGAGATTGATTTGGTCTGTCCTCCGAGCTGTCAGTGCAGGTTAATTAAATGTGTTTTACATTTTTTTAGAAAGATGTTTGAAGCTAATGTCAGTGCCCTTCTCTGCTACGAGTTTCTAGCTTTTAATTTCTTGCACCTCCGGTTTCTAGCGATTACTGGTGATACTGCATCAGACCTAAACCTGAATCTGCATGGATGGTCCAACAGTACATAGAACATACAGCGCAGAAGGAGGCAATTCAGCCCATCGAGTCTGCAGTCCAAAGATGTGTAGGTTAAGTGGATTGGCCATGCTAAATTGCCCTTAGTGTCCAAAATTGCCTTTAGTGTTGGGTGGGGTTACTGGGTTATGGGAATAGGGTGGAGGTGTGGACCTTGGGTAGGGTGCTCTTTCCAAGAGCCGGTGCAGACTTGATGGGCCAAATGGCCTCCTGCACTGTAAATTTTATGAATAGTCTTTCTTTAGATTTGTTTGATGTCACTAGATTTATGGCTCATTGGTCTCAGCCCACCGCGTCTGCACTGACTCACTTAAGCCCTCGCTTCAACGCTATCCCCTTAACCCAATAACCCCTTCTAACCTTTTTGGACATTAAGGGCAATTTAGGATGGCCAATCCACCTAACCTGCACTTCTTTGGACTGTGGGAGGAAGCCCACACCATTCGAATGGACTTTATTTAGATTTGTTTGATGTCAGTAGACTTATGGCTCATTGGTCTCTGCACAGTCATGCTGTACTTGCAAAAAAAATTATATGTTGTATAATCAGCATTGTACTTTTAAAAATACTTTTGGATCAAAACTAAGTGAAGTGTTAGCTGGAATAATCAAGGTTGATTTTCTATAAGTTTTTAGAAAACATCAATTTAGGATTTAGCACTTGAATGGGGATGGAAGATTTTGTGGAACTTTGTCAGTTTTTAATTTAGCCGGACTTCTAGTTAACAGTGTACTAAAAGATTTCGGCAGCAGTACCCAGGAAAACACTGCTTGGTTCTCATTAAGCAACATTGAACAAAGAAAAAAGAAAATTACAGCACAGGAACAGGCCCTTCGGCCCTCCCAGCCTGTGCCGATCCAGATCCTTTATCTAAACCTGTCACCTATTTTCCAAGGATCTACTTCCCTCTGTTCCCCGCCCGTTCATATATTTGTCTAGATGCATCTTAAATGATATCGTGCCTGCCTCTACCACCTCTGCTGGCAAAGCGTTCCAGGCACCCACCACCCTCGGCGCAAAAGCTTTCCACGCACATCTCCCTTAAACTTTCCCCCTCTCACCTTGAAATCGTGACCCCGTGTAAGTGACACCCCCATTCTTGGAAAAAGCTTGTTGCTATCCACCCTGTCCATACCTCTCATAAGTTTGTAGACCTCAATCAGGTCCCCCCTCACCCTCTGTCTTTCCAACGAAAACAATCCTAATCTACTCAACCTTTCTTCATGGCTATCCCCCTCCATACCAGGCAACATCCTGGTGAACCCCCTCTGCACCCTCTCTAAAGCATCCACATCCTTCTGGTAATGTGGCGACCAGAACTGCACGCAGTATTCCAAATGTGGCCTAACCAAAGTGCTATACAACTGTAACATGACCTGCCGACTCTTGTACTCAATACCCCGTCCGATGAAGGCAAGCATGCTGTATGCCTTCTTGACCACTATATCGACCTGCATTGCCACCTTCAGGGTACAATGGACCTGAACTCCCAGATCTCTCTGTACATCAATTTTCCCCAGGACTCTTCCATTGATCGTATAGTCCGCTCTTGAATTCAATCTTCCAAAATGCATTACCTCGCATTTGCCTGAATTGAATTCCATTTGCCATTTCTCTGCCCAACTCTCCAATCTATTTATATTTTGCTGTATTCTCTGACAGTTCTCCTCGCTATCTGCAACTCCACCAATCTTAGTATATCTGCAAACTTGCTAATCAGACTACCTATACCTTCGTCCAGATCATTTATGTATATCACAAACAACAGTGGTCCGAGCACGGATCCCTGTGGAACACCACTAGTCACCTTTCTCCATTTTGAGACACTCCCTTCCACCACTACTCGCTGTCTCCTGTTGCCCAGCCAGTTCTTTATCCATCAGCTAGTACACCATGAACCCCACACGACTTCACTTTTTCCAACAACCTGCCATGGGCAACTTTATCAAACGCCTTACTGAAGTCCATGTATATGACATCTACAGCCCTTCCCTCATCAATTAACTTTGTCACTTCCTCAAAGAATTCTATTAGGTTTGTAAGACATGACCTTCCCTGCACACAACCATGCTGCCTATCACTGATAAGTCTATTTTCTTCCAAATGTGAATAGATCCTATCCCTCAGTATCTTCTCTAACAGTTTGCCTACCACTGATGTCAACCTCACAGATCTATAATTTCCTGGATTATCCCTGCTACCCATCTTAAACAAAGGGACAACATTAGCAATTCTCCAGTCCTTTGGGACCTCATCCGTGCTCAAGGATGCTGCAAAGATATCTGTTAAGGCCCCAGCTATTTCTTTCCTCGCTTCCCTCAGTAACCTGGGATAGATCCCATCCAGACCTGGGGACTTGTCCACCTTAATGCCTTTTAGAATACCCAAAACTTCCCCCTTCCTTGTGCCGACTTGACCTAGAGTGTTTAAACATCCATCCTTCGCCTCAGCATCCATCATGTCCCTCTCCTTGGTGAATACCGATGCAAAGTACTCATTAAGAATCTCACCCATTTCCTCTGACTCCACGCATAGATTTCCTCTTTTGTCTTTGAGTGGGCCAATCCTTTCTCTAGTTACCCTCTTGCTCCTTATATACGAATAAAAGGCTTTGGGATTTTCCTCAACCCTGTTAGCCAAAGTTATTTCAGGGCCCTTTTAGCCCTCTTTCTTGCGCATTTGAGATTTATCCTACTTTCCCGATATTCCTCCAAAGCTTCATCAGATTTAAGTCGCCTAGATCTTATGTATGCTTCCTTTTTCATCTTAGCTAGTCTCTCAATTCCACCCGTCATCCATGGTTCCCTAATCTTGCCATTTCTATCCCTCATTTTCACAAGGACATGTCTGTCCTGCACTCTAATCAACCTTTCCTTAAAAGACTCCCACATTTCAAATGTGGATTTACCCTTAAACAGCTGCTCCCAATCCACATTCCCTAGCTCCTGCCAAATTTTGTTATACTTGGCCTTTCCCCAATTTAGCACGCTTTCTTTAGGACCACTCTCGTCTTTGTCCATGAGTATCCTAAAACTTACGGAATTGTGATCGCTATTCCCAAAGTAATCACCGACTGAAACTTTAACCTCCTGCCTGGGATCATTCCCCAATACCAGGTCCTGTATGGCCCCTTCCCGAGTTGGACTATTTACATACTGCTCTAAAAAAACTCTCCTAGATGCTCCTTACAAATTCTGCTCCATCTACACCTCCAACACTACATGAGTCCCATTCAATGTTGCGAAAGTTAAAATCTCCCATCACGACCACCCTATTGCTCCTACGCTTTTCTATAATCTGTCTACATATTTGTACCTCTACTTCACGCTCGCTTTTGGGAGGCCTGTACTAAAGTCCCAACAATGTTAGTGCAGCCTTCCTATTAGCTCTACCCATATTGCCTCAGTGCTTGAATCCTCCATCGTGCCCTCTTTAATCATAGCTGTGATATCATCTCTGACCAGTAATGCAATTCCTCCACCCCTTTTGCCTCCCTCTCCATCCCTCCTGAAGCATCTATACCCTGGGATATTTAGTCGCCAGTCTTGCCCTTCCCTCAACCAAGTCTCCGTAATACCAAGAACATCATATTCCCAGGTACTAATCCAAGCCCTAAGTTCATCTGCCTTACCTGCTACACTTCTCGCATTGAAACAAATGAACCTCAAACCACCTGTCCCTTTGCGTTCATCATCTCTTCCCTGTCTACTCTTCCCCTTAGTCACATTGAGTTTATTATCTAGTACCTTACTAACTTTAGTTGCTGCCTCTTTACTGACCTCTAACTTCCTAATCTGGTTCCCATCCCCCTGCCACATTAGTTTAAAACCTCCCCAACCGTGTTAGCAAAAGCACCCCCTAGGACATTGGTTCCAGTCTTGCCCAGGTGTAGACCATCTGATTTGTAATGGTCCCACCGCCCCCAGAACCGGTTCCAATGTCCCAAAAATCTGAACCCCTCCCTCCTGCACCATCTCTCAAGCCATGTATTAATTCTGACTATTCTTGAATTTCTACTGACTGTCTCGTGGCACTGGTAGCAATCCTGAGATTACTACCTTTGAGGTCCTACTTTTTAACTTATCTCCTAACTCCCTAAATTCTGGTTGTAGGACCTCATCCTGTTTTTTACCTATATCGTTATATATGGTGCCTGTATGCACCACGACAACTGGCTGTTCACCCTCCCCCTTCAGTATGTCCTGCAGCCAATCTGAGACATCCTTGACCCCTGCACCCGGGGGGCAACATACCATTCGGGAGTCTCGTTTTCGACCACAGAAACGTCCGTCTACTCCCCTTACGTTTCACATTTGGTTGTCACAATTTTATTTATTGGAGGTTTTATTAACTAAATAGTCTAGTTGTAGTAACCAAGCGACTTTGCTTAATTCTAATTTTGATCCCTCGCTACAAGCTGAGAATTCAGTGTTTCAATCTTCATATTGATGAAGTTGTAATTTAATTTTGTGTTTTCCTGCATGCTGGAGTCATTTGGTGCATTTTGAAATTGCTTACTGAAATGTATTGTGCTGTATCACTAGATGCCAGCATTTAGAGCTCTATAATTAATTTAACTCCGCTTCTGGGGAACTATTCAGTACCCTTTTTGAATTTTCCTATAGGTATTGAGTAATTTTATGATTGGTTAGTGCTTCTTTGTATAATTTATTTCAAAACTATTTACGTATAAGTTTTGGGCTTCCTCCTATTTCTGTAGGCCTCTCATTCTACTTGGTCATGTTCCACAATTCATTCTAATCATATCAGATATGTACCTCAACCCAATTTACCTGCTCTTGATCCATACTTCCGTAATAGCCTTATCTAACAAAAATCTATTTTTAGTCTGACATTTCAATTGACTCAACTTCATAACCTTTTGGCAGTAAAGTTTTCAGTTTCCACTACCTTTTTGTAAAAAGGTAGCATTTTCCAGTTCACTTAACACAATAGTAATTTGGATTTGTATTATTGAGAGAATTTTACTGTTTTAATCATGTTTGCTTGAGTTCTTTGAGCCTTACGTTGTACATGAGCTGAGTTACATTGATTTCTCCCCTGCCCCACTTCTAATTTCTCTTTCAGCATTTTACCTTTCCCCAGAAGCTGAGTATAAAGTCTTAATTGTTGACCGTTAGTGATACTGAAGCATTGACACAGCTTCTCTATCACATCGGCGGTGCTTTTACCCTGGACCATCTCTTAATGAGACGAGGCCCAGGCTCCTGGTCGAGTGAATAGTTTGTATAAACAAGATTCCACTTCTACAGTATTTAACGTTTTCAACCATGACTTTGCATAAAGACTCTGCAGCTTTTACCAACCATGCCTGCCGAGGTCCATTAAAACAATCCGGACTGATGGGCAGATCAAATTGTAAGACGCCAGTTTTGGATATTTTTGTGCCTGTGGTACAGTAGCTCTTGTTTGGAAACGCCAATTTAATTTGGTAAACTGACGGAACCAACTCTCCTTTTATGATCTATTTACCTTGCTGCACAAGCCCTGAAGTTGTAAAACTGGCCTCTTCAGAGTGCATTTATACAAAGCTTTTAATGTGGCAAAATATTCCCCAGAGCTTCACAGGACCATTGTCAAACAAGTTGGGGCAAATGAGAAATAGCTTGGTCAAAGATAGATGAGAAGAAAGAGGGTCAGAGTTGGATGAGAAGAGAGGGGCCGAGGGGTTTAGGGAAGGAATGCCAGAGGTTGGGGCTGTAAACACGGTTCCAGCAATGGAAGGAAGTAAATCTGGTTGATCAAGGCGAGAACTGAAGCACCGATCTTGAAAGGTTGTAGGACTGAAGGAGCTTGGGGTGAGGAAAGGCAAGGCCATGGAAGGATTTGAAAACCAGGATGAGCAGTTTAAAATAAAGGCCATATGACCTGGAAGATGGTGTAGATAATGGGTGAATGGTACCTGGTGCAAGTTGGGATGCATAGAATCCCTACAGTGCAGAAAAAGGCCATTTGGTCCATCGAGTCACCACATACCCTCAAAGAGCACCCAACGTAGGCGCACTCCCCCATCCTATCCCCCAAACCCCACCTAACCTTTAGACAACTAAGGGGCAATTTAGCATGGCCAATCCTGCACAGCTTTGGACTGTGGTAGTAAACTCATGCAGACACTGGGGGAATGTGCAATGTCCACAGTCACCCGGGCCGCTGTCATGCAGCGATGTTGACCACTGTGCCGCCATGAAACCCATACTAACAGAGTCTTTGGTGAATTCGGGATGCAATACAGTAAGTCTTGAATATTTGAATCGAGGTATCAAAGGGGATGTGGATTTCTGTCCGTGTGGGTCTCTTCCCCCACAACCCAAAGAGGTGCAGGGTAGCGAATTGACCACGCTAATCTGCCCCTTAATATTGTTTTTTAAAATGAGATTTCAACAGCCAATGAGCTTGGGCATGGTTTGTGGTGGATTAAGTTGGAGGTAGGAGTGGAGTAGATGGTGATATCTTGGGAGAGTTGATGCAGAGTCCGAAGTTCATCTCTGTCAAGTAGGATACCATGGTTGAGGGGCCTGGCTTAGCCAGTGGCTAGGGAAATAGGATAATTCTTGGGGTTTGGTGAGGTGCAAATGATAGCTTTGGGTTTTTTTAAGAGGTTCACTGGAAAATGTTCGTTATCGATTTGCTGATTGTTGAAGCATGCCAAATTGAGGCAGGCGATAGGTCGTAAATTAATGAGGTAGAACTAGGTGTCAGTGGCATACCCGTGGCAGCTGATGAAAATGTGTGAGGGGAAGCATGTTGGGCCATGTATAAATCTGGGTGGGAGGAAATGTGTGGCTGTTGCAAAGAAGTTGACTGCAGGTGATTCTCTGCGTATGACAACGGATGGAAATTATTAGATGAACACAATCTTACTCAATTGGATAATGGGTCAGATTTTATTTCAACCTCTTGCATTTATAGACACTTAAGGTGGAAAGCTTCCCCAAGTGCTTTATAATGTTGTATTCTCATGATATGGACACTTGTCAAAAATAAGCATGTTAGATGGGGAGGCAAAAACCTGGTTAGAGTTGGCACTCTAGAAAATCTTGATGAGTCGAGGGAGATTTGGACATGGACTTCCAGAGCTTGGGAGACCAGATGGCTGTAGGCATGGCTATCAAAAGTTTATGGAGGAGAACAACTTTCTAGAGCAGTGTTAAAATGAAGGAGACAAAGGCATGGATGTGGGTACAGGCAGCGGAGGAACCTTGGCAGGGGTAGAGGAAGGGAAGGCAATTTTATGGAGGCAGAACGATTACCTTTGTGATAGCATGTGGCATCAAAAGTTCAGCTTTGTTGGCTGGGTTGCAAACAACTTGATTCAACCCAGGAAAAGAATGGAATAGATGGCAAGTTCATAGTTTGGTGGAGCCTGACGATGGTTACTTGGGTTTGCCGAATGTTTGAACTGACACAAATAGTGGCTCATCCTAAACTGGATATTAGACAACAGTTTGGCAATAGATGCAGCAGAGTGGGCAAAAAAAAATGGTGGCGAGGTAGAGCTGAATGTTGTCACGTACACATGGAAACATGATCCCATGTTTTCACAGACCAAGATGGTGAAAAGCATTTTGGAAGGATAGATTTTTGATGATCTTGAGTGATTGGAGATGAAAAGAGAAGCAATTGTCTGAGGTACTTTTTCCATGTTTACCCAAGTAAAAGGCCTAGCAATTATAAGACAGTCAGTTTAACCTCCGGTGGGAAAGGTTTTAGAAATGATAATTTGAGACAAAATGTAACTTATTTGGACAAATGTGGAATATGATGGACAGCATTTGATAAAGTGCCGCATAACAGGCTTGTTAGCAAAGTTAAGCTCATTCAAATGTTTTTACAACAACCGTCTTAAGGTCATCATTAGACTTTTAATTCCAGATTTTTATTGCATTCCGATTTCACCGTCTGCAGTAGTGGGATTCGAACCTGGGTCCCCAGAGCATTACTCTGGGTTTCTGGATTACACATCCAATGACATACCACTGCCTCCTCGAATATATCATTTAACGTATTGATGCATACTGATACATATCAACTCCTCCTGATGTATATTAATAATCCAGACCATGGTGGACAGGGAACAATGGCAAAATTTGGACATACAAGTGCAGAGTGTGTGAAATGATTCCTTTTGGTAGGAAGAATGTGGGGAGACAGTATAAAATAGAGTACAGTTCTAACGGGTGTAGGAGCAGAGGGACCTGGGTTTATATTTGCATAAATTGGTGCCTGAGTTTGAGAATGCAATTGGTAAAGCGTTCAGATCCTGGACTTTATTAATAGGGGCATAGAGCACAAAAGCAAGGAAGTAACCTGTATAGAATACTGGTTTGCCCTCAGTTGTAGTATTGCATCCAGTTCTGGGAGAAAAGATGTGCAGGCATGAGAAAAAATTCACAATGGTTCTAGGGATGAGGCGCTTGCAATTATGTAGATGAAGTTGGGACTGTTTCTCTTGAAGCAGAAAGTAGATGGGCGATTTGATAAAGGCATTCAAAATCGCGAGAGGGCGGGTGGGTAAAAGCCGTTCCCATTGCTGGAATTAAGAACAAGAGGGTGCCGATTTTAAGTTAACTTGCCAAAGGAAGCAATGGTGACTTTTTAAAAATAAATTTAGGGTACTCAATTATTTTTTTCCCCAATTAAGGGGCAATTCAGCGTGGCCAATCCACCTAACCTGCACATCTTTGGGTTGTGGGGGTGAAACCCACGCAGACACGGAGAATGTACAAACTCCACACGGACAGTGACCCAGGGCCGGGAACCCGGGTCCTCAGTGCCATAGGCAGCAGTGCTAACCACTGTGCTGCCCTGGAAGCAACGGTGATATGAAGAAAATCTTTTTCAGGATGGTTGGGATCTGGAGTGCAATGCCTGAGTTTGGTGGAGGCAGTTCAGTCGAAGTATTTGAGAAGGAATTGGATTATTTCAAAAGGAATAATGTGCAAGGCTATGGGGAGAGTGGCACCAGATGAATTGCTCCTTCGGAGAGCCAGCATAGTCACATCAGGCCAAATGGCCTCCTGTTTGTGCTGTAATCATTCTGTCGAGTTGCAGGGAAAGTGGCACCGATTTTAGAACTTTGAAGAGGAAATGGGGGTTGGGGTAGAAGAGCAGAAGCTTGCAGACAGAGTGGCTAAGTTGGCTATTTTTCTGAACCAGGGAATGATGGTTAGACTGCAGTTTGAGAATGGTCAAGGGAACTAATTTCATAGAATTTACAGTGCAGAAGGAGGCCATTGGGCCCATCGGGTCTGCACTGGCCCTTGGAAAGAGCACCCTACTTAAGTCCACACTTCCAACCTATCCCGGTGACCCAGTAACCCACCCAACCTTTTTGGACACTTAAGGGCAATTTAGCATGGCCAATTCACCTAACCTGTACATCTTTGGACTGGGAGGAAACCGGAGCACCCGGAGGAAACCCACGCAGACACAGGGAGAACGTGCAGACTCTGCACAGACAGTGACCCAAGCCAGGAATCAAACCTGGGACCCTGGAGCTGTGAAGCAACTGTGCTAGCCACTATATCGTGCTGCCCTGGAACTAGAAGGTTAAATCATGAAAATGATGAGTTAACTTTGAGGGGAGACTTCAGTGGGGTGGGTATGATGTGCCTTTACAATGTGAGGGATGAAAGCAAGTGTCAATGGGACAGGTGATCTCAATGTCTGACAATCATGAGCTTGGATTCGGATGGGAGAATGGCTATAAACAGCAGTGGGTTAAATATAAACGTTAATTTTAGAATGGAGGTTGATGCAGATTTGGTGAGGAATGGTTAAAACCTCATTTTGGAAGTAATGTGTTGAGGTTCCAGTTTTTGGTTGTGAAACCCCATATGCAGTCTTGGGGCTGTGTAAAAGATCCCATGACACTATTTTGGAAAAGGGAATGGTTGTCCTGACTATTTATCCTTCAGCCAGCTTCCCTAAAATGCATCTCTATAACATTCTGTTGTGGGACCTTGCTATCTGTAAATGGGTGTTGTCTCCTACAACAGTAGCTCAAACATCATTGACTGACTGTAAAGCACTCTGGTACATAATGAAGTGGTGAAATATGCTATAGAAATGCAAGCTTTGTTAAAAGTTGTTCACCAGATACACTGCTGGCATGCCTGGGACCTGAAGAGTGAAGATGGGGGCCATACAATGGGAAACCCCAGAAAATGAGATAGGGAACATATTATTGTCTGTACTATAGTTTGAAAACATTGGAATGGTAAGCATATTGTGTTTTTATTTTTGTACCTGCCAATGATAAATGTGGTGCCAAAGACACCACTTGGATTTACAACTGTATGTAATCAGAGTGATGGATGGGTGAAGAAGGAAGAGGGGAGGGGACATGTTGGTAATGAGGATAATGGGAAGTGGCAAGTGGCCTTTTCAGTAATGCCGGCCATGCTGGTAGTTCAAGTGAAATCCCTTGGTCAAATGGATGGCAGTGAATATGGGTGTAAGACATTATTTGAGAAGTGGAAGATGGGGCTGTCAAATCAGAGGGCAAGATGAGTTGAGATGAAAAATAAAATAATTGAGAATTAGTATGGCTCATCACTGAAGCAAAGGGACGAAAGAGAGTGGAATATTTTAGGTTGGGATGAAAGGGGAGTATGATATTTTGGGGTGGGAATGAAGGTCAGTGGTTCACAATACATCTCCATGTTAACAAACCAAACGTCCATGAGAACTTTTATGGCTTAAGCATTAACCTGTTAGGGTCTTAAGTGAAGCCCTGTTGCTTGGTCTCAATCTAGATGTAAATGAAAACCGCCAGGGTGTTAAAAATGATCCAAAAATCGAACAACTAAATGCGATTTGTGATTGGCAGTGAAATGTAATAAGATACACTTGATATTATTTATTCTTGGGCAGAAGAAGCCAGTCTTTGCATTAATATACACATGATCCTAGAATAATTTAGTGCTGACACTTGCAAAAGTAGTATAATTTATGTCCATACAGTAAATCCATTTTCTAATATTAACACTTGTGATTGTGCTTTGCTGGAGGAGTGTATAAAATCTTAAAGGCCTGTGGGTGAATGGCTGTGCAATTTAATGTGGGGAAGTGTAATGTGCTTTGAGGATTAGGTATCCTATGGTCATCTGTGGTTATATCTACCCGTAATTTCATAACCTCTACTTATTTCTTTCCCATATGAAAGCACTAGCTCACCTTGGGAATCATTGGGTAACTTTGCAATATTTCTCCAAGTGGCTTTTTTTCATGACCTGTACAGGTTCTATCACCGCTAAGCCTGATCATATACTTGTACATCCGTGTTGAATTGGTGCAGCTTGCAATCGCAAACTGACTACTTTTCGAACTAGGGTGTCAATATGCTTAATGCTGTTGGAGGAAATCCAGTTTCCAGTTGAGGATGGCAATCAGGAACAAATTTCTTATTTTATTTTCTACTGTTTATTGCATCGCATAATAACTGGCTCATACACTTATTATGGAAATTGAGCTGAATATTGGTGTACTGCCTGACAGGTCAAGTGGAACTGTTTCCCCCTGCCCCCCCCCCCCCCCCCCCAACCCCACCGTCTATCGTGTGAGGCGCCACCCTAGTCCTTGGACTCCTCTTAGATGTTAGAGCAAAGTCCGAACAAGTGTTTCTAGTTCCATGAAACTCGGTTTAGAGCATACAATAAAATTGTGAACATAGTCTCTGTGGAAAATGCAGAGAAATGTTGGGAAGTGAAAGCACCATCCCCCAATCTAAGCAAAATGTCTAATCCTAAATTGGAAGCAGTTACTAAAATCCTGTTAAATGTCTTTTAAGTGTGTTCTGGTGCTCCAATGCAAAGGGCCGCAACAACAAATTTATAAGAGCTCCTGATTCTAGTAGTGATCCAGAACTATTACTAGACATTTGAGAACTGGAAAATAGAGCTAGCACATCCAGACATTGCTGATGCCTTCCAACAGTCAAAGTTGCATGTAAAAGTATCTTTCTCTGTTGAAAGATCCAGGGTAGCATGGCTCTCTGGTCAAATCCATTATATTTTCCCCAATTTTGTCATTTGTTTTTATTTAAACTTGGAATTTTGCTGGCTAAAGTATCCAGTTTGTCCCTTCCTGCCCTTTACTGTAACAAATAGACAGGTAAGCGATTCCACAACAAACGCCTCAGATCTAAGTTCTGCAGTCCAGCCACATCCAGTTGTGAATGGTGGTGGACAATTAAACAACTCACTGGAGGAGGGGACCATTAATATCCCCATCCTCAATAATGGAGGAGCCCAACACATAGTACAAAAGACGAGGCTGAGGCATTCGCAACAATCTTCAGTCAGACGTACCGAGTGGATGATCCATCTCGGTCTCCTCCGGAGGTCCTCGGCATCGCAGGTGTACGTCTTCAGCCAATACGATTCACTCCACGTGATATCAAGAAATGGCTGATGGCACTGGATATTAATAATAATTTTTATTATTGTCGCAAGTAGGCTTACATTAACACTGCAATAAAGTTACTGCTGAAATCCCCTAGTCGTCACACTCCAGCGCCCGTTCGGGTACACGGAAAATTCAGAATGCCCAATTCACCTAACAAGCACATCTTTTGGGACTTGTGGGGAGAGACCGGAGCACCTGGAGGAAACCCACGCAGACACGGGGAGAACGTGCAGATTCTGCACAGAAAGTGACCCGAACCGAGAATTGAATCTGGGACCCTGGCGCTATGCAGCAACAGTGCTAACCACTGCTGCCCTACCGTACTGCAAAGGCTATGGGCCTTGACATTATCCCAGCAACAGTATTTTTCTTTTTCTTAAATAAATTGAGTACCCAATTATTTTTCCCAATTAAGGGGCAATTTAGCATGGCCAATTCACCAACTTGCACATATTTGCGTTGTGGGGGTGAAACCCACGCAGACATGGGGAGAATGTGCAAACTCCACACGGACAGTGGCCCAGGGCCGGGATTCGAACCTGGGTCCTCAGCGCCGTAGGCAGCAATGCTAACCACTGTGCCACCGTGCTGCCCCCTAACAACAGTATCAAAGAATTGTGCCCAAGAACTTGCCGCACCCCTAGTCAAGTTGTTTCAGTACAGCTACAATACTGGCATGTACCGAGCTCAGGTGTGTCCTGTACACACGAAACAGGACAAATCCTACCCAGCGAATTACCGCCCCGTTAGCCTACTCCATCGTCAGCAGTGATCGGAAGGAGTCGCCAACAGTGCTATCAAGTGGCACTTACTCAGCAAAAACCTGCTCATGGGCACTCAGTTTGGGTTCCGCCCGGGTGACTCGGCTCCTGACCTCATTACAGTCTTGGTTCAAACATGGACAAAAGAGCTGAATGCCCGAGGTGAGGTGAGAGTGACTGCCCTTGACATCAAGGCAGCATTTGATTGAGTTTGCATCAAGGAGCACTGGCTAAACTTGAGTCGGTGGGAGGAGGAACTTTCCGTTGTTGGAGTCATAACCTGGCACAAAGGAAGATGGTTGTGGTGGTTGGAGGTCAATCATCTCTGCTCCAGGACATCACTGCAGGAGTTCCTCAGTGTCATATCCTAGGCCGACCATCTTCAGCTGCTTCACCAATTACTAAGACCTGGACAATATCCAGGCTTGGCCTGACAAGTGGCAAGTTACTTTCGTGCCAGGCAATGACCATCTCCAAAAGAGAGGATCTAACCACCACTCATTGACAATCGATGGCATTGCCATCGCTGAATCCCCCACTATCTACATGGGGGGGCGGGGGGGTTACCATTGATCAGAAACTGAACTGGACTAGCCACATTAATGCTGTGGCTACCAGGGTAGGTCAAAGACTAGGAATCCTATGGCGAGTAACTCTCCACCTGACACCGACACCCCCCTCCCTCTCCTCTCAAAAAACCTGTTCACCATCTACAAGGCAAGTGAGGAGTGTAATGGAATGCTGTCCACTTGCCTGGATGAGTGCAGCTCCAACAACACTCCAGACGTTCAACACCATAAGAGGACACTGCCCGCTTGATTGCCCCCCCCCCCCCCCCCTTCCACAAACATTTAAACCCTCTTCCACCAACGAACGTGGCAGCCATGTTTCGTAGCTACAAGATGCATTGCAGTGACTCACCAAGGTTCCTTAGACAAAATCTTCCAAACAACTGCCACCTAAGAAGGGTAGAGCAGCAGATACCTTGGGGACCCCACCACCTGGAGGTTCCCCTCCCAAGTAACCACCCTGACTTGGAAATATATTGCCATTCCTTCGCTGTCGCTGAGGCAACATCCTAGAACTCCCTTCCTAACAGCACAGTGGGTGTACCTACACCACCAGGCCTGCAGCGGTCCAAGAAGGCAACTCACTACCACCTTCAGAAGGACTTCTAGGGATGAGCAATAAATGCTGGCCTAACCAGTGATGCCCACATCACGTAAATTAATTAAAGAAAAATTGCCCTGTCCATTACTTGCTATTTGGCGGACAAGTAATCCTGTGTTGTAGCTTCACCAGGTCGACGCCTCCATTTTTCGGTATGCCTGATGTTGCTCCTGGCATGCTCTCCTGCACTCTTCATTGAACCAGGGTTGAAGACTTGGCTTGGTGGAGTTGGGGATATGCCAGGCCATGAGGTTACAGATTGTGGTTGAATAGAATTGTGCTGCTGCTGAGGACCCACAGCGCCTCATGGATGCCCAGCCTTTGAGTTGCTATATCTGTTTGAAGTCTATCCCATTGCCACACAACACGATGGAGGGTCTCCTCAATAGAAGACTGTCTCCACAAGGACTGTCCGGTAGTCACTTCTATTGATACTGTCATAGACAGATACACCTGCAGCAGGCCGATTGATGAGGATGAGGTCAAGTATGTTCTTCCCCCTTGGCTCCTTCACCACCTGTAGTCCCAGTCCAGCAGTTCTGCCCTTTAGGGCTCGGTCTGTGGTGATACTACCGAGCCACTCTTGGTGATGGGCATTGAAGTCCCCTACACCGAGCATAATCTGCACCCTTGCTACTCTCGGTGCTGATTCATCAACGGATGGTGGCCAATACGTGGTAATTAGCAGGACGTTTCCTCGTCCATGTTTACCCTAAAGCCATGAGACTTTATGGGAACTAGAGTCGATGTTGAGGACTCTCCTGACTATATACTATTGTGCCGCCACCTCCATAGATACATAGAAGATAGGAGCAGAAGGAGGCCTTTCGAGCCTGCTCCGCAATTCATTGCGATCATCAAACTCAAATTAGCCTAATCCTGCTTTCTCCCCATAGTCTTTGATCCCATTCTCCCCAAGTGCTATATCTAGCCGCCTCTTGAATATATTCAATGTTTTAGCATCAACTACTTCCTGTGGTAATGAATTCCACAAGCTCACTACTCTGGGTGAAGAAATTTCTCCTTATCTCTGTCTGAAATGGTTTACCCTGAATCCTCAAACTGTGACCGCTGGTTCTGGACACGCCCATCATTGGCAACATCTTCCCTTCATCTAGTCTAGTCCTGTTAAAATTTTATAAGTCTCTTGAGATCCCCCCTCATTCTTCTGAACTCCAGCGAGAACAATCACAACCTAGTCGATCTCTCCTCATATGCCAGTCCCTGGAATCAGTCTGGTAAACCTTCGCTGCACTCCTTGAGAGCAAGAACATCCTTCCTCCGAGAAGACCAAAACTGCACACCATACTCCAGGTGTGGCCGCACCAAGGCCCTGTATAATTGCAGCAACACATCCCTGCTTCTATACTCAATCTCTCGCAATGAAGGCCAACATACCATTAGCCTTCTATACCGCCTGCTGCACCTGCATGCTTGCCTTCAGCGACTTTTGCACAAGGACACCCAAGTCCCACTGCACACTCCCCTCTCCCAATTTACAACCATTCAGGTACCATTCAGGTAGTAATCCACCTTCCTGTTTTTGTATCCTAAGTGAATAACCTCACACTTATCCAAATTACACTGCATCTGTCATGGATTTGCCCACTTGCCCAACCTGTCCAGATCATGCTGTAGGATCCCTGCTTCCTCGTCACAATTCACCTTCCCACCTAACTTGGTATCATCTGCAAACTTTGAGATGTTACATTTTGTTCCCTCAATTTTGTTCCCTCATCCAAATCATTAATATATAGCTGGAGTCCCAGCACCGATCCCTGTGGTACCTCACTAGTTACTGGCTGCCAATTTGAAAAGGACCCATTAATCCCTACTCTGTTTCCTCTCTGCCAACCAGTTTTCTATCCACCTCAATACATTTCCCCCAATCCCATGCACTTTAATTTTGCACAATCTCTTATGTCAAACGCCTTCTGAAAGTCTAAATATACCACACCAACTGGCTCCCCCTTGTCAACTGTACTGGTTACATCTTCAAAGAATTCCAATTTATCAAGCATGATTTTCGTTTCATAAATCCATGCTGACTGACTGATCCTGCCACTGCTTTCTAAATGTTCCGCTGTCTCGTCCTTGATAATGGATTCAAGCATTTTCCCCCACTACCGATGTTGGGCTTACTGGTTAATAAATCCCTGCTTTCTCTCTACCTCTCTTTTTGAATATTGGAGTGATGTGAGCTACCCTCCGATCTGCAGGTACCCTCTGCAGGGACTGTCCTGCCAGTGCATCAGGTCATACCCAGGAACGGTGATAGTGGTGTCTGGGACATTGTCTAAGGTATGATTCTGTGAGTACGACTGTCGGGCTTGAGACAGCTCAACTTTTGCACAAGCCCCCAGATGTTAGTAAGGAGGATTTTGCAGGGTCTGGATTTGCCTTTGTCCTTTCAATGCCAGGTGATCCGCCGGTTTCATTCCTTTTTTGTGTTTTCGTAGCGGCTGAATACAACTGAGTGGCTTGCTAGGCCATTTCAGAGGGCATTTGAGTCAACCACATTGCTGTGGGTCTGGAGTCACATGTAGGCCAGACCAGGTAAGGATGGCAGATTTCCTTCCCTAAAGGACATTAGTGAACCAGATGGGTTTTCACAACAATCGACAATGGTTTCACGGCCATTAGAATTTTAATTCCAGATATTTTATTGAGTTTAAATTCCATCACCTGCCATTGTGGGATTCGAACCCGGGTCCCCAGATCATTATTCTGGGTTTCTGGATTACGAGTCCAGCGACAGTACCACTATGTCACCGCCTTCCCAAAGTAGGGATTGGCAATAAATGCTGGCCTAACCAGCACCGCCCACATCCCATAAATTAATTTTTTCTTTTTGTTTATTACATTTGGAGTACCCAATTCATTCTTTCCAATTAAGGGGCAATTTAACGTCTAGCCTGCAGATCTTTTTGGGTTGTGGGGGCGAAACCCACGCAAACATGGGGAGAATGTGCAAACTCCACACGGACAGTGACCCAGAGGCGGGATCAAACCTGGGACCTCGGTGCCGTGAGGCAGCAGTGCTATCCACTGTGCCACCGTGCTGCCCTATCCCATAAATGAATTTAAAAAGCTTTTTTAAATCTGCTTGCTCCCAAAATATTAAATTACCATTTTATTCACACCTGCTTTTAACTAACATGCCCTATACTAGCAGTGGTGTGATTGTGAACTATGACAACTGTTTTAGACCATTTTATCAACAGTGAGTATGCTGATGAAGTTTCATATCTTTAGTGAGTTTATTTATCTTCATTGCCATACAGTACGAAGCACATAGGCGCAATATTAAAAACAAGAACAGTAACAACGGCATCAGACAATATATACTATGTTTCAAACAAATATTTTAAATAAGTCCCAAGTCTGGGATATAGTATGATTTATAGAATGATCCTTTAGAATTAGACAACCTCATGGCGTGGCTCTTTTCACTTGTTAGTGGTAATTGATTTTACAGTCTGTCCCCTAAGATTGCGTCAAAGAAAACTGCTTTTCAGAGCTTTAACATCAAATCCAATTTGGGTAATTTTAATACATGGGTGATTAATGGGCCACTGATAGAGCTTGAAGGTTGCATTCAAGTCATTTTTCAAACTAGTTTATCTCTTTTCTCTCCTCTTCTTTCTCTTTCCCCCCCCCCCCCCCCCCCCCCCGGGCATTCCACACCACTGTAATGGCTATTGTCCTGTTATGGATATAATAAAAGTTGCAATTCTCTAATTAAGTTGGAATCAACATTTGCTTGAGGAATAATTAATTGCTCTTTACGTTGTAGAATGTGATGCAATTTGTAATGAGTTTACTTAAAGCAAATGAAATATTATTTGATCAGTGGAATTTTGAACCAGTCTGTGTTGATCAAAGAATTAAGAATCTTGTTTATAAACTCATTCAAGGTATTGGGGTAGTTTCAGTGGTACGGTTTTGAAAATAAAATTTCAAGCGGGGTGGTATAAAGAGTCTCTATGGACTGTACTCATTATCTCGCATAATATTTGATGAGAGAGGGTTTTTATCAGTTTCTATGACCAAGCTAATCCAATGCCCTTTTAAAGCGTAACAAAATAGTAAGTCTGGTGACGTTGATTCTCTTTTTTTTTTTAGAATTTAGAGTACCCAATTCATTTTTTACAATTAAGGGCAATTTAGCATGGCCAATCCACTTACTCTGCACATCTTTGGGTTATGGGGGGGGCGAAACCACGCAAACACTGAGAATGTGCAAACTCCACATGGACAGTGACCCAGGGCCGAGATCGAACCTAGGACCTCGGTGGTGTGAGGCAGCAGTGCTAACCACTGCGCCGCTGTGCTGCCTGGTTGATTTGTATTCTCAATCACCTTATTGTCACGTAGGAAGCATGCAGCACAACTTGTCAATTAAATTCCAAAATAGTATGAGCTTTATGAAACTAAAATACTGATGTAATATTCATTCTATTTAAGTGACAGTTTCTTGTCATCACACTACTTTTTGTTTTTCTGGTGTACCAGAGTTCTCTTCCTGTACTTGATGTGTTCTGACAGATTTGCAAAGATCAACTTTGCATGGCTCCGTACAGAGTTCAAACTTTCCAGTCACAACTAATGAAATGAGCTTGCAGAGGTGTCCATCGTATTGTCCATTTCTCAGTTCTGCTTTGGGACTTGTACTATATGTCTCCAAGTGCTTCAGAGATTGAACTTGATACACCAAGCTAAATAGAACTTACAAGAAATGAACAATAGCATGCCTGAAAAGTCATTCTGAGCAGGCAAAAGAAGAAAGGTAGCAGAAGAACTTGAGGGAGGAGTTCCAGTCAATAGGGTCAACAGCAGTAATAAATTAAAATTAACCTTGTGGTGGTCGTTCAGTTTTTTTTTTTGTGAAGCTATTTTGAACTCTGTTCTGAAATAAATCTGGTAAATTATTGTGCCTGTTGGGGATACCTTCAGTAAGTCTCAGAAAATCAATGTAGTATGTATTTTGGAGCAATGTAATTTAAATGCTTTCCTAACCTAATGGTTTACAGTGCTTCATGCTGGGTTGACTGCAGCGTTCTGGATGCAGTATCTTCTAAAATTTGTGGTGCCAATGTCATAACTGCTTAAAACGTAGGGAGCAGAATATTGCTGGGCATGCTTCACAGAAAAAAAAATCCAGCCATGTAAATCTGTCATGTGAAGTCTTAGATCTTTGTTTTGCATTATCCAAAGATCTCATGGCATTGTTCCTGAATGTCAGTGGTAGAGTGACAACTGTTGAATTAACCTGCACTGGCTAATGGTTGCACCATCCAGTTCTCACCGATAAATAAGCAGGATTCCTAGTAATGAACTAACAAGGAAAACTTGGATTGGGATGTTTTGTCCATTGATGGGATTGGCTTAAGAAGGAACTTGTCAACTATTGCATGGAGTCAGCTGATTAAAGTATTGTCCTTTTTATAGTGGTTCTGTATTACACTTACTATTTCCAGTTCTTTGGTTAGTACAACCTGGTCAAGTGGCAACTATTCCCCAACTTTTGGCGGAATGTTTGGCTAAGCAGTCAGTATGCAGATGCGTACTGCATCTGAAAGCATGTGGGGGACAAAATGACCTTTCACATGGCAATTAATAGCTATCCGAGGTTGTACCAAATGAGTTTGTTTCCAGCTCCCTTACATTCTTTTCTTTTCCATAGCCAACAGAGTTGTAATTATTTACTCCACCCCCCTCACCTTTTTTGATCCAGAGGAAGTCAATACAGTTTACACTTGTGCTGCGTCTTTTAGGCCAGGGTACATTAAATCGAGACTACGAAAAGCAATTTGTCCACTTGGTCAAATGTTTCCTTTGGGGATCAGAGCACCCAGTCTGTTGTGTTAGAGGAATACTGTAAACTCATTTTATAAATGACAACTGGTCAGCATTAATTTGTGTGCTTAGTATACTGGCCAGTTTTATTAAGATGACGAGTACTGCTATCTTCCATCCTCCTCTTGTCTGTCATAATTGCCCACCTCCACCTCCAATGTTTAGCA
Organism: Scyliorhinus torazame; assembly: GCF_047496885.1. Classification (NCBI taxonomy): domain Eukaryota; kingdom Metazoa; phylum Chordata; class Chondrichthyes; order Carcharhiniformes; family Scyliorhinidae; genus Scyliorhinus; species Scyliorhinus torazame. The sequence goes on from NC_092717.1 coordinate 29,395,507, forward strand.
ATTTTAACTTTGCAAAAGAATCCAGTAGCTTCTGTAGATAGATTCTTTGGTGTTAAATAGAGTGCATATTTTCTCTACCTTAGCCCTTCTACCTTCTAGTTCTTTCCTATCCAGATTTGATTTGCTACTGAATTATGTTTGAGTGAGATGACAGATTGATCGCGGAGGAAGAGAATGAAAGGGGTGGATTATTCAATCAGCCAATATTTTTTGTTTTGAATGGCCAATGAGTTTATACAAGTGCACATGCAGTGCAGACAACTGGTCAGGATAGTGCTTGCTTAGCTGAAATTTATCCCAATTATTCCCCCCCCCACCCACCACCACCACCACAATGCTTCTATGGTATGACAGGCTCTCCTGGTAGTAAATGGTTAATGGTTTGCACAGTACTACAGTACATCTTCAATATTGCAGTACTAAGAAAGAATTGAATGGAAAATTGATTAATCTTACAAAATTTCTCATTTCTTTATATTTGGATTCTTCATGAAATGTAGAAACCTGTGTAAAACATTGCTCTTATACGGTGCTACATTTTAATCTGTCCTGTACTTCAAATTAACAGAATCTTCTTGACAAACACTTGATTGCCAATGCCAGTTCTGCAGAGAGCAAAGTTTTCTACTTGAAAATGAAGGGAGATTACTTTCGTTACTTAGCTGAAGTGGCTTCTGGGGATGACAAGAAAGGTATGTTGAAACATGAAATTATTTAGTTGGAGTATAGATCTCGTCATACTTGTGTGACCATCGACTGGAAATATGCTCTCTAAACATTTTGCATGGAGAAGCTAATTATAACTTTCAATTTAAGAACTAATTTGTGCTCGCAAACTAAATGTTTCATGTGTTCTTTAATTTGTCTAAATTGTTAACTTGACCGATCAGTGTGGATGTGCAATGCATAAAATGTTGAAGTAAGCATTACATTTCTAATTTCCAGTCTTGTGACTTGGGGATTCTAATTCTGAGATACTTAAAAGAAGCGGGAGGAATGTGTTCTTGTGGATCCATGGCTTTCCCCCTTACATTTGTGATCTATTCCTATTAATGAGGTTAAGGTGTTTGTACTGGTTTGTCTCAATGTGGCTACTAAATGGGTATCCTGGAAAATAGTGCTGACCTGATTCTGGCAACCTCTCCCAAGCCCATCCCCCAGTGAAATGTGCTGCTTGTTGATGAATGGTTTTGCAGATATTCATTCTGCAGGACACCTGACATGTCAAACTAGATGGTGAGTTTTGGGAAGCTACTAAATTGTAGAACTTGAGATGCACAAATGTATCTTTTTCAGCTGGTATCACTAGATAACTTTCTGCACTCCCCTCAGATCCAGGCTACTGGATTGAACTTTTTGTGCCAAATTTAAGATTAAGATCAGTAAACTCAGATTAGAACTCTGGGTGTATATTGATCACTGAAAAAGTGAACCTTGTTAGAAGGAATGAATGGCCCTCTGCCAGGGCCCATTTTCTTTGGAGAGGAGGGGCATTTACTCTTTCACTTCAGGATAATTGTTGTGGCAGAGGCCCAAGCTCATGGACAGTTGGGTGAGTGGTGAGATTGTAGTTGTTAATGGTGTTGGGTTGTATTGATGACTTTAGGAAGAATGCTTGGGGGTTTTAACTTAATGCTTCAATATTTTGATATGTTTACAGTCCAGTGCTGCTAGGTCACAGTAATTTATGTGAATCTCTTCTTGAAGATTCATCATACAGCCACTTGCAGCCTCGGCCTTCGGGGACAATGAGTTTCAATTTTCTTGGCATTGAAAGCTTTTACAAAGGGGAAAGTTTGAACTAATTTGGATAAGACTGGTTGGATCATACCTAACATAAAGGAAGAAAGCTGTGGTTGTTGAAGGTCAATCATCTCTCTTGAGACATTGATGCAAGGATTCCTCCAGAGTAGATAATGCCCGGAACATCTCAGCTATATTTTATCAATGATCCTCCTCCCATCATAAAGTCAGAAGTGGGAATGTTCACATGTTCAACACCATTCGTGACAACTCCAAAGCAGTCAGTGTCCATATGCAGCAAGTGCTAGGCAACATACAGGCTTGGGCTGATGTGACAAGTAACAACTCAGGACAATTTAAAAAGAGCAACTTGTAACTCATTCCCAGTGAGTTCTCCCAGTGAGCCAGAGAAGACACAGCCAGAGTGAGACAGAACCAAGAGTGAGTTTGGGAATTTGAATCTAAGTGGGAATTCGAAGCTGGGTGGGGAGGAAGTGCTTTTTATCCCAGGTAAGTAGTTTTTCTGGTTTTTTTTCTTTTCATTGGTATAGTTATTTAATTTTTCTTCAATGTTTATTTGTTTGTTTATTTATTTATTTATTTATTTAATTTGTTTGGGAAATTGTAATTGTTGAAGTTTACCGAAGGTTTAAGACATGGCAGGAGATCTCAGACCCTTGTCATGCTCCTCGTGTGCGATGTGGAAGCCAGGGACACGTCCACTGTCCCTGGCTCCTTCCCGTGCAAGAAGTGTGTCCAGTTGCAGCTCCTGTTAGACCGTTTGATGGCTCTGGAGCTGCGGATGGACTCACTTTGGAGCATCCGCGATGCTGAGGACGTCGTGGATAGCACGTTTAGCGAGTTGGTCACACCGCAGGTGAAAGGTACTGAGGGAGATAGAAAATGGGTGACCAAAAGACAGAGCAAGAGTAGGAAGGCAGTGCAGGTGTCCCCTGTGGTCATCTCCCTGCAAAACAGATATACCGCTTTGGACACTGTTGGGGGAGATGGCTCACCAGGGGAAGGCAGCAGCAGCCAGGTTCATGGCACCGTGGCTGGCTCTGCTGCGCAGCTGGGCAGGAAGAAGAATGGCAGGGCTATAGTGATAGGGGACTCAATCGTAAGGGGAATAGACAGGCGGTTCTGCGGACGCAATCGAGACTCCAGGATGGTATGTTGCCTCCCTGGTGCGAGGGTCAAGGATGTCTCGGAGCGGCTGCAGGACATTTTTGGGTGGGGGAGGGAGGAGGGACAGCCAGCTGTCATGGTGCACATAGACACCAACGATATAGGTAAAAAAAACGGGACGAGGTCCTACAAACTGAATTCGGGGAGTTGGGAGTTAAACTTAAAAAGTAGGACCTCAAAGGTAGTAATCTCAGGATTGCTACCAGTGCCACGAGCTAGTCAGAGTAGGAATGTCAGGATAAATGGGATGAATGTGTGGCTCGAGAGATGGTGCAAGAGGGGGGGATTCAAATTCTTGGGGCATTGGAACCGGTTCTGGGGGAGGTGGAACCAGTACAAACCGGACGGTCTGCACCTGGGCAGGACTGGAACCGATGTCCTGGGGGGGGGGGGGGGGGGGGGGCGGTGTTGGCTAGAGCTGTTGGGGAGAGTTTAAACTAATGTGGTAGGGGGATGGGAACCGATGCAGGAAGTTGGAAGGTAGTAAAACAGGGACAGAAATAAAAGGCAGTAAGGGGGAAAGTGTAAGGCAGAGAAGCCATAGTCAAAAATCAAAAAGGGCAACAGTACAAGGTACGGTGACTGAGGGGAGCTCAGTGAATAGGACCAGGAATACTAAAAGGAATAAAGCGGGAAGTGAAAACATTAAAAGTTAGCGACGCGGCAGGTTGTTACATGAAGATGTGTTCAACGACAAGGAAAATTAGGAGAAAGGTTAAGAGGAAATATAACTTAGGAGAGGTTACTGATCGAGGTGTTAAGATTCAGAACAGAGGTTTAAAAAAAAGCCAACATGAGTGTACTTTACCTGAATGCTCGTAGTATTCGGAATAAGGTAAATGAGTTGATGGCGCAAATCATCGTGAATGACTGATTTAGTGGCCATTACTGAAACATGGTTAAAGGATGGTCACAACTGGAAGTTAAATATCCGAGGGTATCAAACTATTCGGAAGGACAGAGTGGATGGTAAGGGAGGTGGTGTAGCTCTGTTATTTAAGGATAACATCCGGGCAATAGTAAGGGATGACATCAGTGCTATGGAGGATAAGGTTGAATCCATTTGGGTGGAAATTAGGAATAGTAAGGCGAAAAGTCACTGATAGGAGTAGTCTATAGGCCACCAAATAGTAACATTATGGTGGGGCAGGCAATAAACAAAGAAATAACTGATGCATGTAGAAATGGTACAGCAGTTTTTAATACCAAGATGGCGCCGGAGCGAGGCGACTCTCTGCGAGCTCTCCCAAACAGATCCACTTTTTACTTAACCTATACTCGTTCTAATCTTTTAAAAATTAACTCTAAAACTAACATTATTACTTTTCTTTTATTCCCTTTTCTTCTCATGTACTTAATGATCTGTTGAGCTGCTCGCAGAAAAATACTTTTCACTGTACCTCTGTACACGTGACAATAAATAAATCCAATCCAGTTATCATGGGGGATTTTAATCTACATGTCGATTGGTTTAACCAGGTCGGTCAAGGCAGCCTTGAGGAAGAGTTTATAGAATGTATCCGCGATAGTTTCCTAGAACAGTATGTAATGGAACCTACGAGGGAACAAGCAGTCCTAGATCTGGTCCTGTGTAATGAGACGGGATTGATTCAGGATCTCATAGTTAGGGATCCTCTCGGAAGGAGCGATCACAATATGGTGGAATTTAAAATACAGATTGAGGGTGAGAAGGTAAAATCAAACACTAGTGTTTTGTGCTTAAACAAAGGAGATTACAATGGGATGAGAGAAGAACTAGCTAAGGTAGACTGGGAGCAAAGACTTTATGGTGAAACAGTTGAGGAACAGTGGAGAACCTTCCAAGTGATTTTTCACAGTGCTCAGCAAAGGTTTATACCAACAAAAAGGAAGGACGGTAGAAAGAGGGAAAATCGACCGTGGATTTCTAAGGAAATAAGGGAGAGTATCAAATTGATTGGAAAAAGCATACAAAGTAGCAAAGATTAGTGGGAGACTAGAGGACTGGGAAATCTTTAGGGGCAACAGAAAGCTACAAAAAAAGCTATAAAGAAGAGTAAGATAGATTATGAGAGTAAACTTACTCAGAATATAAAAACATAGTCAAAGTTTCTACAAATATATAAAACAAAAAAGAGTGGCTAAGGTAAATATTGGTCCTTTAGAGGATGAGAAAGAAGATTTAATAATGGGAGATGAGGAAATGGCTGAGGAACTGAACAGGTTTTTTTTTGGGTCGGTCTTCACAGTGGAAGACACAAATAACATGCCAGTGACTGATGGAAATGAGGCTATGACAGGTGAGGACCTTGAGAGGATTGATGTTACCAAGGAGGTATGATGGGCAAGCTAATGGTAGACCAGTCTCCTGGCCCTGATGGAATGCATCCCAGAGTGCTAAAAGAGATGGCTAGGGAAATTGCAAATGCACTAGTGATAATGTACCAAAATTCACTAGACTCTGGGGTGGTCCCGGCGGATTGGAAATTAGCAAAAAAAATGACACCACTATTTAAAAAAGGAGGTAGGCAAGGCCAAGGTAATGGCAATGAGAATAGAGGAATGTGTCCCGGGGGTGGTTCATGAGGACCAAACTGGGTTTGTGAAGGGGAGACAGCTGAACACTAACATACGGAGGTTGTTAGGGGTAATGATGATGGCCCCACCAGAGGGTGAAACGGAGATAGTAGTGGCGATGGATGCCGAGAAAGCATTTGATAGAGTGGAGTGGGATTATCTGTGGGAGGTGTTGAGGAGATTTGGGTTCGGAGAGGGGTATGTTAGATGGGTGCAGCTGTTGTATAGGGCCCCAGTGGCGAGCGTGGTCACGAATGGACGGGGATCGGCATATTTTCGGCTCCATAGAGGGACAAGGCAGGGATGTCCTCTGTCCCCATTACTGTTTGCACTGGCGATTGAGCCCCTGGCGATAGCGCTGAGAGGTTCCAAGGGATGGAGGGGAATACTTAGGGGAGGAGAAGAACACCGGGTATCTTTATATGCGGATGATCTGCTACTATATGTGGCGGATCCAGCGGAGGGGATGCCAGAAATAATGCGGATACTTGGGGAGTTTGGGGATTTTTCAGGGTATAAATTGAACATGGGGAAGAGTGAGCTGTTTGTGGTGCATCCAGGGGAGCAGAGTAGAGAAATAGAAGACCTACCGTTGAGGAAGGTAACAAGAGACTTTCGTTACCTGGGGATCCAGATAGCTAAGAATTGGGGCACATTGCACAGGCTAAATTTGACGCGGTTGGTGGAACAGATGGAGGAAGATTTCAAGAGATGGGATATGGTAGCATTGTCAATGGCAGGGAGGGTGCAGGCGGTTAAGATGGTGGTCCTCCCGAGATTCCTTTTTGTGTTTCAGTGTCTCCCGGTGGTGATCACGAAGGCTTTTTTCAAAAGGATAGAAAAGAGTATCATGGGTTTTGTTTGGGCCGGGAAGACTCCGAGAGTGAGGAAGGGATTCTTGCAGCGTAGTAGGGATAGGGGGGGGCTGGCACTACCGAGCCTAAGTGAGTATTATTGGGCCGCTAATATTTCAATGGTGAGTAAGTGGATGGGAGAGGAGGAAGGAGCGGCATGGAAGAGATTAGAGAGGGCGTCCTGTAGGGGGACCAGCCTGCAGGCTATGGTGACAGCCCCATTGCCGTCCTCACCAAGGAACTATACCACGAGTCCGGTGGTGGTAGCTACACTGAAGATTTGGGGACAGTGGAGACGACATAGGGGAAAGACCGGAGCACTGGGGGGGGTCCCCGATAAGAAACAACCATAGGTTTGCCCCGGGGGGAATGGATGGGGGATATGGAATGTGGCAAAGAGCAGGTATAACGCAATTGAAAGATCTATTTGTGGATGGGAAGTTTGCGAGTCTGGGAGCGCTGACCGAGAAATATGGGTTGCCCCAAGGGAATGCATTCAGGTACATGCAATTGAGGGCTTTTGCGAGGCAACAGGTGAGGGAATTCCCGCAGCTCCCGACACAAGAGGTGCAGGACAGAGTCATCTCAAAGAAATGGGTGGGGGACGGTAAGGTGTCGGATATATATAGGGAAATGAGAGACGAAGGGGAGACTATGATGGACGAACTAAAAGGGAAATGGGAAGAAGAGCTAGGGGAGGAGATTGAGGAGGGGATGTGGGCAGATGCCCTAAACAGGGTAAACTCGTCGTCCTCGTGCGCCAGGCTAAGCCTGATTCAGTTTAAGGTATTACACAGGGCACATATGACTGGAACACGGCTCAGTAAATTTTTTGGGGTGGAGGATAGGTGTGCGAGGTGCTCGAGAAGCCCAGCGAATCATACCCATATGTTTTGGTCATGCCCGGCACTACAGGGGTTTTGGATGGGGGTGACAAAGGTGCTTTTGAAAGTAGTAGGAGTCCGGGTCGAACCAAGCTGGGGGTTGGCTATACTTGGGGTTGCACAAGAGCCGGGAGTGCAGGAGGCGAAAGAGGCCGATGTTTTGGCCTTTGCGTCCCTAGTAGCCTGGCGCAGAATACTGCTAATGTGGAAAGAAGCCAAGCCCCCAGGGGTGGAGACCTGGATAAATGATATGGCGGGGTTCATAAAGTTAGAGCGGATTAAGTTCGTCCTAAGGGGGTCGGCTCAAGGGTTTACTAGGCGGTGGCAACCGTTCGTCGAATATCTTGCGGAAAGATAGATAGGGGAGAACAAAGAAGGCAGCAGCAGCGGCCCAGGACTTGGGGGGGGTGTGGCCTGAGACAAGGCAGTTGCCAATTAGGGCTAGTTTTTATTTTTTGTTATTTAATATTTATTTATTTGTTGTTGTTTTTGTTTAAATTTAAAAAGGTCATTATTATCTGTATTGTTACAATGTTGTGTAAAGGATGCACAATGTACTGTGTTGGTTGACCAAAAATTTTCAATAAAATATTATTTAAAAAAAAAAAAAAAGGAGGTAGGCAGAAAGCGGGTAATTATAGGCCAGTGAGCCTACCTTCGGTAGTAGGGAAGATGCTGCAATCTATCATCAAGGAAGAAATAGCAAGGCATCTGGATGGAAATTGTCCCATTGGGCAGATGCAGCATGGGTTCATAAAGGGCAGGTCGTGCCTAACTAATTTAGTGGAATTTTTTGAGGACATTACCAGTGCGGTAGATAACGGGGAACCAATGGATGTGGTATACCTGGATTTCCAGAAAGCCTTTTGACAAGGTGCCACACAAGGTTGCTGCATAAGATAAAGATGCATGGCATTAAGGGGAAAGTAGCAGCATGGATAGAGGATTGGTTAATTTATAGAAAGCAAAGAGTGGGGATTAATGTGTGTTTCTCTGGTTGGCAATCAGTAGCTAGTGGTGTCCCTCAGGGATCAGTGTTGGGCCCACAATTGTTCACAATTTACAGAAATGATTTGGAGCTGGGGACCAAGGGCAATGTGTCCAAGTTTGCAGACAACACTAAGATGAGTGGTAAAGCAAAAAGTGCAGAGGATACTGGAAGTCTGCAGAGGGATTTAGATGGGCTAGTGTCTGGCAGATGGAATACAATGTTGACAAATGTGAGGTTATCCATTTTGGTAGGAATAACAGCAAAAGGGATTATTATTGAAATGATAAAATATTAAAACATGCTGCTGTGCAGAGAGACCTGGGTGTGCTAGTGCATGAGTTTACAGGCGATTAAGAAGGCAAATGGAATTTTGTCCTTCATTGCTAGAGGGATGGAGTTTAAGACTAGGGAGGTTATGCTGCAATTGTGTACGGTGTTAGTGAGGCTGCACCTGGAGTATTGTGTTCAGTTTTGGTCTCCTTACTTGGGAAAGGACGTACTGGTGCTGGAGGGTGTGCAGAGGAGATTCACTAGGTTAATCCCAGAGCTGAAGGGGTTGGATTACGAGGAGAGGTTGAGTAGACTGGGACAGTACTCGTTGGAATTTAGAAGGATATGGGGGGATCTTATAGAAACATACAAAATTATGAAGGGAGTAGATAGGATAGATGCGGGCAGGTTGTTTCCACTGGCGGGTGAAAGCAGAACTAGGGGGCATAGCCTCAAAATAAGGGGAAGTAGATTTAGGACTGAGTTTAGGAGGAAGTTCTTCACCCAAAGGGTTGTGAATCTATGGAATTCCTTGCCCAGTGAAGCAGTAGAGGCTCCTTCATTAAATGTTTTTAAGATAAAGATAGTTGTTTGAAGAATAAAGGGATTAAGGGTTATGGTGATCGGGCCAGAAAGTGGAGCTGACTCCACAAAAGATCAGCCATGATCTCATTCAATGGTGGAGCAGGCTCGAGGGGCCAGATGGCCTACTCCTGCTCCTAGTTCTTATGTTCTTATTTGTGGCACAAGTGCCAAACAATGGCCATTCCCAAAAAGACAGCGTACAACCATCTCCATGACATTACCATTGAGTCTGCCAGTCAACATCCTGGAAGTGATCATTAACCAGAAACTTAATTGGACCAGCCATATATTTACTTTGGCTGCAAGAGCAGGTCAGAGAGTGGGAATTCTGCAGAGCGTAATTTTTTTTTAAAGAAATATTTTATTAAGGCATTTATACTTTTATAACATTCTAAACAACAGAGCGGTCCAGCACATGCAAAATACTCACAATAACATACCCAACTAGCACGGTAGCATTGTGGTAGCACAGTTGCTTCATAGCTCCAGGGTCCCAGGTTCGATTCCCAGCTGGGTCACTGTCTGCGGAGTCTGTACATTCTCCCTGTGTCTGCGTGGGTTTCCTCCGGGTGCTCCGGTTTCCTCCCACAGTCCAAAGATGTGCAGATTAGGTGGATTGGCCATGCTAAATTGCCCTTTGTATCCAAAAAAGGTTAAGTGGGAGTTATTGGGTTACGGGGATAGGGTAAATATGTGGGCTTGAGTAGGGTGCTCTTTGTAATGGCCGATGCAGACTCGATGAGCCGAATGGCCTCCTTCTGCACTGTAAATTCTATGTAACTCCTAGCTACCCATATATTAGCTTCCCTGTCGTTATTCTTCACTTCCATTCTCCCCCCACCCCTTCCTGCTGACGGTCAGTTTTCCTTAAAGTAGTCGATGAATGGCTGCCGTGAAAGGAGCGAACCTCTTAAGGCAAATTTAATCTGCTCTAGCCTAAGAAACCCTGCCATGTCACTGACCCACACCCCCGACTTTGCAGGCTTCGAGTCCCTCCATCCCAGTAAAATCCGTATCCAGACCACCAGGGAGGGCAAAGCCCCCCCCCACCCCACCCCCCCCCCCCCCCACCCCTCCCGGGGCTCCTGGATCTTCCAACACTCCAAATGTTGACACCTCTGGACTCTGCGTCACCCTCCCTTCCCGGCCCAAAACATATGTACATGATTCGCTGGACTTCCCTCTGCACCGCCCACATCTGTCCTCCATCTCCTCAAAGAAACTACTCATCCGGGCCACAGTCATATGAGCCCTGGGACCACCTTGAACTGGATCAAGCTGAGCCTGGCACACGACAAGGATACATTGACTCTCCTCAGGGCCTTCTCCCATAGCCTGACTTCCAACTCTTCCTCCCACCACTTCTTCACCTCCCCAATTGGGACCCCTTCCCACTCCATCAGTTCCTTATATATTTCAGAGACCCTCCTTTCCCCATCTCTTGTTTTAGACATCACCTTATCCTGTAGTCCCCTTTACAAGGAGGCGAGGGAAGCTTGGAACTTGCCTCCGGACAAAATCCAGTACCTGCAGGTACTGGAATCCATTTCCACCTGGCAGCTCAAACTCCTCCTCTAGCTCTTCCAGGCTTGGGAAAACCTCCTCAATGAAGAGATCCCCAAACTTCTCAATCCCTGCCCGCTGCCACCTCCGGAGAAAACCTGTGATTATCACAGATCGGTGACCATACTGGCACTCCCTCCAGTCTCATTTGCCTCCATTGCCCCCACACTCTTCAGGGCTGCCAGTACCACTGGACTTGTGGAGTAACAAGCCGGTGAGAACGGCAGAACTGCCGTTAACAGAGCATTCAGACTTGTGCAGTTGCAAGATGCTGCCTCCACTCGTTGCCACACCGATCCCTCCCCCACTACCCATTTCCCACTCATCTAAATATTGGCCGCCCAGTAATAGTTAATAAAGTTCGGAAAGCCAAGCCCCCCTCACCGCGCCCCAGCTCAAGAAGGACCTTCTTCACCCTTGGGGCTTTCCCAGCCCATATAAAACCAGAGATTGCCATGTCCATCTTCCTAAAAAATGCCTTGCGGATGAAGATTGGGAGACACTGAAACACAAAACAGCAATTTCAGGAGCAATGTCATCTTCAGTTTGTACCCGCCCTGCCAATGAAAGCAGGAGCACGTCCACCTACAGAAGTCCACTTTCATTTGCTCAATCACCCTGCTTAAATTTAGTTTATGAAGCTGACCCCAATCCCTTGCCACTTGAATCCCCAGGTACCTAAAACTCCTTCCCACTACTTTGAACAACATCTGCCTCGGTCTTCTCTCCTGCCCCCTTGTGTGGATCGCAAAAATCTCACTCTTGCCCATCTTCAGTTTGTGACCTGAGAACCGGCCAAATTCCTCCAGTAATCCCATAGTTCCCCAGGTCTTGTTGGGGTGGAGGTCTATTTCGCCAACCTGTGCCTCGGCTTGGCGGGGGACCTGCTGGAGTTTTTGACCCGAGCGAAGGGACCTGCTGAGGTTTTTCACTCTAGCGAAGGTGAAGTTCGAGCTGAGGAGGGGTTCTATAACTTTTGGAGTTTGTTTATCATGCACTTTTGGGAGTTGGTTACCGGATTGGGGGTGGTCAGGGTTTTTTTTGTTTCGTATTGTGAAAATGCTGAAAATCTGTCCAATAAAAATACTTTTTGAAAAAAAGTGTGATCCACTTATCTGGATGAGTGCCGACCCAACAACACCAGAAACGCGACACCATGCAAAACATAGCCCACTTGATTGGCACCCAAGTCACCACCTTCATTCACACCTTCAGTCACCAATGTACAATGACATAGTGTGTACCATCTCTACAAGAGGCACTGCAGCACCCATCAATGCTCCTCCAACAGCACCTTCCCAACCCACAACCTTTACCATTTAGAAGGGCAAAGACAGCAGACACATGGGAACACCATCACCTACAAGTTAGTCTTGAAGCCTCTCACCATCCTGACTTGGGAACTGTATTGCTGTTCCTTCACTGTACTGGGTCAAAATCCTGGAACTCTCTAACACCATTGGGTTTACCTACACCACATGGACTGCCAATGGTTCAAAAAGTGGTTCACCACTACCTTGTCGAGGGCAATTGGGAATAGGCGAAGGAAAATGTCGGCCTAGCCAGCAATGTCCATGTCCTTGTGGGGGAGGGGGGGGGATAAAAAAGTTAATTGAAAATTATTACTGCTTGTTTGGAGGAATGGGGGAGGATACAAACCCCTGTTATGTAGCAAACTGCTACATTCATGAATGTCACTGTCAAAATGGTGTGTGACTTCAGAAGTTGTATGGTCTCATTCATTAACAATTTATCCATTTGTTCAGATTTATCTTGATACCAGTATAGTGGTGTAGCAAAATACTGGAAAACAGTATGAACTCTATTTTTAGACTACTTAAAAATATTCTCAGATGGTCTGCCATTTCACATGGGAACTTTGGGAGACTGGTTTAGACCATAAGACATAGGAGCGGAAGTAAGGCCATTCGGCCCATCGAGTCCACTCCACCATTCAATCATGGCTGATTTCAACTCCATTTACCCCTCTCTCTCCATAGCCCTTAATTCCTCGAGAAATCAAGAATTTATCAACTTCTGTCTTAAAGACACTCCACGCCCTGGCCTCCACCGCCCTCTGTGGTAATGAATTCCACAGACCCACCACTCTGGCTGAAGAAATTTCTCCTCATCTCTGTTCTAAAGTGACTCCCTTTTTTATTCTAAGGCTGTGCCCCCGAGTCCTAATCTCCCCTGCTAATGGAAACCACTTCCCTACGTCCACCCTATCTAAGCCATTCATTATCTTGTAAGTTTCTATTAGATCTCCCCTCAACCTCCTAAACTCCAATGAATATTATCCCAGGATCCTCAGATGTTCATCGTATGTTAGGCCTACCATTCCTGGGATCATCCGTGTGAATCTCCGCTGGACCTGCTCAAGTGCCAGTATGTCCTTCCTGAGGTGTGGGGCCCAAAATTGCTCACAGTATTTTCTTGGTTGGTGAGATTTGCCACTGGTCTTTCATGAACAGACTCTTCCTTCAGGTATTATGTCCCAAAAGATTGTTGTAGACTATGGACTTCCATTGGATTGGCCCATGGTTATGCTTGGCAAAGTACTACAGTGGTTTGCCCATGAATAGCCTATGAATAGGAAATCACACTGCACCAGTGTCATATTAGGCTTTTTTGGTTGCTGGCAAGCCTTGCAGCTGCAAGCCAGATTCAAGTTCCACAATGTTGCAGCACTTCACTTGTAAATGTTAATGTTCTTGATGTAAAGGATCAGTCAGCATTTCAAAGCAATCCTTTGAGTACATATACATAGGTTAGAATTTGAGACCCTTTAGGTTTCTAATCTGGATTTTTTAAATTGCTGTTCCTGAGGAAACCATAACGGCTATTAATATATTTATATAGCTTTAACATGGAAAAATATATCTCAACATTTTGCAGATACAAGTAAGAAAGGGTATTAAACCAAAGAAACAACCAAATACTTAATCTGAGGTATTTTTTTAAAAGCATAATAATAATAATCGCTTGTGTTGCAAGTAGGCTTCAATGAAGTTACTGTGAAAAGCCCCGAGTCGCCACATTCCAGCGCCTGTTCGGGGAGGCTGGTACGGAATTTCAGAGACTAATCTTGGAGGAGTGACGGAAAGCAGAAAGATTCAGCGTGTGTATGACCTGAGCATGGAAATCAGTGGTGTGGTGAAGGGTGGGGCATGCAGAAGAGATCTGAATCCGGGCACAGTTCCCTGGGTGGGGCCAGGGTTGGAGGAAGTTACTAATGCTAAAGGGCAAAGTTTTAACTGGTTTGAATTTTTTTTTTCCATGATTCCTTGGTAGAACCTGGAACTAGGTCAGTGAGAATCGGGATGATGGACCACCTTAGAGTGGCAGAGTTTTGATTACACAATGGAAATCAGGAGGCAGGCGCAAGCATATGAATAATCAGTATATCAGTATGGGGGTGCCAGAGCCGAATATTAGGGTTTCAGTCCAATTGGGCTGTGGTGGAGTATGGTGGCCTTTATGATGAAGGTACTGAGACTGGAGGAATGTTCAATTTGCGGTTGAACAGATATTAAGTAAGTAGTGTACCAAAAGCAGCTTTAATCAATACAGGGTCTAAACTCTGGGTCTAATCTCTGAAGGCAACGTGCTTGACTTGCTAGGCCTGAGTATGTCTGGGGTGCAACGTTCCTTCAATTTGAACCCGTTGTCCTTATCTGAGGAGCAGACATTTGAATTTCAGGGACTAACCCAAAACTGTTCACTGGAGTGCTGCATCTTGAATGATGACTTGAGCATTCGACTAATCCACTAAAGCTTCATTTTTAAAAATTATGTATTGTTACATCTGCAGAAGGTTGCCACCACTTGGAGCTGGTCCGATGACACATGTTTCCTCTATATTGTGCAGCGCCCCAAAAGTCCCCACACAGGCCACGCACAAATCTGTCCTTTACTGGGCATTTAATTTTTGCTTGGTCGGGGTTTTTTTTTTTCTCGTGCAGGTACGCTGTTGGTGATTGTCAGCCGTACATAAATAAACATGCGCTCCATTTTATAGTGTTATATGCTCCAAAGGGTTGTGGACCAATCATAAACTTGTGCTTGATGCAGTGTGGTTGGGGCTACTCTTCAAATCTTAGGATGATTATGCACAGAAGACTGATTGTGAGCTTTGAAAAATGGATATTTGTTCCCACCTTTACTAACCTAGATCGCAAGTTTTGATGGATTGCTGGATCAAAGTATATTTTCATCGCCTTTCCCTTCCCCTTCCCAGGGCTCAACGGCAAAGGAAACTGACAACTTGCTTAACTATAGATAAAGTGATCTGCTAAATCTGGTCCGGTGATTGAAAAATGTTGATTGTGGATGTCGGTTGTGACATTTTAAACAAGTGAAGCCTTCTATCTTCAACCTTGTATTTATGATGCAGTCTTTCAACTAGGGTTTTTGGATCCTAAGTGGGCCTGTGAACAAATCCCCTTTGATCTGCACGATGATCTCTTTGCTCATTCTCTCTTTCCCCTCCCCACCTGTCTCCATGTGATTTACCAGTCAATACTAAATAGTATTTGTACATTTCACTCAATTGGGAAATAGTGTATAAAGTGTTAACCATGAGCATTTAATTTTTTGGTGTTTTGAGTACTGGGCAGTCCTAGTATGTTTGACCATGGCACAGTTATCTGAGAAGGTGCTGTGCCATAGGGGACGTCTTGGTTCATAAACCTGTACAGTGGTTCCATCGGTTGTGGATGGGTGAAACCAGTGAGCAAGTTGGGTAGAAAAACTTCTGTTGGGAAAATTGCACTCACTATGTGCTGCTCGAGATTGCTATAGTGCTGGGCAAAACTGGTCTAATCATGGTCATTGCTAGATCCATTTATTGTATTGATAGCTTCAAGGGAAGACCATGCTTAATCCAATGCTTTCTTTTACTACATTTCAATAGGCATCTGTGGAATAGAAGTGACCTTTTTGTCACTTGTGAGCTTTACAGTTAGTGTTGATAGACCTTTTGGGACATGAAGCACATGAATTTGGGATGGGTGAATAGTGATCAGGGGAAGCTCCCTGACATGCGTTCTCCCATCAAAGTGTATGATGCTGCAATAAGTTTTTGTATAATTCTGTTGCACCCTGATTGCCAACCACCAAAACAGTGAGTGCTTCAAATTTGGCTCTTCAGTCCAATAAGTAGTTCTGGTGTGGTCTACCATTGAAGCATCCCTATACTGAGATATTTGACTCTTTAGTCTTCTCTATGAGAATTATTCATATTTTTAATAGTATCCATGTTCTTCCTGTCCAAGAACTAGGCCCAGACCCCGAAGAGAAGCTAGTCTTTTTTTTAATCCTCGCCACAATGGGGAATTCAAATTGTTTATGAAAGTTTAAATTCGATTAATTAAAGTGAATAAGTAGTGAGTTTTGCTGGCCTTTCACCTCTGGGTTCATATCTGGGCTAATTTGGTTGGATTACATTTTCCTCTGGTGTGCTTTGACCAGAGTTTGAACAGTCTCTTCATGGAAGTCCCTAGTGAGCATGGGTTTGAACCATTTGTTCTAATTTGAGAATAGCAGGTATTTCAGTTGAGGCATGGGCTGGCTAGTGTGGGAAATGGTGTTGAAGTTGGGGCAGAGTAACTGTAACCTGGAACTGCATTCCTGAAATGGGAAGCATTCCATTTTCTACTTTAATGTTCCTAGTTAACAGGACTCTATAATTTCTGTAATAGTGCTCAATGAAGTGTTTCTTTAAAAGATGCAGCAGTGGGGCCATTATAGCTTGGAACCTGCTGTTTCAGTTGTTCTGTCATGCTGAGCATGTTGTACGCAGTATCTATTTTGTAAAGCATTGGTGCAGAATATAACTTTGAAATTTTAAACGTTGTTCAAATCAAATAGGTTTATTTAAATCAGCGTCTTGTTAAATATTACGATTCAAAAGGTAAATCAGAATAAACATTGACATTGCTTAAAATGTTCAGTTAAGTTGGTCTATTAATGTCTGTCTTTTATGCATGTCTTGAACTGAGCTACAGTTGTCATTGTCAATCTTTTTTTTTTTTTAGCCACTGTGGACCATTCGCAACAAGCTTACCAAGAAGCATTTGAGATCAGTAAAAAAGAGATGCAACCAACACACCCTATCCGCCTGGGACTGGCCCTCAACTTCTCAGTGTTTTATTATGAAATTCTTAACTCTCCAGAACAAGCTTGCACTCTAGCAAAGACTGTAAGTACAAACAACATTCATTTAGGCAAAAGATTTGTTACCAGAAAATTTGCATCTAACTGTATTTTTGCGTTCTAAAAGGCATTTGACGAAGCAATTGCAGAGCTTGATACACTGAATGAAGATTCCTACAAAGACAGCACATTAATAATGCAGTTATTGAGAGATAACTTGACAGTAAGTACTATCTTGGAGAAAACATTATTGTAGAAAAATGAAAAGTGGGTATCAGTACTGTAGTTTCGTTGCTGTGGTTGATCTGAACTCGTTATGGTCAGATGGTTCTTGGCTCTATGAATACTTCGGTAGGAATATATGCTGTTTTGTGGCTTGCCAATGTTAACAATACAAGGCATATTGTGTTGTGGGCTAGTACTCTGCTCCCCATAGGAAGAGTCCTTTGACCTCAATTACAGGAACATCCGTGCACTTAATACCCAGCTGAGAAATAGAATTTGCAGAAGCCTAGGATTTGATATTCGTGTCTTGTTGCAAAAGAATGGTTTGTGGTGCGTAGGCTAAGGTGACCATAACTAGCTTTTTCTTATTTTATCGATGAAGGAATGACAATCTAAATAAAAGCAAAATGGTGATAATTTGAAATAACGGCAAAGGGAAATGGGGTCTTGCAGCATTAATGGTGGGAGAAATTATAAATTAATGCCTTGAGTAGAATATGACTCTTCTGAAAGTCATCTTCAGCTCCATGTTACATTTCTCTCTCCATTGATCTTGCCAGACTAGCTGAGTGTTCCCAGCGCTTTCTGTTTTTATTGCAATCTAACATTGGTACTGTGGGCACTTTGAAATAAATTGATTTTCAAAATTGCATTATGGAGGACATGCATCCCAGAAATTAAACCCAAAAAACCTGGGCTGTGATTTATCTTGTATCTCAATAGTTATCTGTAGTGACGTTGGATTTAGATAACCACTGTAATAATTGAGATTTAATTTACTTCTAGTTGTGGACTTCAGACAACCAAGGGGAAGAGGCTGATCCTGGTGAGGGAGGAGAGAACTAAACTTCCGCCTTCTAGTTCTGTCTGCCTCATTCCTGAATCTTCACCATCAAGACTATTTGTAATCTCTGCTGTCCCACTAGTTTCTATTTTAGGTCTTTGGAGAGCTTCTGTCACTTCTGTTGGGTCTCTGTGTTTCCCATGTGGTTTGTGTTTGATAGGGGAAGAAGAGCCAATTCATATTGGGAACTCTTGTTTGTACTGTATGTTCCAGGTGGCCAATGTAAATTCAGGGTGTGGAATTTTTATACAAGTTTTAAATGTTTGGTTAGTACCCTTTGTAGCTGTGGTTTACCACAAAGCTAATGTCAAATGTTTCCTGTACTAGCAAAGAAGGATGCCCATAATTTAGCGTATGTAATGGGAAATGGCACAGATTCAGTGCGAATCGTGCAATTTCTAGAGCGTTGCTAATCTGTAGATCAAACCTGCACCATCTATTACATGTCTCAGGATTTTTGGGATAGGGCAGAGGAGGGTTAACATTCCATGAGTTGCAAGATTCACCATTGCTCATGTCTTCATTTTGCTACACAAATGACATCTGAACATTTTATTTGTATTTAAAAGAAATTATTGTCAACGTAAGAACAAATGTACAAGCAAACATGCAGTAAAATTAAATGCTTAACTTTGATAATGTATGTTTAAGAGGTAAAAACCTTCCCATGTGTTTATCTGGTAACTACCTTTTTTTGTTTTTAGTTTTTTGCTTTGTGGTCTTGATTGCCTAACACGCATGTGGCTGTGAAATAGTTAACAGGGAAGTAATGAGATATATTGCTGTATGGCTAGCTGCATTCATGTCTTCTGGACTTTTCATAAGAACACAAGCATAATTGTTATCAAGAAAATGTGTAAAGTTGATGTAAGTGGAATAAAATGTTTTATGAATGGATTTTTTTAAATTTCAATTTGATTTACTAAATTATATGCTGATACTTGTGTCTCAAGTGGAATGGAATTCACATGTAGTCTGGATGTATGAGGTTGAAAGCTTTAGAAGAATGCTCAAAACTGCTGCCTCATAAATGAAAGAATAATTGTTCAGCATAATTTCAATCTAGATTGTCAGAAAACATGTCTTATTCCTGAAACTGTTGAAACCTAATTGAATGGATGATATACTTCCATTTTAACTGTAAATAGTACATTGGCAGTGTTTCAGTATTTGCTGAAAAATCATTTCGCTGTGCACAAGTAAAACTAAAGATTATGCATCATCTGCAAATACTTCAGAATTTAAAGTGAGACAAGCTTGGCATTTGGTTGACATCTTACCAGTAGCTTTTACAGTGGTATTTTTTCTTAGTTCCCTGGTTAAACAATACCTATTTTACAATGACAACTCCAATGTACTATGTTATGATACATCAATTATCCTTTGAAAATGTTAGCATATTAAATTTTTGTTTAACCTTCATTGATTATCAAAGTTAATACAACCCATGCAGAAATGTCTGGCAGAATAAATGTATGGACCATAAGGGATCAAAAGACCAAAAATGAGAACACAATACAAAGTTGAGAGGCAGTGAAGAAGGAACCAGCTACAGAAAAAAAGTGTAACTGTTAACAGCTGTGATATGAACCAACAGTTGTTTGATTTTGACAGCAAAATCTGTACTGTCTTGTCATTTGGGGTAAAGAATAAATGTACCAAAAACAAAATTAAATATCTGGAATAGTATGAAGAACAGAAATAAGAGTTTCCAGATTGTCTTTGTATTGTCTTTGTGCTCCCCTCCATCCTATTCAGTTCCTTTTTACCGTGTTGAATGGTTGACCGTAACAGCATCTGAAGTAATTTTCTTTCAAATTGGCACTGGAAGCAAATGTTGCCCTTTTTTTGTAAGTGCTGTCCTCTTTGTTCAGGGTCTTTTTGTTTGAATTGAATGTTATATGAATACACTAAAGTTGACACTTATCCTAGAGCAATTGCGTGAGCTTGCCTCCATGGACTCTTCAAAGTCACTTGGAGCATCAAAAGTACATAGTTACATTTAGTGTGGTGTCCTGTGTTGCGAAATAATTCCCATCTAACTAATTCCATCTAACTAAAATCGTAAAGCTGCAAAGAGGGAGATACAAGGTACTGCAATTTCTTCAGTTGTGGTTACATCCATTAAAGACATGGCCCAAAAAAGTAGACTTTCTACAGCACCACTTAACAGAATATCATGATCCAGAGCTGCAATGTTGTCCATTTCATTGTTTTTCCATCTGGTAATTTAATCAATAACCTCGATAAGCCCTTTTTCAATACATGAAAAATTCACCAGTTTCATTCTATTTTAACTAACCAATACCTGAGTTGATGATTGCCCAGGTATTATTTCGATTGGACTGGGTATTATTTGAACTGGACTTCTCTGCCATGGGTGGATTGTTTTTCTGCCACTGGCTCTTGACATGCTGGCTGAACCATCCCACCTACTTTGTGCACTTCTGGAACAAATGATATGGAACCTCAATGTGCAGACTACCATGGCAGGCAACCACCACCGTGCTTCGTTCCCCAGCTCCCTCTTGGTGAAAAGACATGAAATCTAGAGAAATGAAGGTAGGTGTAGCTTTTGTTGGACAAAAAAAAATCTGCATTCTGTTGGTGTTTTCTAATGGGCAATTTAAATCCATCATTCAAAGTATACGCTGGTTTGTCTCCAAAGGAAAATGGTTGTGGTGGTTGGAGGTCATCACTGTCTGAGTTCCTCAGCATTGTTTCCTAGGCCCAACCATCTTCAGCTGCTTCATCAATTACCTCCCTCATCGTAAGGTCAGAAGTGGGGATGTTTATAGATTGTGTTCAGCCCCATTTGTGACTCAGATAGTGAAGAGGTCCATATCCATATGCAGCAAGACCTTAACAATATCCAGGCCGACAAGTTGCATGCCCCACAATTGTCAGGCAATGACAATCTACAAGAGAGGATCTAACCATTGTCCCTTGACATCAAAGGCATTGCCATTGTTGAATTCTCCACAATCAACATCCTGGGGGGGTTACCATTGATCAGAAACTGAACTGGACTAGTCCTATTAATACTGTGGCTGCTAGAGCAGGTCAAAGGCTAAGAATTCTTTGGTAAGTAACTCACCACCTGACTCCCAAAGCTTGTCCCATCTACAAGGCAGGCACAAGTTAGGAGTGTAATGAAATAACGGCACTTACCCAGATGAGTGCAGCTTCAATAACACTAGAAGCTTGACGCCATCCAGGACAAAGCAGCCCGCTTGATTACTAGCTCTTCTGCAAACATTCAAACCCTCCTCCACTAACCGTGGCAATTGTGTGTGCTATCTGCAAGGTGCACAACAGTAAATTGCCACGGTGCTTTAGGCAACGGCCACTAATATCTAGAAGAACAAGAGCAGCAAATACCTGGGTTCTCTTTGGCCCACCGCCCCAACTTAAAAATATATCGCCATTCCTTCTGGCACTGGGTCAAAATCCTGGAACTCCCTAACAGCACTGGGTGTACCTGCACCTCGGGGACTGCAGCGGTTCAAGAAGGCAGCTCACCACCACCTTCTGAAGGGCAACTAGGGATGGGCAATGCTGGTCTAACCAGCAACACACTTCACAGAAATGAATTTTTAAAAACATTGCCAATTTGCTTCTGTATTTTGTGGCTTTACACAAAAGCAATGAATCCTGTTGCCATTTTGATTGACTTACCTATTTGTGCAATGTGTGCACACTTCTGCCCTCCATTCTACATGTGTATATATAATCGAATGTGCCCCCCTTGTCTGTTAAACTAAGTTTTGCCTTTGGCATCACAACTTGACAGTCCCTCCATACCCAAGTGTCCAGTGGATAGCACATCTGTGCTTCTCTAGGTGTAGTTGGTTTCTCCCTAACGATATACTTGTGCACATTTGTAAAAAATATTCGGGTTGAAATTTTAGTGATTTTTAAAGAGCCTGGCTTTGTGACTACCCATTCTTCCTTCAGCTCTGAAAAGTCAAACGGACTTGAAAAATTAAACTGTTTCTCTCCACAGATGCTACTAGACCTAAGTTTATCCAATATATTCTGTTTTTATTTCAGACATCCAGCATCCTCCGTATTGTGATTTTATTCACCCATTCCTAATTTTTTGAAAGAGTAATGGCTTGGGGCAGTAGGTGGTACCCAAGACAATCATCTGCCTATTGTAGCCACGCTGCTTTGCCCTGCCTCAGCACATTTCTGTTTTGGGGTACTTTGGGCATTGGTGAAGCCTGTACAATTTGAATTCTTCCAGCTTTAGCTGAAACTAGTTGAAATGGATTTGAACCCTATGCTGTTGCAACAATCTGAGCATTTGCAAGATGTTTAGATCTGATCAGGTTTAGGGCCTTTATGTTGGTGGAAACTGTCTGGGTATGAGTTACCACTCCATGGTTTGACAAGCTAATGTTTGAAACTGGATATTCTGTTTCGGATCTCTACATTTGCTCTTAAACCTATACTTGAATGACTACAGAAAACTAGGGTAGCATGCTGCTAAATGCAGACCGAGGTCAGCATCATTGGGCTCTGCAACTTGGGACATAAGTTAGCCCATTACAATTATGCACTTGTGTTCTTGTCCAGCGCATACTCAGATGGGCTACTTTGGATATATTTAATCCTTTTGGGAGAGCAAGTGATTGCAGTATCTCTAGAAAGAAATTAATTACACTGATTGAATGACACCTTGTGTATTGATGACTATGGAATGGTATTTGTATGTTGTGGGCAGTAAAGTAAGGAGTAAAGGAAAATCTACATTGAGAATGGAATTCACTACCTAAACATATACTGGCAAAGGCAACACTTGCATTTTGGAAGCAATCTTTCTACTAGGCACATTTGTTCAGGACCCTTTTCGAAAGCCGCTTCCTGTGGCTTTTTTCATGACATCTTTGGCTGCTTACCTCCTCTCTCTCTCTCTCTCTCTCTCTCCCTGTTTGTCTGTCTGTAGTGAGTGGACACTAAGGGGCAATTTAGCATAGCCAATCCACCTAACCTGCAACTCAGAGGAAATGGAGTACCCGAAGGAAACCCATGTAGACACTGGGAGAATGTACAGCCTCCACGCAGGCAGCCATCCAAGGCTGGAATTGAGCCTGGGTCCCTGGCGCTGTGAGGCAGCAGTGCTAACCACTGCATCACCGGGCCGCCCTATTTTTACAAGGACTAACAAACCTTGTATTTCATTTTAGTTTCTCTTCCTTTCTTGCCACCATTCCCACAACTTACCACTTTATATCTGGCTCCCATATCTGTTCTGCCACCAATACAAAAATTTAATAAACTAATACACCACCCCAGAAAATACCATTTGAGCTATTCCCTGAATGCCTTTGACTATACATTATAATAAGCATGGGTCATAAAATCCTACAGTGCAGAAGGAGGCTGCATTGGGTCTTCACCGACCCTTTGAAAGACCGCCCTAATCCTGCAATAACACTTCAGCTTTTCACCGTGGCATTGCAACTAATGCCAGTGTGTCTCAATTGTAAATGTAAGTAAAGATCAGCCGAATTGGTGAACTGCTATCCTTCAACTGCTGAAATCGCGTGCTTGAAAACAACTTGCACTGGGTGGGCATCTTGTGCAGAAGAGCAGGCAATACCCAGAAGGAAACAACACCAACCAATGAGCAAGTTTGGACAAAGGTGGGTTTAAATGAGATGGTGGTGTGAAAGGATGCAATGCCGAGGCATTTGCGGTTGTGGCTGCGGCTGCCAATGTTAGGACTGGGGGGGGGGGGGGGGGGGGGGGGGGGGCGGGGGAGTGGTGTGGATAATTGAAGCCATGCAGGCATTTGAACGTGGATGGTTTTGTTGAATGGTCCAGTCAGATCTGATGTGTGACAAAACCATGTGTGCATTAGAAGAACTTGAACATGGAAGGTGGAGGGGGGAGGTGACCAAGGTGGGAGAAAAGTTGTGGAACAGCAACGTAAAGGTGGAGATATGGCAGTGATGAAATTGATAGTTGCAAAAGTTTGTTTTAAGATTATGTTGAAAATGGCATGGAATATTTCCAAGGATAGATGCAGAAGAATGAACTTGCAAAGGGTTAAGCCAGCAAGTGTGGAGAGTGGGGATGAGCATGGTAGCAAGGTCACGCTGGCTAAGAGGAAGGGTAAACTGGGGGAGGTCGAACTCCATGGGATTGGAGGTAGAGTGTATCTGCTTCAATGCACGGAGTAGAACGGGTAGAACAGATTAACTTAAAGCCTTGATTCGCGTGCCGAACTTGGATGTGGTTGCTGTAACAGAGACTTGGTTAAAAATGGGACAGGACTGGCAGCTAAATAGTCCAGGATATAGGTGTTTTAGGCGAGACTGGGAGGAAGGTAAAAGAGGTGGGGTAGTTGCAATACTGGTTAGGGAACATATTACAGCTGTACAGAGGGAGGACACCATGGAAAAATCAAGTAACGAGCACTGGGTGGAGCTCAGAAACAGGAAGGGGGCAGTCACTGTGATGGGGGTATACAGCAGGCCTCCCAACAGCCCACAGGAAGTTGAACAGGTATGTAAGCAGATTCTGGATAGATGTAGAAATAATAGGGTTGTTGTAGTAGGAGACTTTAATTTTCCTCATACTGACTGGAAATCCCTTGGGGCTAAGGAGCCTCAACTGGGCAGGGAATTCAATAGATTCACAACCCTTTGGGTGAAGAACTTCCTCCTAAGCTCAGTCCTATATCTACTTCCCCTTATTTTAAGGCTATGCCCCTTAGTTCTGCTTTCACCCGCCAGTGGAAACAACCTCCCCGCATCTATCCTATTGATTCCCTTCATAATTTTGTATGTTTCTAGAAGATCCCCCCCCCCCCCCCCCCCCCCCCCCGCATCCTTCTAAATTCCCACGAATACAGTCCCAGCCTACTCAACCTCTCCTCGTAATCCAACCCCTTCAGCTCTGGGATTAACCCAGTGTATCTCCGCTGCAAACCCTGCAGCACCAGTATGTCCTTTCTCAGGTAAGGAGACCAAAACGGAACATATACTCCAGGTGGGGCCTCACTAACACCTTACACAGTTGCAGCATAACCTCCCTAGCCTTAAACTCCATCCCTCTAGCAATGAAGGACAAAATTCCATTTGCCTTCTCACCTGTAAACCAACTTTTTGCGACTCATGCACTAGCACACCCAGGTCCCTCTGCACAGCAGCATGTTTTAATATTTTATCATTTAAATGATAATCCCTTTTGCTGTTATTCCCATCAAAATGGATAACCTCTCATTTGTCAACATTCGATCTGCCAGACCCTAGCCCATTCACTTGAACTATTCAAATCCCTCTGAAGACTTCCAGTATCCTCTGCACTTTTTGCTTTACCACTCCTCTTTGGTGTCATCTGCAAACTTGGACACATTGCACTTGGTCCCCAACTCCAAATTATGTCAATTGTGGGCCCAACAATGATCCCTGAGGGACACCACTAACTACTGATTGCCAACCAGAGAAACACACATTAATCCCCACTCTTTGCTTTCTACTAATTAACCAGTCCTCTATCCATGCTACTACTTTCCCCTTGATGCCATGCATCTTTATCTTATGCAGCAACCTTTTGTGTGGCACCTTGTCAAAAGGCTTTCTGGAAATCCAGGTATACCATATCCATTGGCTCCCCGTTATCTACCGCACTGGTAATGTCCTCAAAAAATTCCACTAAATTAGTTAGGCACGACCTGCCCTTTATGAACCCATGCTGCATCTGCCCAATGGGACAATTTCCATCCAGATGCCTCGCTATTTCTTCCTCGATGATAGATTGCAGCATCTTCCCTATTACCGAAGTTAAGCTCACTGGCCTATAATTACCCGCTTTCTGCCTACCTCCTTTTTTTAAATAGTGGTGTCACTTTTGCTAATTTCCAATCCACCGGGACCACCCCAGAGCCTAGTGAATTTTGGTAAATTATCACGAGTGCATTTGCAATTTCCCTAGCCATCTTGTTTAGTACCCTGGGATGCATTCCATCAGGGCCAGGAGACTTGTCTACCTTTAGCTTCATTAGCTTGCCCAACACTACCTCCTTAGTGATAACCATCGTCTCAAGGTCCTCACCTGTCATAGCCTCATTTCCATCAATCACTGGCATGTTGTTTGTGTCTTCCACTGAAGACCGACCCCAAAAACCTGTTCAGTTCCTCGGCCATTTCCTCATCTCCCATTATTAAATCTCCCTTCTCATCCTTGAAAGGACCAATGTTTATCTTAGCCACTCTTTTTTTTAATTTTATATATTTGTAGAAACTTTTACTATCTGTTTTTGAGCAAGTTTACTCTCATCTATCTTTTCTTTAGCTTTATTGGTAGATTTCTGTTGCCCCCTAAAGATTTCCCAATCGTCTAGTCTCCCACTAATCTTTGCCACTTTGTGTGCTTTTTCCTTCAATTTGATACTCGCTCTTATTTCCTTAGATTTTTTTTCTATGAATTTAGAGTACCCAATTCATTTTTTTCCAATTGAGGCACAATTTACTGTGGCCAATCCACCTACCCTGCACATCTTTGGGTTGTGGGGGCAAAACCCATGCAAACACTGGGGGAATGTGCAAACTCCTGAGAAAGAGATTGGTAAAGAGAAATGTAGGCCCCCTACAGACAGAAACAGGGGAATGCATAATAAGGGACAAAGAAATGACAGCAATTGAATACATACTTTGGTTCTGTCTTCACAAATGAGGACACGAATCAGATCCCAGAAATGTAGGAGAATGAAAGGTTTAGTGAGAGGTAACAACTGAGGGAGATCAACATTAGTAGAGAAATGGTGCTGGGAAAACTGATGGGATTGAAGGTGGATAAATTCCCAGGGCCTGAGAATCTGCATCCCAGAGTGCTTAAGGAGGTGGCTCTGGAAATAGTGGATGCATTGGTGGTCATCTTCCGGGATTCTATAGACTCTGGAACTGTCCCTGCAGATTGGAGGGTAGCTCACGTCACTCCGATATTCAAAAAGGGAGGTAGAGCGAAAGAAGGGAGGTATAGACCAGTAAGCCTAGCCTTGGTTGTGGGGAAAATGCTTGAATCCATTATCAAGGACTATATAGTGAAACATTTAGAAAGCAGTGGCAGGATCAGTCAGAGTCAGCATGGATTTCTGAAATGAAAATCATGCTTAATAAATCTGTTGGAATTCTTTGAAGATGTAACCAGTACAGTTGACAAGGGGGAGCCAGTTGAAGGCATTTGACAAGAGATTGTGCAAAATTAAAGTGCATGGGA
Organism: Scyliorhinus torazame; assembly: GCF_047496885.1. Taxonomy (NCBI): domain Eukaryota; kingdom Metazoa; phylum Chordata; class Chondrichthyes; order Carcharhiniformes; family Scyliorhinidae; genus Scyliorhinus; species Scyliorhinus torazame. Next base: position 29,422,597 of record NC_092717.1, read on the forward strand.
TTGGGGGAAATGTATTGAGGTGGATAGAAAACTGGTTGGCAGAGAGGAAACCGAGTAGGGATTAATGGGTGCTTTAGTGGGGAACTACTGGGATCGGTGCTGGGGCCCCAGCTATTCACAATATATATTAATGATTTGGATGAGGGAACAAAATGTAACATCTCCAAGTTTGCAGATGATACCAAATTCGGTGGGAGGGTGAATTGTGACGAGGATGCAGGGATCCTACAGCATGATCTGGACAGGTTGGGCGAGTGGGCAAATCAATGGCAGGTGCAGTATAATTTGGATAAGTGTGAGGTTATTCACTTTGGAAGCAAAAACAGCAAGGCAGATTACTACCTGGATGGTTGTAAATTGGGAGAGGGGAGTGTGCAGCGGGACCTGTGTCCTTGTGCACCATTCGTTAAAGGTAAACATGCAGGTGCAGCAGGTGTTAAAGAAGGCTAATGGCATGTTATTTCGAGGTTTTGAATACCGAAGCAGGGATGTGTTGCTGCAATTGTACAGGGCCTTGGTGAGGCTACACCTGGAGTATTGTGTGCAGTTTTGGTCTCCTTCACTGAGGAAGGATGTTCTTGCTCTTGAGGGAGTGCAGCGAAGGCTTACCAGACTGATTCCAGGGATGGCGGGACTGTCATATGAGGAGAGATTGACTATGTTTGGATTGTTCTCGCTGGAGTTCAGAAGAATGAAGGGGGATCTCTATGGAGACTTATAAAAATTCTAACAGGACTAGACAGGGCACATGCAGGGAAGATGTTACCAATGATGGGTGTGTCCAGAACCAGGGGTCACAGTCTGTGGATTCAATTTCGGACAGAGATAAGAAGACATTTCTTCATACAAGAGTGGTGAGTCTGTGGATTTCATTACCACAGGAAGTAGTTGATGCTAAAACTTTGAATATATTCAAGAGGTGGCTGGATGTAGCACTTGGGGAGAATGGGATCAAAGGCTATGGGGAGAAAGCAGAATTAGGCTATTGAGTTGGATGATCGCGATGAATTGCGGAGCAGGCTCGAAGTGCCAAAAGGCCGCCTCCTGCTCTGTATATGTATGTATCCACATGGACAGTGACTCAGAGCTGGGATCGAACCTGGGATCTCAGCGCCATGAGGCAGCAGAACTAACCACTGTCACCGTGCTGCCCTTTGTTTAAAAATAAATTTAGAGTATCCAATTTCCTTAGATATCCAACATTTGATTTTACCTCTTTCTACCTTCCTTCCTTTTTGTTGGTATAAACTTGCTGAGCACTGTGAAAAATCGTTTAGAAGGTTCTCTGCTGTTCCTCAACTGTTTTACCATAAAGTCTTTGCTCCTAGTCTACCTTAGCCAGCTCTTCCCTCATCCCATTGTAATCTCCTTTGTTTGAGCACAAAACACTAGTGTTTGATTTTACCTTCTCGCCCTCCATCTGTGTTTTAAATTTCACCATATTGTGATCACTCCTCCCTAACTATGAGATGATTAATTAATCCTAGAGAAAGAGTTTGCCCACTCAAGGACAAAGGAGGGAAATTATGTATAGAACCAGAGGAAGTAGGTGAGGTCCTTAATGAGTATTTTGCGGACTTCCGGTGACAGCGGGCGGGAGGCAGCCGCACATTGGAGGGCTCCCATTCAGAACTGCATTTTCGGGGAGTAACGCCCGGTCCGAGGGCCAGCGACGGCAGTAAAAGTTGGGAGATAGCGCAAGGAGAAGAAGGATGTTAAAAAACACCAAAAAAGCGGCTGAAAGTCCATTGGAGAGGGGAAAGGTCACCGCGGGGTCAACAAAGATGGAGGCTGGAGCACCAGGGGAGGCCGCAGTGCTTACGGCTGAAGAACTAACTAAGGTGATAGCTGCGGAATTCCAAAAGCAGTTGGCACAGATTGAGAAATGGTGAGGAAGGAGATGTGGGAGGTTTTGAACGTGCTGGTGAAGGAGGCGGTTTCCCCGGTGAAGACGGCGGTGGTGAGCGCAGTGGCGGAGGTGCGAGAGCAAGAGGAGGCGCTGAAGGAAGTGGAGGAGACGGTATTACAGCACGGTGATCAACTTGCATCGATGGGGAAGGAGATGCGCAAGGTGATGGACACGAACAAGAATCTGCGAGGAAAAATGGAAGATCTGGAAAACAGATCCAGGCGACAGAATTTGAGGGTCGTGTGGCTGCCCGAAGGAGTTGAAGGACCGAAGCCGAAGGAGTTGAAGGACCGAAGCCGACTGAGTATTTTGCCGCGACGCTGGCAAAACTACTGGGGGAGGGGGAGGACCCCTCCCAATATGAACTGGATCGGGCTCATCGGTCGTGGAGGCCTGTACCAAAGGCGAGTGAGCCGCCAAGGGCAGTGACTCTGTGCTTCTGTAGGTACAGTGTGAAGGAGAAGGTCCTGAGCTGGGCCAAGCAGAAGCAGGTGGTGCAGTGGGCTGGAGCTGGTATACGTGTATACCAGGACTTTACGGTGGAGCTGGCGAGGAGGCGGGCTGCCTTCAATCGGGTGAAAAGGGCACTACATTGGCAACATGCAGTGTGGCATTGTATATCCAGCGAAGCTGAGGGTGACTTACAAGCTCAGGGACTTTTATTTTGGAACGGCGGAAGCAGCGGAGGAGTTTGCGAAGGCAGGAGGACTGGCAGAACTGACGTTGAAGAATGGTCATGTGCCGATGTAACCTCATGACTTTATTTTTTGTATCACTGCGCGCGGGGGTAGAGGCTAAAGGAGCCAATGTTGCATATATTTGGGCAAGGGAAGGGACGGGACTTTCATTCGAAAGGAGGGCTCTTTGGGGTGTAGGTGGATATGTGGGGTTTGTGTGCTAAAAGGGGATCTTTGGGCTTTCCAAGGGCCGGGCAAGGGGGAAAGGGACCCAGGTGGGGGCCTCCACGCTGGCCGGTTTAAGCTGGCCAGTGGATGGGAGTGAGGTGGGGGGAGGGGCTGCGGCCATCGGAGCCTGGCAGAACAGGGTCTGAGTGGTCTAGCCGGGGTGGAAAGTTGGGGGGAGGGAACCGAGGTTGGGAGGAGTTTTACAAGAGGCAGTGGACGAGAGGAACTGGAGACTTTGGGGGGGGGGTTACAACTGTGGGGTATCATGCACAGTACTCTCTTAGAGGCTGGATGGCGTTGGTTGAGGGGGGTGGAGAGCCGTGTAGATTAAGGGTGACTACGGGTAATCCCTGATTCCTTTTTGTCATTTGTTTATGTAAACATGCGGGTTGAGGTTTGGGGGTTGGTGGGCGGATGGGATCATTGTTATTATGGGGATTGACATATCTTGTTGATTATTGTTTATTGTTGATGGGTGTAAATGTGGGAGAAAACGTGAAAAAGGAGGAGAATAAAAAAATTTTAAGAATAAAAAATGAGTATTTTGCATCAGTATTCACAAAGGAGAGGGACATGTTGATTGGCGGTGTCTCAGGGATGTGTAAATAATTTTGAACCGGTCGTAATTATGAGAGGAATTGTTGGGTGTGTTAAAGCATTAAGGTATACAAATCCCCAGGGCCAGGTGGCGTCTACCCTAGATTGTGAGGGAGGCAAGAGATGAAATTGCTGGGCCTCTGACAGAAATCTTTGTGTCCTCATTGGCCACAGATGAGATCCCAGAGGATTGGAGTATAGCCAATGTTGTACCGTTATTTAAGAAGGGTTGCAAGGATTATCTGGGTAATTATAGGCCAGTGAGCTTGATGCCAGTGATAGTAAAATTGTTGGAAAAGATGATCAGAGGTAGGATCTATGCACATTTGGAAGTGAATAGTCTTATTAGCGATACAGCACGAGGGAGTGGGTCTTGTTAGCGACAGACAGCACGAGGGAGTGGGTCTCATGATCGACAGACAGCACAAGGGAGGTTATGTCTCGCTAATTTGATTGAATTTTTTAGAAGATGACAAAATGATTGACATGGGAAGGGCTGTGGATTAAGGTCCCTCGTGGCAGGCTGGTGCAAAAGATTAGATCACATGGGGTCAGGGGTGAACCATCTGGATGGATCCAGAATGGCTTGGCCATAGAAGACAAGAGGGTAGCCGTGGAAGGGTGTTTTTCCGAATGGAGGTCTATAACTAGTGGTGTTTCGCAGGGATTAGTTCTGGGATCTCTGCTCTTTGTAAGATATATAAATGACTTGGAAGAAAACGTAGTGGGTCTTATTAGCAAGTTTGCGGATGATGCTAAGATTGCAGGAGTTGTGGATAGTAATGAAGATTGTCAGAGAACACAACAGGATATAGATGGGCTGCAAAATTGGGCAGAGAAATGGCAGCTGGAATTTAACCTGGACAAATGCGAGGTGATACATCGGTGGGAGCTATAAAATAAATGGCAGAACCATCAGGAGCATAAAGACACAGCGAGATCTGGGGTGCAGGTCCACAGATCCTTAAAAGTGACAGCACAGGTGGAAATGGTGGTGAAGAAAGTATATGGCATGTGTTGTGTTATGCTGCTTCGGATAACACAGGCTGCTACTTGATGCAGTCTTAACTAAAGGATGCTCCAGACTTTGAAATGAGTTCAACGTGTTTATTGAACTATTAACACAGTTCTCAAATGAGTTCGACTCTCTACTAATCTAACTGTAGTAACTCAGTCTAACTGTAACAGCTCTCATTGGCCACAGGTGAGCCACGTGCTGAGGTGTGATGCTGCTGATCAACCCTGTAACTCTCTAGATGTCTGAGTGCCTCATCCCTTTTATAGTGTTTATGTCATGCCCCCTTGTGGTGATGCCACCCGAGTGTCCTGACTGCCCATTGGTTGTGTCCTATTCTGAGTGTTCATTGGTTGCATATTTGCGTATCAAGACATCTCTCCCTCTTTTTTTTTTTTTTTTTTTTTGTAGATGTATATACATGTGAATGTGTCTGTGGAATGTGACTGACTGAGGAATACAGAACAAACAAAACAAATGCCCATAAGTCCAGTCTCTGAGGCTTGCATCTGATCCTCGTCGACCGCCGGAGAGGTGGTGGAGGGGATGACGGTGTCTTGACAGGCGAGTGAGTGGCACGACTGGTGGCCTCGTGGTTTGAGGTGTCTGGAGGTGGCAATTCGACATGGGGAAAGTGGTTGTGGGCAAGCAACTTTCGCAGTGCCCTTCGATTCCTTCGCACAATGGAGCCATCAGCCATACGCATGACGTTGGATCTGGGCGGGCCTGTCGAACAACGACAGCCGGAACAGACCACCCACCATCCAGTATCTTGATCCTGACTGTGTCTGCTGGGGATAGCGCGTCCAGATCGGTGGCATGTGCGTCATAGCCCTGCTTCTGGCTGTCGCAAAGCTGTTACATCTTCCGCAGCACCGGGAGGTGATCCAGCCATACACCTGCCCAACCTTAAAGAGTCATCCGCAGGTCCCTATTGATCAGTTGAGCTGGTGACATGCCAGTGGACAAGGGAGTCGCCCGGTACGCAAGTAGTGCAAGGTGTATGTCGGAAGCGGAGTCCGAGGCCTTGCGGGTGAGCTGCTAAACGATGTGCACCCCTTTTTCGACTTTGCCATTGGACTGCGGATAGTGCGGACTGGAGAGGACATGCCTGAAATTGTAGCAAATGTGGACCATTCTCGACTGCGGAAGCGCGGGCCATTGTCGCTCATGACTGTGTTCGGGATGCCGCTTTACACGCTTTGATGACGGTCCGTGAGGTGAGGGCCGGCAGCTTCAGCACCTCAATAGTTCAAAAAGTAATCGATGATTAAGATATAGATGCAACCATTCCCGTGGAATAGGTCAATGCCAACCTTGGACCACGGAGAGGTCTCTAGGATCATGTGGTTGGAGCGTCTCCTTGCTCTGCACTGGTTGGAACCTCTGACAGGTTTCACAGTTCAGGACCATGTCTGTGATGTCCTGATTGGTGCCGGGCCAGTAGACAGCTTGCCGGGCCCTGCGTCTGCACTTTTCTACGCCCAGGTGTCCCTCATGAATCTGCCGCAGCACCATGCTCTGGAGACGTAGCAGGATGACTATCCTGTCCAGCTTGAGCAGGATGCCGTCGATCAGCGTCGGGTCGTCCTTGATGTTGTAGTATTGAGGGCATTGCCCTTTCTGCCAGTTGCTGAGGTTGTGGATGATTCGCTCCAACAGGGGTTCTTTGGCCGTCTCATCTCGGATGAGAACGATATTCTCATCTGTTGCGGGGAGAGTGCTTGCACACAGTTGTACCTGCAATTCAATGTGCTGGATGATCTCCAGTGGTTCACAGGGTGAGTTGACAGAGCAGGACAATGCATCGGCGATGATGAGCTCCTTGCCAGGTGTGTACACCAAATTGAAATCCTACCTCCAGAGTTTGAGCAGAATTCTCTGCAAACGAGGCGTCATATATCGTTCAGGTCCTTTTGGATGATGTGGACCAGAGGCCTATGATCCGTCTCAACAGTAAATGTTGGCAAGCCGTAGACATAATCATGAAATTTGAGGATGCCAGTGAGAAGACCTAAACGCCCCTTCTCAATCTGCGCTTTTCTGGTCTCAGTGGGTGTCATTGCCCGTGACGCGTATGCTACTGGTACCCAGGATGACGTGTCATCTCTTTGAAGCAACACCGCCCCAATGCCATCCTGACTCGCATCTGTGGATATTTTGGTCTCTCGGTCTGGGTCAAAGAATGCAAGGACGGGTGCAGTGGTGAGCTTGGCTTTCAGCTCCAGCCACTCTGTTCAGTGCTCCGTCTTCCACTCAAAGGCGGTTGATTTTTTTTTCCCAACAGGTTGCGTAGGGCCGTGGTGTGTGTGGCCAAATTCGGGATGAACTTGCCAAGGAAATTGACCATTCCCAGGAAGCGCAGTATTGCCTTCTTGTCCTCGGGGACTTTCATAGCCTCGATGGCTTTAATTTTGTCTGTGTCCGGGCGCACACCGTGTTGCGAAATCTGATCGCCCAGGAACTTCAGCGTGGATATCCCAAAACACCTGTTTAGCTTGAGGCCATGTTCATGTATGAATCGGAATACTTTCTTGAGTCGCGACACATGTTCCTCTGGGGTTGTGGTCCAGATTATGATATCGTCAACGTAGCCACGAACCCCTTCTATTCCCTCCATCATCTGTTCCATGATGCGATGGAAAATCTCTGATGCCGAGATGATGCCAAATGGCGTTCGGTTGTAGCAGAATCTGCCAAAAGGCGTGTTGAAGGTGCAGAGCCTTCTGCTGGATTCTTCAAGTTGGATTTGTCAATGCTTGGGATGCATCCAATTTTGTGAAGAAGCGCGTGTGTGCCATCTCACTCGTGATTTCTTCCCTCTTCGTGATGGGGTAATGTTCCCGCATAATATTTTTGTTTTGATCCTTGGGGTCAATGCAGATGCGTAGGTCCCCCGAAGGCTTCTTTACGCACAGCATCGAGCTGACCCAGTCGGTTGGTTCAGTGACCTTGGAGATGATGCCTTTTTGTTGTAGGCGCTCTCTCAGTGGAGCAGGGACTCGTCGTGGTGCGTGGACCACTGGCTTGGCATCAGGCCGCAGCAGAATCTTGTACTCGTATGGCAGCGTGCCCATCCCACTAAATACACCTGGGTACTGGGTTAGGATGTCGTTGATGCTGGCCTGAAGATCCGAATGGGACGGCGTCGTGGTGTAGACCCTTTGAATGAGGTTCAGTTGCTTGCAGGCGTGTGCACCTAGCAGGGACGCCCTGTCTGGTTTAACAATCTCTAAGCGTAGGCTTGCTTGTGTGTGTCGGCTGGACACCTGCAGATGGCAGGACCCCAATGCCTTGATTGCGTTTCCATTGTAGTCCAGCAGTTTGCAGGCAGCTGGAAGGACTGGGGGGGGCTTCTTGATTCTCTTGAAGTCCACCTGCAAAATCAGGTTGGCGGAGGCACCTGTGTCCAGTTTGAACTGGATGGGGCAGTGTTTGACTTTCATCACTGCATGCCATTCGTCCTCTGAATCCAGGGCCAGGATTGATTGGCCACTATGTGTCCGGGGTGTTAGCACTTCATCATAATGCCCAATCGGTAAGATGATAAAGGTATTCATCATCTGATTCCGTCGCACTGCCTGGATCAGAGTCATGCATTCGGTGTTGAACACTTCTGATGCACCGCTGTCGGAATTGGGAGCACTGGCTCCTGACTGGTGGTGCAGATCTGCACAGGGCTGCATAGTGGTTTGGTTTCCCACAGTTTAAACAGCACTTGCCTCTTGCAGGGCAGTTTTTTTTAAAATGGGCGGAGCCGCAGTTCGCACACATCATGACGCTCAGGGCGTCGTTGCGGTTCTCGGACATCTGCACCTGCGCAGTGCGATTTGTGTTCCCGATCGCATTGCGCAAGGGTCGGGCCCAGGAAGAGCGTGCAAAATGGCCGGTTTCGTCAATGTGGAGGCGCTGCATCCGGGAGATGGCCTGGTCACCCTCCACCTCGTGGGAGGCTTGTTTTTCTGCCGTTTTGTACTGTGAATAGCGATTTTTAGAGTGCTCAAGCACAGTACACGTTTCAATCGCGACTGGCAGGGTCATGTGCTCGATTTTCAACAATTGCTCTCGCAGAGGATCAGAGTGAACTCCAAAAACGATTTGGTCTCTGATCATGGAGTCAGTGATATCACCGAAGTTGCAGGATTGCGCTAGCAGTCTAAGGTTAGTTAGATAGGAGTTGAAGGATTCATCTTTACTTTGCGTCCTCTGCTTGAAGATGTAGCGCTCGAAGATTTTGTTGGTGTCCACCTCGCAGTGGCTGTCAAATTTGTCCAGGATGGTTTGATACTTTGTTTTGTCCCGCCCTTCGGAAAAGTGAAAGGAGTTGAAGATCTCTATCGCATGGTCACCCGCAGTGATGAGTAGAAGAGTTATCTTCTGTGCATCTGTCGCGCCATTGAGGCCGGATGCTTCCACGTATAGTTGAAATTTCTGCTTGAATGATCGCCAGTTGGCACTAAGATTACCGGTGGTCCTGAGCTGATGAGCCTGAATCTTGTCCATTGGCCCCTGGCTGGGTTAGCACAGGGCTAAATCGCTGGCTTTTAAAGCAGACCAAGGCAGGCAGCAGCATGGTTTAATTCCCATACCAGCCTCCCTAAACAGGCGTCTGAATGTGACGACTAGGGGCTTTTCACAGTAACTTCATTTGAAGCCTACTTGTGACGAGCAATTTTCATTGTGTCTGTAATCAGTAGCTGATTGTCACGGATCGTGCAGAGTTGAACTAAATGGATTGAACAGTCACTCCTGGTATCATGTTGTGTTGTGCTGCTTCGGATAACACAGGCTGCTACTTGATGCAGTCTTAACTAAAGGATGCTCCAGACTTTGAAATGAGTTCAATGTGTTTATTGAATTATTAACACAGTTCTCAAATGAGTTCGACTCTCTGCTAATCTAACTGTAGTAACTCGGTCTAACTGTACCAGCTTGTTCTAAGCCACGTGCTGGGGTGTGATGCTGCTGATCAACCGTCTAACTTTCTAGATGACTCTGTAGAAAGAGGCAGGGTGTGAGTGCCTCATCCCTTTTTATTGTGTTTATATCATGCCCCCTTGAGGTGATGCCACCTCAGTGTCCTGACTGCCCATTGGTTGTGTCCTATTCTGAGTGTATGTTTGTATATCATGACCGCATGCTTGCCTTCATAGGATGGGGTATTGAGTATAAAAGCACGAACAGAACCATCAGGAGCATAAAGACACAGATCTGGACGTACAGGTGCACAGGTCCTTAAAAGTGGCCTAAAAAATTTTTAGACTTTTGTTTCTGAAATCCATAAGGAAGCACCTTGACTTTTGAATGTAAATGCTAAAGATCAAATAAGGCAAGTCGTTTTTTTTTTTAGGTATAATTGGCCTTGGGTATAATTGTTGAAAGCTATTGGCTTTGGAAGGAATAGGGCTGCTTTAAGGAGAGCTTCTGTTTGAACTTAGAATATCTTTGACATCTCTAATTTCTCATTTCTTTTAAAAAATGTAAACTCATTTGCCTACATTTTAAAATCTGCAGTTGGGTGCCTGCAGAAAACACAGACCGCAAAAGCTGCTTGCAATTATGTAGCATTTCTAATGTAGAATGTAACGTGCTTTGCTCTTATTTTTAAGTTTGCTCCATTTCTTAATATACTTTTTAAGAAGAAAGTACCATCCTTGCATTACAATAATCTATCCACCTGGGTCTTGAAAATTTCAACTGGTGCCACAACATTTTGGGGCGAGAGTCTCCGATGTCCTCTAGCCTAATGTGTCAGGATTTCGGGACCATTGCATCCATCATTCTATTGACTTCACATTCCTTAAACAGTGCAATGAGCTAGTTAATTATCAAAGTAGCGGAATATCTAAATGAGGGATTACTAAAAAACTGCAATGAAAAATGTGTGCTAAATACGAATCTTTCTCACATCCCAGCTGATGCCATAGGACAAGTACAATTAGTTAATTGTGTACAGTCCTGGCTGAACTCAGCCCTTGGCTCAAATGGGGTGACGACTTTTTTCTCAACAGCCTGTGCTAGCCTTCAAGAGAAGCTCGGATGATGGCCTTCACTGAGTACACAATGACATTCATCAGTGAACTTCCTGTTAACAGCTCACAGAAGAAGGATGTGATAACTGACTTGACAGTTGATGTATTTCTTGTTGTTAATAGGATAATGAAATAAATCAATAATGAAATAAATCAATAAGCTATTTCAAACACTAAAAATTATACATAACCTATTTTTAAAATGATTGGTACGTTGGCAAAATTGGAGGGCTTGGTGATTCGCACCTGGAGCGGATGGCTGCAAGAGGAAAATAACGGCTAATTTATTGAAAGAAATTATTCACTTGTACAAATTAAATAACGATCAACAAGTCAGCTGAAATTTGTTTATTATATGATGTGGGATGCCAGTGAGATTTAGTTGGCAGCTGATTTTAGTGGTTGAGCAGTGGGATAGTAATGTTGGGCTTGATTTCAGCTCTGGCCAGCATTTGGTGTTGACCATCCCAGCATAGGCACAATGATATTGCCACGCACTGCATTTCATTTTCCACAGCAAAATCTGGTCTCCGTTTGTATTTTGAAAGAAAAGTTCTACAACATTTCTTCAGAGAAATTCAATGCATTCACACTGAATTTCCTGTCCCTTCAAGCGAGAAAGAATGGGAAACCGTATCATGCCACGATAATCCATCGTACTTTACAGCCCATTAAGTACTTTTGAAGTGTAATTGTGATCCAGAGAGTATCGTCTCCTGCCCAGATATCTACTTAAATTAATGCCATGACGCAGGGGTCCTGAGAATGGAACCTTATTTCGTAAACCAGCGACTAAACTATAACCCATTCCATCAGGTACATTCTTTATGGAATGTTAACTGAATAAGCACTCTACTGAGATCAGGTACAAGCTTCAAAATCAATAGCTGGCTTATTTACGTTATAAATGTGAAATAGCAGTGTACAGTTTGACACAATGCAACCTCTGTTCATGAGATATAGCTTTTTCTTTAAACATTGTGTAAGACACAAGATCTCAATCCTTTCAAGGCTAAGCTGGCCCATGCTACAAAGACGCAGGTAGTATTTATCTAAGTAACCACCAAATAATTTAGCTTGCCCTCTGGCCGGCTTATGAGGTTCGGTTCGGCCTTTGGAGTTGTCAAACCTATCTAGTCCACTAATGTCCTTCAAAATCTTGTCTGTGCACAAATGCAGACCCACAGCATACACATGACCGCCCTGTCATATGGCCCAGGAAACCACTCAGTTTTGTCAATAGAAGCCTTGTGGCTCTGAGCCTGGATTCAAGTCCCTCTCTAGGACTTATTGAAAAGAGTGTTTGTGGTTTGGTTCAACAGGTTGACTTTCAAATGCTTCTCCCCTCTTCCCCAACGGGAAAAATGTATGTAAAGGAACGGACCAAACTATTTTCTCAAATTGTAATGGAAAAGTAAGGAACTGCAGTGATTAAAGAAAACTGCTCACTACCGCCTATTCGAGGGCAATGAGGGATGGGAAATAAATGTTGGACTTGTCAGTGTTGCATATGTCCCATGAACAAGAAAAGGATAAAAGAATTGTAGATACTATGGGCGTGATTATCCGCTCCCGCGGCGGTTGGGAGAATCGCCTGGGTCGCCAAGTATTCCCGTGACGCCGGTCCGACGCCCTCCCGCGATTCACGGAAGCGGCCAGATCGGCACAATCGCATTTTGTGCGGCGCGGTACAGTGAATCGCTCGAGACAGCCAAAATGGCGATTCTCCGGCCCAGATGGGCCGATCAGCCTGCCTAAAACAGCGGGTTCCCCCCAGCGCCATCCACGCCTGGTTGCTGCCAGCGGGAACAGCACGGGAACGCTGGTGGGGGGGGCGGATCCTGCACCGGGGGGGGAGGGGTGCGAGGGGGGATTCTGCACCGGGGGGGGGGGGCTCAAATGGGGTCTGGCCCGCGATCGGTGCCCACCGATCGTCGGGCCGACCTCTATGAAGGAGGACCTCCTTTCTTCCGCAGCCCCGCAAGATCTGTCAGACATCTTCTTGCGGGGCGGACTCAGAGGACGGCAACCACGCATGCGCGGGTGACACCAGTTATGTGGTGCCGGCCGCGTCATGTATGCGGCGCCAAGGCCTGGCACGTGTAAATGACGCGGTGCCGCTCCTAGCCCATTATCGGGCCCTGAATCGGTCGGGATAGGGGCCGTTTCGCGCCGTTGTGAACCTCGACGGCGTTCACGATGGCGCGAACACTCTGCCTCCATTTCGGAGAATCCCGCCCTATATCTATCATAGAATCCCTACAGTGTGAAGGAGGCCATTCGGCCCATCGAGTGCACCAACCCTCTGAACGAGCATCCTACCTCTGCCCACTCACCCCACCCTATCCCTGCAACCCCACCTAACTTGCACTTCTTTGAACTCCATGGCCAATCCATCTAACCTGCACGTCTTTGGATGGTGAGAGAAATCTGGAGCACCCAGAGTAAACCCGTGCAGACAAGGGGAAAACATACAAACTCCAGCAGACGGTCACCCAAGGCTGGAATCGAACCTGGGTCCCTGGCGCTGTGAGACAGCAATGCTAACCATTGCGCCACCATGCCGCCCTCTCTTATGGCATTTAAATTTTGCACAATCGAGGGGCGGCACGGTGGTACAGTGGTTAGCACTGCTGCCTCACAGCACTGAGGACCCGGGTTCAGACCCGGCCCCGGGTCACTGTCCGTGCGGAGTTTGCACATTTTCCCCCTGTCTGCGTGGGTCTCATCCCCACAACCCAAAAGATGTGCAGGGAATTGGATAAAAAAGAATTGGGTACTCAAAATTTATTTTAAAAGAAAAAAAAAATATTGCCCAATCGATATACATTAGTACTGAACAAATACAATCCATTTTATAATATAAAAACAGAAAATGTTGGGAATACTCAGCAGGCCTGGCAGTGTCGCTAACATGTTCTATTTTTGTTTCAGATTTCCAGCACCCGCCATACTTTGCTTTTGTAAAAGCAATTTGTTGGTGGCCTGAGATGCTCAGCAATTAATGTAACCATTCCAGCGAACAGATTCATCACATTTTCATCGTTCACCCCTTTTTAAGCCACAGCAACACTGCTGTCATGTGCAAAGTTCAAGTGTGGTGACCCCATACCTTTGGGAGACACAAGTTTCACCCGAGCAAACTGATACGGGCTGGATAAGTTTGAAAAAACAAACCCCTGTGTCGTCAAAAAGCCGTGTCGATGCATTTTTGCCACAGCCCTTAACACCTTCGCAAAATCTAGAAATGGTGCCAATAGTACTTCTTTTGCTCCACTTTCAGTAACAACATTAATTTGCTTGGCTGGTAAATTTACGTTAGCCTTAATGTTATAAGGGCAAAAAAAATAGCTCCGGAGAGGCAAGGCTCACTACTCAGCCAGTGCTAAAACAGCTGAACGCAACCAGAACAGCAGTATGGGAACTCTAACCGTTTGGTTAGGGAGACACTGGGCTGGATTCTCCCCTTCCCAGCCACGTGTTACTCCGCAGTGCCGTTTGCTGGCAGCTTGATTCTATCTTCCCTCCGCTCGTCAATGGTGTAATAATATGTATAATCTAAGGAGAGTAAAGGGTTAACAAGATGATGTTCATGTATATCAACACTAGATGGCATCACTGAGTAGTCTTATAAAAGGCTGCATCTCTAAGCATTCTGGAAGAACTGTTGGAGAAAGATAGTGTGAGGTTGAGTTAAGAGTGCAGTTATATTAGTGAGAGATAATTAATTGCTGTAACATAGATTCAATACTATTATTTTGTTAGCTGTTACTCAGTAGAATGTGCAAACCATTTCAAGTAGTGTAAAATAAACTAGCTTTGGTTTGAACATGTAGCTCTATGTTCTTTGTAAACAATATGACTTTGGCTATCTTGGAGAACAATACAAGGAACATGACAAATGGGATTTCCCATTGAAACCACCATCGTCTGGAAACCCACGGCGCTGCCAGTGGGAACGTGAGTCCCGATGATGGAGAATTCCGGCCACTGTGCCGCTTCCCCAATCCGGGGGAAAAAAACCTGTTTGGGAGGTGCCAGAGAGAACGATACCTGAGGAAGAGTCAGCTGTCTTCAGATCATGAGACAGAAAAGTTAGACAAATAAAACGGACAAATGCACAAGAAAATGTAAATACCGTAAGTTGGTCCGTTGAGCTTCTCAATCTTCCAGTGGTAACACTGGAGCAGTTTGCTGAAACAAGCATAGCTGCAGATTGGGAGAGCCGGAGGTGCAGATGGTTAGGAATTCATTTCAATTTGGGCGGCAGGATGGCGCAATGGTTTGCACTGCTGCCTACGGCACTGAGGACCCGGGTTCAATCCCAGTCCCGGGTCACTGTCTGTGTGCAGTTTGCACTTTCTCCCCTTGTCTGCGTGGGTTTCACCCCCACAACCCAAAGACGTGCAGGTCAGGTGGATTGGCCACACTAAATAGCCCCTTAATTGGGAAAAAATAATTGGGTACTGTTTAAAAAAAAATGTTTTAAGGAATTCATTCCAATTGTTGACTTCTGCAGAAACTTCATGCTCTAGATTGTAAAATTAAACAAAGTGCAACTGTAATATCTATTATCGTTAAAATAATAACCTAATCATTCTCTAATCACAGCATATTTGTGCTTTCAAAAGGAAATTAATTGAAATCTTCATTAAAGTTGTATTTTCTTTCTGTTGACTGTACCTTGGTTTAAGTCATTATTAGAATTGTAGTATCTGGGGTCAGCACGGTGGCGCAGTGGGTTAGCCTTGTTGCCTCACGGCGCCAAGGTCCCAGGTTCGATCCCGGCTCTGGGTCACTGTCCGTGTGGAGTTCGCACATTCTCCCCGTGTTTGCGTGGTTTTCGCCCCCACAACCCAAAATTGTGTCGGGTGGGTGGATTGGCCACACTAAATTGATCCTTAATTGGAAAAAATGAATTTGGTACTCTAAATTTTTTTTTAAAGAATTGTAGTATCTTATGGTGCAATGGGAGGCCCATTGGGCTTTTGCCAGCTTTTTGAAAGAGCTATCCAGCTCTGATCACCGAAATGTTCGGAAGGATGTGGGAGTCCTTGAGAGTGTGCAAAGGAATGGTTTCAGGGATGAAGGATTTTAACTACAAGGTTAGGTAGGGAGGCTGGGGTTCTCCTTGGAGCAAGTGAGATTGAGGGGAGAATTGATAGAGGTGTACAAGATTATGACAGGTTCAAGTGGACAAAGGAAAGCTGTCCCCATTGGCTGATGGTGCAAGGACTAGGGGGCACAGATTTAAGGTTTTGGACAAAAGGTGCAGGGGCTGTGAGAAAGAACCTTTCTACACAGTGAGTGGAAATTTTCTGCCTACAAATGGTGCCAGTGGAGACAATTAATTATTTCAAAAGGAAATTAGATGACCATTTGAGGAAAATAAACATTTGGGACTATGGGGATAAAGCAACATAATGGGACTGACTGGATTTTTCTACAGAGTGCTGGCATGTACACCATAAGACCAGAAGACGTAGCAGCAGATGTAGGCTATTTGGCCCATCGTTTCTATGGCCTCCCACCAATGCCAGTATAAACTATTCACAGTATTCCAGGTGTGGTCTAACACTAGTGTCTTGTATAGTTTGAGAAGTACTGCTCAATTTTTATATTCCAGAATTTGGAAAAGAGCAAATGTTTTTGATTTCCTCCCCGGGTCAGGAGCTGGCCTGGGGGATTGCCGTTTCGTGTGGTGACTACTCATCTCAGGTCCTGGGGGTGCAGGTGGCTCGGGACTGGGCCCAGCTCCGTAAATTGAATTTTACAAGCCTGATGGATAGGGTTAAGGCGGATTCGTTGAGGTGGGACAGCCTCCCACTCTCACTGGCAGGCTGGGTGCAGGCGGTATAGATGAATATCTTGCCACGGTTTTTATTCTTATCCCAGTGCTTACCGATCTTTTTGCGGAAGGGTTTTTTATGAGGGTGGAACAGTTGATTTTGTATTTTTCTTTTTTTTAAATAAATTTAGAGTACCCAATTATTTTTATTTTTTTTCCAATTCAGGAGCAATTTAGCATGGCCAATCCACCTAACCTGTACATCTTAGGGTTGTGGGGTGAAACCCATGCAGACACGGGGAGAATGTGCAAACTCCACACGGACAGTGACCCAGGGCCGGGATTTGAACCCTGGTCCTCAGCGTGTTAGTCCCAGTGCTAACCAATTTTGTATTTTTCTTTGAACAGGTAAGGCGGCCAGGTTTCGGAAGACGGTGCTTCAGAGAGGGTGACAGTCAGGGGTTCGGCTCTTCTGAATCTGATGTATTACTATTAAGCAGCCGAGAAGGTGCGGGGCTGTGGGACGGAGCTGGAGGCGACGTGGGTGTGGATGGAGGAAGGCTCTTGTAGGGGGTGGGGTTGCGGGTGCTGACAACGGCGCCGATCCCGTTTGCCCCAGGGAATAAACGTGGGTAGTCCTGCGGTGGTAGCCACGCTGAAGAAATGGAAGCAATTCCAGTAGCATATTAAGTGAGGGGCGGGGTTGAAGCTGATGCCAGTTTGAGAGAATTCGGCGAGACTAGGTGCTAGGTTTCAGAGATGGATGCAGGACTTTGCAAGAAAGGTTTCCCCGATGTTTCCAGTGCCACCTCCCTCCTCATTGTTAGAGGGGGTGTTGTCAGGGGTTGGAAGTGGGGGGGGGGGGGGTGCATTTTGGCAATTTATGGAAGGGATTTGGAGGAGGATATGGTGTTACAGAAGGTGGTTAAGGCCAAGTGGGAGGAGGAGCTGGAGGTGGCATTGGAGAAGGGGTATTCCTCACCACTTGCAGGTTGGAGTGGCCATGCTAAATTGCCCCCCAGTGTCCAAAAGGTTAGGTGGGGTTACTGGGTTATGGGGATTGGGTGGGTGCCTGACCCTGGGTGAGATGCCCTTCCAGAGGGTTGGTGCAGACTCGATGGGCCAAATGGCCTCCTTCTGCACTGTAGGGATTCTATGATTGGGTATTCTGCCCAGCAACCAACAGTGATTGGTTCCTGTCAGGTGGGATTTTTCAGAGAGAACCCAGGAGAAGCCACTGGATCCTCAAGGTGGAGGCAGCTCTGAAGGAAGCCCAGCTTTGTCTAAAAAAGCAGTCTGCCCATTCCCGTCTGAGTGCCCATGCCACGTCTTTATGCCATGGGTAGCATGTCATTGGAGTCAGTTAGCTTGTTAAGAGGCCCAATTGACCCCTGATTATTTATTTAAATATGGCAGATGGGCTGCCAATTTGAGCACCCACCCACCCCAGTATTATGGAGGTAAGTTCAGAGCTGGGCAGAAAGATGGTAATATCCATGCACCCCCATAAACCTCCACAGATTAACCATTCCCATACATTCTATAAATCCTCCCAACATCTTCGCCATCCTCAACCCTCCCATTGACTTGGGGTTCAACCTGTCCACCTCTGGTTCCATCACACAGTTAAAATCTCCACCCATAATCAGCTGGTACATGTCTAAGTCTGGGATAATTCCCAGTAGACCCAAACCCCGCATCATCCCAATTAGGCACATATCCAAGATTTGTGGACTGGTTAAAGCTATTGTATAGGAGCCGAGGGCGAGTGTCCGCAAATAACATCAGCTCGAGATACTTTTCTCTCCACCGTGGGACTAGGCAGGGATGTCCTATGTCCCCCCTGCTGTTTGCATTCGTGATTGAGCCATTGGCCATAGCATTAAGACGTTCCGGGGTATGGAAGGGGAGAGTGGCGGGAGGAGGAGGGGGGGGGGGGGGGGGGGGGGGGTGCGGTAGAGCATCGGTTGTCCTTATATGTCGATGACTTGTTATTATACGTGGCGGAACCGTGTGTGTCAATAGGGGGAATACTGGAGCTGCTTCGGGTATTGGTGTCTTTCTCGGGGTACAAATTGAATCTAGACCAGAGTGAATATTTTGTGGTGTCTCGGCATGGGGTTGGACAGGTGTGGGGGGGGGCTGCCATTCCGTAGGGCAGGGACTCACTTTAGATACCTGGGGGTGCAGGTTGCTCGGGATTGTGTGGGGGGGGGGGGCTCTGTAGGAACAACATTTCTAGTTTGGTGGGGAGGGTGAAAGCTGATCTGGCAAGGTGGGATGGTCTCCCTCTGTCACTGGCAGGTCGGGTACAGGCGGTTAAAATGAATGTGTTGCCGCGATTTCTGTTTATTTTCCAATGCCTGCCGATTTTCCTGCCAAAGACATTTTTTAGAGAGATTGAAGGGACGCTTACCTCGTTCATATGGGATGGGAAGGTGGCCAGAATTAGAAAGGTGCTACTACATAGGAAGGCAGGCAGGGGGTTTGGGTCTTCTGAATCGGATGTATTATTACTGGGCGGCGAATGTGGAGAAGGTGCGGAGCTGGGTCAGAGGGGTTGACTCCCAGGGGTCAGAATGGAGGAGAGTTTGTGTAGGGGGTTGGGATTAAAGGCGCTAGCAACAGTGTCGCTCCCGATAGCTCCAGGGAAATACTCAGGGAGTCCGGTAGTAATAGTTTTGTTGCGGATTTGGAGGCAGTTTCGCCAACATTTCGGGCTGGGGGCAGGGTCAAGGGAAATGCCGATTCGGGGGAACCACAGATTTGAGCCAGGGAGGTGGGATGGAAATTTTCAGATATGGGAGGAGAAAGGAATTAGGACACTAAAAAATTTGTTTCTTGGGGGTCGGTTTGCAGGATTGAAGGAGCTGGAAGCGAAGTTTGGGCTGGAGCAGGGGGAAATATTTAGGTACATGCAGGTTCGGGATTTTGCCAGAAAGGAGATACAGAGCTTCCCGGAGGAGCCGGCCTCCACATTGCTGGAGGAGGTGCTGACGACAGGGGGACTGGAGAAGGGGGTAGTGTCGGCGGTTTACGGGGCTATTTTGGAAAAGGAGAAGGCACCACTGGAAGGGATCAAGGTAAAGTGGGAGAAGAGTTAGGAGAGGGTATGGAAGAGGTGTTCCGGAGGGTGAATGCCTCCACCTCGTGCGCGAGGTTGGGGCTGATACAGCTGAAGGTGGTGTATAGAGCATATTATTCATTCTACACTTTCGAGAATTGGATTACATCGAACATTTGGCAGGAGGGGGGGTTGAGAGAGTTAGGGGGAGGGGTCTGCATGTGTTAAGGGTGACTATGGGTGATTCCTGATTCCTTTTGGTTATTTGTTTATGTTAACATACGGGCTAATGTTTGGTGGGAGGATGGGACCGTTGTTATTGATATGGGGATTGACATTGCATTCGTTACTGATTATTGTTTATTGTTGGTTGTAAAATTGGGAGAAAATGTGAAAAAGGAGGAGGATTTGTAAAACATTAGGCGCATATACGTTAACTAACACCACCGGCATCCCCTCAAACACCCCCTCACTATCACATACCTTCCCCCCGGATCCCACATTTCCGTGGCCCCCACAGACCCCGTCCTTTTGTTCAACAAATTGGCCACCCCCCCCCCCCCCCATGGCAGCACGGTGGCGCAGTGGTTAGCATTGCTGCCTCACGGCGCTGAGGTCCTAGGTTCGATCCCGGCTCTGGGTCACTGGCCGTGTGGAGTTTGCACATTCACCCCCTGTCTGCGTGGGTTTCGCCCCCACAATCCAAAGTAGTGCAGGGATTGGCCACGCTAAATTGCCCCTTAATTGGAAAAAAATGAATTGGGTACTCTTTCAAAAAAAATTTTTTTTTTTTAAAGTGGCCAATCCCCCACGACTTTGAATCAAATCCTGAGTGAAATAATTGTCCCACCCATCCCTCCCTCAACCTAACCTGATCCTTCACCCGAACGTGCAAACTGCCCCTTATCCACCTGAATAGCCCTCAGCCGGCTACACCACCCGGCAGGCCCCACCATCCACACCCCTCACCGTAAAGAAAAAACACCGAACGTCGCAAATCCTTGCCCACCATAGGATCTACTCCTTCTCCACAAACTTGTGCAACCGCACAATCACCGTCCGCAGCGGTCCCCCGCTACTGGCTTTTGCCTAAAGGAACTGTGGGCCTGGTCCACCTCTGGGGCCTTGACAAGCACCCTCTCCTCCACCAACCCGGCCAGTATCCTGGACACAGATTTTGTGGCCCCCGTTTCTTCTACACACTCTGACAGACCCACAATTTGCAGGTTCTGCCACCTGGACCTGTTCTGCTCCTCGACCTTCACTCTCAGCGAAACCCCCAGGATCCCCACCTCTGCCTCCAGACATGATCCGATCACTCTGGTCGGACACCACCTTCTCCACCTCATGTATGTTTGCCCTTTGTGTCTTAAGGCACTTCTCTACCTGGCCCATTGGTCCTCGCACATCATCCTAATTCGGGGCATAAACAGTAACCGGGACCACCGGCATCCCCTCAAGCGTCCCACTAACCACCACATACCTTCCTCCCCAGATCGGCCACAATGCTCCACACCTCTTATTGACCAACACCGCCACTCTCCTCTTCTTCATCTGCAGCCCCGAGTGGAAAGCCTGTTCCACCCATCCCTTCCTCAGCCTCATCTGATCCCCCAACTTCAAGTGCGTCTGCTGCAGAAACATCACGTCCGCCTTCAGTCTCCTCAGGCGCGTGAACACACGCTACCATTTAACTGGCCCATTCAACCCATGGACGTTCCATGTGACTCACCCTCCGGCGAGTCAAAATAAAACTCTTTCCTCTGATGAGTCACCCATAAGCAGGCAGGTTACAAAACCCCAACCTTCACTCCCTTCTTGAAGAGGGCAGCCTTTACCTGGTTTAACCCGGCTCTCCTCGTCGCCAACTCCGCACCCAGGCCCTGGTGGACCCGCAGCTCACTCCCTTCCCAGGTGCACCTCCTGGTCTGCCTCGCCCACTGCAAAATCTTTCCCTTGTCCAAGAAACAATGGAGCCGCATCACCACCAGCCGGTGTACCCGATCCACCCTGAGGCCCCTCCCCCATCAACTGCTCCAATATCCTCGCCACATACTTCGTGGCGTCTGGTCCCTCATTACCCTTGGGCAATCCGACTATCCTCAAATTCTGTCGCCTGGAGCAATTCTCCTGGTCCTCCAACTTCTCTCTCAGCCTCGTCTGGCTGTCCACCATCATCCACAACTTCGCCGCCAGTGAGGCCATTCGCTCCTCATATTCCCCCACCGCCTCCTCCACCTTCTGAATCGCCAGGCCCTGAGCCTCCAGCCTCTGCCTCACTTTCTCAATCATCTCCCTGAGCGGCTCCACCACCTTAGCCGGGTCCTCTGAGGCCTCCTTCCTCTGCTGCTGCAACTTATTATTTTAAAACTCTACCAGTTGCTCCGTCGACCACTGGGTGGTCAGCACTGCCCCCTTGCCCTCCGCCATCTTAATCCTGTGGTGCACCACAAAATCTTTTTTTTTTTTTTAAATTTAGAGTACCCCATTAATTATTTTCCAATTAAGGGGCAATTTAGTGTGTCCAATGCACCTACCCTGCACATCTTTGGGTCGTGGGGGCAGACACAGGGAGAATGTGCAAACTCCACACGGACAGTAACCCAGAGCCGGGATCGAACCTGGGACCTCGGCGCCGTGAGGCAACAATGCTAACCACTGCGTCACCGTGCTGCCCTTGCGCCACAAAATCTGCCCTGCTTCAGCTGTTCTCTCTTTCTCGCAGCACTTCTCGTCCTCTGATCCACACACCGATCTCACCGAAGGAGTATTAATTCCCTGGGCACTCACACACCTTTCGCTCACTAAACGCCTCCCCAAATGGGGAAAGACCAACAAGTTCCACCTTGAGCAGGAGCCACCAAATGTGCGACCACTCACTCCATGGCCACCACCGGAAGTCAACTCCGAAGCTTCCAAATTCGATGCTAATTCTTTCTTTTTCTGCTGCCTGGTCCGATACCTGTTGGACATTCCCTTGACATGGGGCACTTAATCTATCGATTAAAAACAAACTTGAGCCAGAATTTCCTCCACAAATCGGGTGAAAAGGACTTAAATAAAGTTCTCTGGCGGGAGCCACCTCGGGTGCGAATTCTCCCGTACGTGCCGCCACCAGAAGCCATCAGGAATCGGAGATTTATGGTGGCTTCCGGTGGCGGCCATGGAATGAGTGGTTGCACACAGGGCAGCTCCGGCTCGAAGGCTTTGGTTTGGGCATATTATACCTGTTAGTGGTATACCCGGCAGGAAAGTGGTGCGAAGGTGTGGAGGGAGAGGTTCTCCCCAAGATTGGCATGTCTACTGGCGACCAGACCTGGAAAAAACAGTGAGAGACCTGGCTAAGGAATTGGAGAGGATCTGTAGCGCAGCAGCAATGGCGAGAATGGCGGAGGGGGCAGGGCTGTTGCTCGTGGGAAAGGCCCAGATAGAGCAGTTGATGGCCTTCATTAAAGAGGAATTTCTCCGGCATAGGAAGGAAATGCATGGCGACTGGTCAAAGGCCATTGAGGGAGCAGTAGCACCTCTGTGAGGACCAATGGACCAGGTAGAGAAGTACCTTAAGACACAAAGGGCGATGATACATGAGGTGGAGAAGGTAACTAGTCGCCAAGTTCCGCACGCATGAGGACGGCTTCAACCACGGTCTCGGGTACATGCCACATTACATGTAACCCCCACCATACTTCCCGGGTTTGCAGAATCCTACTAACTGTTCTGGCTTGACACAATTCACACCTCGATTACCTGTGATTATCCCTCGCTCCACTCGCACTGTTTGTACCTGTAAAGACTAGCTTCCCTGTAAGGACTCACATTACAACCATTCTTCACATTCCAATCTGTAATTATCTTGCAATTATGTCTCTGCCTATATATGTTGTGATGTGGAGATACCGCCGTTGGACTGGAGTGGGCACAGTAGGGAGTATTACAACACCAGGTTAAAGTTCAACAAGTTTATTTGGAATCACGAGCTTTTGGAGCGTAGCTCCTTCATCAGGTGGATACCACCATTACACGTGAGAACACCACCCACCAGGTACGCGGTACATACTCGTGCGACACGCCCAACGTTGTCTACCTCATACGCTGCAGGAAAGGATGTCCCGAGGCGTGGTACATTGGCGAGACCATGCAGACGCTGCGACAACGGATGAACGGACATCGCGCAACAATCACCAGGCAGGAATGTTCCCTTCCAGTCAGAGAACACTTCAGCAATCAAGGACATTCAGCCTCTGATCTTCGCGTTCTCCATGGCGGCCTTCAGGATGCGCTACAACACAGAATCGCCGAGCAGAAACTGATAGCCAAGTTCCGCACGCATGAGTATGGCCTCAACTGGGACCTTGAATTCATGTCTCACTACATTTAACCCCCCACCATCTGGCTTGGGCTTGCAAAATCTTACCAACGTCCTGGCTTGAGACAATTCACACCTCTTTGACGTGTGATTATCCCTCTCTCCAGTTGCACCTTCTGGACCTGTAAAGACTTAATTACCTGCAAAGACTCGCATTCAAAGTATCATCTTGCATAATTGGCTTTGTCTATATATGTGTTTGTGAACCTGCCTCCACTTCACTTAATAATGGAGCAACGCTCTGAAAGCTTGTGATTTCAAATAAAGCTGTTGGATTTTAACCTGACATTGTGAGACTTCTTACTGTGCTCACCCCAGTCCAGCGCCCGCATCTTCACATCTTGAGGGTGGATAGGAGGTACTCAGTGATGCCGGAGGAGGGGTTGTTGAAGGAGAGACAGAGGCTCCAAATGGAGTTTGGGTTACTATCGACGGGGAAGGAGGTGGAGCAGTTGAGTTAGGTCGGGGGGGGAGCAGTTTATGAGCACAGGGATAAGGCAAGTACGATGCTGGCCCATTAGTTGAGGAAGCAGGCAGTGGCAAGGGAGATATGTAGAGTGAGGGATGAAGGGGGTAAGATGGTGATGGACCCTGAGGGGGTGAATGGGGTAGTTCAGGCCTTCGATAGGAGGCTTTATGAGTCGGACCTCCCGAGGGGGGGAAGAGGGGATGAGGCGGTTCCTGGATGGGTTGGAGTTTCCCAAGGTGGAGAAGGGGCGGGTGCAGGGCCTGGAGGCCCTGATTGGGCTGCGGGAATTGATGGATGGCATGGGGGCGATGCAGGCGGGAAAGACTCCAGATACGGACAGGTTCCCAGTGGAGTTTTACAAGAAGTTTGGGGTGGAGCTGGGGCCACTGCTGGTGAGGGCACATAATGAGGTGAGGGAAAGGAGGGAACCCCCCTTTACTTCGTCACAGACTTTTATCTCCCTGATTCTTAAAAGGGATAAGGACCCATAGCATTGTGGGTCATACGGCTCGACATCGTTGTTGGATGTCGATGCCAGGCTATTGGTGAAGGTGCTTGCGTCGCGGGTAGAGGATTGCATGCCGGGGTTGACTGGGGAGGATCAGACAGGTTTTGTGAAAGGAAGGCAGTAGTCGGCAAATGTGCGGTGGTTACTCAACGTGATTATGATGCCCTTGAAGGAGGGCAGGAGGTAGAGATAGTGATGTTGATGGGCACGGAGAAGGCTTTTGATCGGGTGGAGAGGGCTTATTTGTTCAAGGTGGTGGGAAGTTTTGGGTTCGGACAGGGGTTTGTGCATTAGGTCCGGTTGCTGTACAAGGCGTGGTGGTGAGTGTGTGGACAAACCACAGGAAGTAATTGAGTCCAAAACATTGTATGGTTTCAAGAAGCAGTTAGATGTAACACTTTGGGTGAAAGGGATCAAAGGATATGGGGGGAAAGCAGGATTAGGCTATTGAGTTGGATGATCAGCCATGATCATAATGAATGGCGGAGCAGGCTCGAAGGGCCGAATGGCCTCCTCCTGCTCTGATTTTTTGTCTATGTTTCTATGTCCGACTGCAAATGTGGACCTGCTTTTATTTTGCCACTGTTTTTGATACAAATCTATTGGAGACAGTGTTTTGAAAGGGTTTCTTTTAACCCCATTGACAGAAAAAAGACTTCTACTGCAGCCCATAGTAAAAATAACAGTGACGAGGAGAGTAGCCCCAAATTGCCACACAGTGAATTGTGCCACAGCTGTGCCAGTCATGCATCATACCCGCAGCTACAAAACAAAATGACAGGAGGAAGAAAACAGTATCCCAAGAACCCCAGAACTAAAGGGAAAATCGATTAACACGCAAAGCGCAAATTAAATTCTCCTCCAGGCCCAGGCCTGAACAGATAGCCGTAATATAACTACGGAATGACAAGGAGAAGACCGGGCACCACCTAGCATTAAGTCTGGCCAAATAAATCTCAGTCCTCACCAGGGTAACACACAGTCCGCCTGGGCCTGAAAAAAGAAAGAGCACTAACCAAAAACTAAATGAGCTCTCACAGTGGCGGGACCTTCCTCAAACATAGCGAGGACAGCCCCAATCCTATCAAGACAAACCCTCCACCCCTTCCTCCTGCTCCTGCTCTGCATGTCTTTCCCCCTGCAAGATACATTAGGTTAAAGATACTTTGCAAAATGATGAATTCAACATTCAGCTTAACATGATCTAAACTTATTAAATCAGGATAACGAGCGGTGTAGGACATCACACCCAAATTATTCACTTCGCTGCAAGCAAATAAATTGGCAACATCAACAGACAACACCATAATTATCAGGGAGCGAAGTCCAGGATAACAACTGAGGTGCGAGGCAGTTATCAGGATTAAGACTTCTCCACCGGCACACGAAGAAAGCAGGAACAAAGACGGTGAGCATTCTTCAGGATCTTCCAAGGACTCCCAACGTTAGAAACACAAAACCTCGTTGCTTACAACATGCCATCTCACCCCAACCCAGGCGGCCAACAACCCAGACTCCCCGGGCTCAGCCATCCACAAACCCTCGACCATCATCAAGGCCAGGGCAACATAGGACCAGGGGTCGGAAGGCTAACCTAACCCCAGGCCTCGAAGACAGTATTAAATGTGCTCCCTCAAACCATCAATGACAATGCTCTCTCAGTTACAAGAACCTCCTCATAGGGGCTGGTTTAGCACAGTGGGCTAAAGAGCTGGTTTGCAATGTCGAACAAGGCCAGCAGCGCAGATTCAATTCCCGTACCAGCCTCCCCGAACAGGCGCCGGAATGTGGTGACTAGGGCCTTTTCACAGTAACTTCATTGAAGCCTACTTGTGACAATAAGCGATTATTATTATTGCGCCTCCAATGTCTCCATAAAAATGCTTTGCGACTCTCAAAATTGGACTATGGTGACCTGCACCGCCGAGCCGAGATATTCAGACGGATCAAGATCATCGCTCGCAGGCTTCATACGCTGAAACACACTGCACCATCAGGGAGAAAGCATCTGAACCACTAATGAGAAGGCCCCACCCTAACTCCTTCCAGCCGCCGCACATCAACGGACATTTAAGCATTTTGTCTCCATTCACTAGTGCTGAAATATTGACCAAGAAGTCATGGGACATAGTGAAAACCATGTATGCCAAGAAAATACAGAAAAGAAATGTGAAAAGGGTTAATAGGTGAGGAGAGCCAGAGCTCACAAAAACGCAGTCTTTCCCACGCTCACATCACATGTATGTGTGAATGTTAATGGCAACAGGAGCAGACTTTCTCCTGCAGAACAGATTCTTCTGGAGAAAGGAGGGCATAGTTAATACACTGCCAACAAATCATATAAAGGGGTTCTTGGGAAGTCTCCTGAGCTCCTGCATGGCTGGTCCATCCATGGATGCCAATTGCTGGCAGGCTAATCTAGGATTGCCTAATCTAATTGGATGTATTCCTGGAGATTTCATGACATGGCCTCCAGTCTCCTTCTCGTTGGTCACGGGACACGTCCGTCTTCGTGGTGCGCCACATCCCAATACACAGGGACAAGCACAGCACCAGGGAGAGGGATGGGAGTTGGTGGCTAGGGAGCTGGGTTTGTGGCGGGGACAGAAGACAATGCATAATGGAACCGAGCATTGTGTTCATCTGTTCTAATCTTGCTGCCTTTATTCTGACCAGGCACTCTCCTTGTTCTGTTGTCACATCCCCTGTCTGCCTGTCACTCCAAAGTGATCCCTCTAATTGCTGGTGCATTGTTCCCATTGTCTGTTTCTGAGTTCACCTAAACATCTTCCCCAATTGATAATTTTTTAAAAATCTACACAGGGTATGAAGACGTAAATCAGAAGGGGAAGATACTTTAAAAAAACAAACTAAGAATAATCATGGATTACAAATTACTGTTAATCCACCATTTCTTTCATCGTGGTTCAATTTACTTTTGTTACATTTGGAATCATGCCACCACTTTCCCTTTAACCTAAGGCCACAGTAAAGACAATTGCCACAACTGACAATCATTTGTTCGTCAACCCTACATGTCATGTGTGAAGGAACAGACTCGCATCAATACAAAAAGCAAAATA
The DNA here is from genome assembly GCF_047496885.1 of Scyliorhinus torazame. Classification (NCBI taxonomy): domain Eukaryota; kingdom Metazoa; phylum Chordata; class Chondrichthyes; order Carcharhiniformes; family Scyliorhinidae; genus Scyliorhinus; species Scyliorhinus torazame. The sequence goes on from NC_092717.1 coordinate 29,450,333, forward strand.
CTGCAGATGCTGCAAGTCTGAAACACAAACAGAAAATGGTGGAAATGTTCAGCAAATCTGGCAGCATCTGTGCAGAGAGAAACAGAGTACACGTTTCAGGTCTATAACCTTTCATCAGAACTGGGAAAAGTTAGAAATGTTATAGGCTTTGAGGCAGTGGGAAGAAAAACAAAATAGAAGCAGTGGGATTCTCCGTCGACGGGATCCTCCGCTTCACCGGCAACGCACCCACACCCAAGGGTTTCCCGACGGCGTTGGATGGCCACAATGTGAAACCCCATTATCCGGCTGCCGGAACGGAAGATCCCGCTGCCGGCGGCAGCGGGGGGGTGGGGGGGGGGCCACGCCGGAAAACGGCACTGGCGGGATGGAGAATCTCACTGCCGGTGGAGTGCGCGCCAGAACACGGGACTGGCGAGATGGAGAATCCTGCCCGTGATCTATGATAGGGTGGAGAGCAGGAGAGATTAAATGACAAAATGCTTCTTTCTTCATTCTTTCATGGGACATGGGTGTTGCTAGCAAGACCACCATGTGTGGCCCGGTGCAGTGGTATTGTCACTGGGCTAGTAATCTAGAGACATAAAGTAATGTTCTGTGGACCTGGGTTCAAATCCCACCACGGCAGATGGTGGAATTTGAATTCAATAAAAATCTGGGGCGTCATTCTCCGCCGGCGGGAGTCTCCGTTTTGCCGGCGCCCGGGGGTTTCCCGACGGCGTGGGGCTGCCCCACAATGGGAAACCCCGTTGACTGGCCGGTGTTACGGAGACTCCCGCCGGCGGGTCGGGGCAGAAATGTGGCGGGGCGGGATGGAGAATTTCGCTCCTGGAGTGGGATTCTCCTTCGGCTGATGCTGGAATTGTGAAACGCGATTGGGCGGAGAGTCGGTTTTGACGCCAAAATTGTGACGGGCACCTGTTTCACGCCAAATCGCAAGTCTCCGGCGCCTCGACTGCGGCGTCAATGCGTTCCACTCCACATGTACAGTAAACGCCGTTTGCATATCATTAGCACTCCTGACCTCGTATTCTCCGTGGCCCCCGCGATTCTCCGTGTCCACTGGGGGGAATTCCCAATGGCGAGGTTCACTTGTGCTTTTAAAAATCAAGAAACAGGCGCCGTGGCTGATGAGGGAGAGAGAGGAGGGAGGACACAGAGAGGCACAAACGTGGGCTGCCGGTCCTGCCACTGGCCAGGTGGGGACAGGCTGCCGGGCTGGGGTGACTCCGCACAGGAACAGAGTGTCCAGGATGGTCTACCATTGCCGCAAGGCAGCCACCTGCACACCCCACTGACCACCCACCATGGCCCTGGTTCTGCAGAGTGACACTGACCATATGGGTGTCCCCACCCCCCACTCTCCACCCCACCACACCCACCCTCCACCCACCGCATACTATCACCACCACCATCCCCCCCCGAATCATCCACCACCCACCGGCATTGTGCCATGCAGGTCGCCCAAGGTCAATGCCCACAGTAGCCCTTACAGGGGGGTGGCAGTCGGGGGCCATGGAGCATACCACTGGCATGGGCAGTACACCTGACAGCAGTGACGGGCACCCGGGGCCAGGGATGCGGGATGGGGGAGGAGGGGGAGGGTGACATGCAGGGGTAGGGTTTGCAGTGCCAACCGGGGCCACTGTGTAGCCCGTTGGACCTGGTTGGGCACGGAGGTACGCACCATGCTAACATGTCGGCCTTTCACCCCCTGCGGACAATGGCTATTGGAATACGACCAGCAATGGTGGCCTTCCTGCCAGTCGCCGCAGCCCTGGGGATGCACTGCAGCTGTACGAGCTGGAGCTGCTCGAGGAGGAGGAGACTTCCCCAGAGGAACAGAAGGTAGTCGCTGAGGAGGTAGACTCAACCGCCCAACAAGCCAAGGAGGAAGAGGTGGAGGTGCCAAGGAAGCGCTGCACGGGGCCTCGGGTGTAGCGGCAGTGCCTGTCATTCGAGGACCCACCCGACTGTGCATGCCGTCAAAGACGCTGGCTGAGCAGGGGGGCAGTGCAGCATATCTGCCAGATCATGGCGCACCTGGCATCACGGGGGATTGAGGGAGGATACCCGCTCCCGGTGACCTCTCCGGAATCTCACAGAGCTTGGTGCAGAGGTGCATCCGCGCCATCACTGGGACCTCATATGCCCAGTCGGCACAAGACATCCATTTCAATATTGCCGAGCCCACCAGGATGCCTGGGCAGCAGGGTTCGCCACCATCGCTGAGATGCCCCAGGTCCCGGGGGTGATCGATGGGTTACATGTCACCCTGCGAGCACCTGCAGATGACAGACCACTCTACACCAACTGAAAGGGGTTCCACTTGATGAACGTGCAACGGGTGTGTGACCATGAGATGTGCATCATGCACATCTGCACCCGACACCCAGGCAGTGTGCGCGACACCTTCATCCTGGCATACTTGACGAGACGCATCCCTGGCTGGGGGGTTGGTTCCTGGGCGACAGGGCATACCCACTGCATTTGTGGCTGATCAAGCCTATCCAGAGGCCACAGATCGACAGTGAGACCCGCTACAACGACGCCCATGCAACGACCTGGTCCATGATCGAGCAGTGTGTCGGCCTTCTGAAGATACGGTTCAGGTGCCTGGAATGTTCTGGAGGGGTCCTCCAGCCTGGTGCTGAGAGGGTCGCCCACATTGTGGTGGCTTGCTGCATCCTCCACAACATCGCACAGCAGAGGGGCGATGTGTTGGAGGAGGAGGATGAATACCAGCCTTGCCCAATGAGGAGGATGTGGAGGAGGGCAAGGATGGGCAGGACATGGGGCCCGGGCAGGCATGGGAGGCCGCGTGCACCAGGGCCGAAGCACATGGGACGTTTTGATCGCCTCCAGGTTGACCGATTAGGGAGGGGTCTGTCCAGGGGCATGGGCACCGCACCCCACCTCCACCACCACCTCCCCCCACCTTTGTGGCCTAGCCCCTATCGCTAAACTGTGCCCTGAACCCATGCCAATTTAACTGCTGTCTACTTTTCTGGCCTTACAGGCCCTAACGCTACACCTAGGTGGATCCCCGGATGGTGCATCAGGAGTGGAGGCAACCTACTATGATTCCCCTTTGGCGGCCGTCTTCTGGGGCGACCAGGTCTGGATGGGCCCGGCTCCTGCTCAGGTGTCCCAGGTGGCGTGGTCTCCCTATACACACACGACTGTGTGTCACAATTTGGCTCCAACTCCATCTACAAGTTTGCTGATGAAACGACCGTAATGGATTGGATTTCGAGCAACGATGAGTCAGAGTACAGGAGGGCGATGGAGAACCTAGTGGCGTGGTGTAACGCCAACAGTCTCTCCCTCAACATCAGCAAAATGAAGGAGCTGGTCATTGACGTCACAGAATCACAGAAAAATACAGTGTGGAAAAGTCCCATCGGCCCATCGAATCTGCACCGCTGATTGAAAGGCACCTGATCTTCCAATCCTAATCCCATTTGCCAGCATTTGGCCCATATCCTTGAATGTTATGACGTGCCAACTACTCATCCGGGTACTTTTTAAAGGATGTGAGGCATCCTGCCTCTACCACCCTCCCAGGCCGTGCATTCCAGATCGTCGCCACCCTTTGGGTAAAAACGTTTTTCCTCAAATCCCTCCAGAGTCTCCCACCCCTCACCTTAAACTTGTGTCCCCTCGTAACCGAGCATTCAACTAAGGGGAACAGCTGTTCTCTATTCACCATGCCCCTCATAACCTTCTCTGCTCCAGTGAAAACAACCCAAGCCTATCCAACCTTTCTTCATAACTAAAATGTTCCATCCCAGGCAACATCCTGGTGAAACACCTCTGCACCCCCTCCAGTGCAATCACATCCTTCCTAATAATGTGGCGACCAGAACTGCACACAGTACTCCAGCTGTGGCCTCACCAATGTTCCATATCAGGAAGGGAAGTATCGTACACGCCCCTGTCTGCATCAATGATGCCAAGGTGGAGATGGTGCACATCATCAACAATCCACCCATGTCAACGGTGCAACCAAGAAACCACAACAGCGCCTATACTTCCTCAGGAAATTAAGGAAATTCGGCATGTCCACATTGACTCTTACCAAGTTTTACAGATGCACCATAGAAAGCATCCTATCTGGCTGTATCACGGCCTGGTATGGCAACTGCTCAGCCCAAGACCATAAGAAACTACATAGAGTCGTGAACACAGCCCAGTCCATCGCACAAATTGACTCCATTTACACCTCCCGCTGCCTTGGGAAAGTGGGCAGCATAATCAAAGGCCCCTCCCACCCGGGTTATTCTCTCTTCCAACTTCTTCCATCGGGCAGAAGATACAAAAGTCTGAGAACATGCACAAACAGATTCAAAAACAGCTTCTTCCCCGCTGTTACCAGACTCTTATGGACTGAACTGATCTCTTCACACATCTTCTCTACTCTGTAGTACTACACCCCCTTTACTTCACCCGATGCCTGTGCCTCTGTATTTACTTTATATTAAAAAAAAATTTAGTGTATCCAATTCATTTTTTTCCAATTAAGGGACAATTTAGCGTGGCCAATCCACCTACCCTGCGCATCTTTGGGTTGTGGGGGAGAAACCCACGCAAACACAGGGAGAATGTGCAAACTCCACACGGACAGTGACCCAGAGCCGGGGTCGAACCTGGGACCTCGGCAGCTGTGCTAACCACTATGCCACCATGCTGCCCACCTCTGTATTTACAATGTCATGTATGGAACGATCTGTCGGGACTGTACGCAGAACAATACCTTTCACTGTACCTCGGTACACGTGACAATAAATCAAATCCAAATAAATCAAATCTAAAATCTCTTGTTAGGCATAGAAAAGAGATCTTTTTACCTGAAATTGGGTGTACCTTTGACTGAAAAGTGTAACTGAAGGTCGGAGGAGAAGTTCCCCCAGGGGTGGCATGTCTGCTGGTTACCAAACCCACCAGAAGAAAGTGAAGGAACTGGCCAAGGAGTTGGAAGAGACCTGTGGTGCAGTAGCTCGTGGAAAGATGGCCAAGGGGGAAGGGTCAGTGCAAGTAGGAAAGCCCTAAATGGTTGATGGCCTACATCAAGGAAGAGTTCTGCCAGCAGAGAGAGGAGATGCAGGAGGATTGATCAAAAGCCATCGAAGGGGTTGTGGCACCACAAAGGGCTCGATGGAGAGGGTGGAAAAATGTCTGGAGGCTCAGGGGTCACAGATTCGAGAGATTGAGAGGATGACCTCTGAACACAGCGATAGAGCAGTGGCACTGGAGGCAGAGGTGGGGCTCTTAGAAGACCTTTGCAAGGCGTTGAGAGCAAAGGTGGAGGAGAAGGAAAACAGGTCGAGAAGGGAGAACCTGCGAATAGTCAGCCTGCCTGAAGGAGCGGAAGGTGCGAGTGCCACGAGTATGCTGACGTGGCTGGTAGTGGAGGGTGGCTGGACAAGGCCCCTGAGGTGGACAGAGCATACAGTTCTCTGAGGCAGAAGCCAAGAGTTGGGGAGCCGCGGCGGGCGGTGATCGTGAGACTTCACAAGTTCATGGAGAAAGAGAAGATTCTGCAGTGGGCCAGGGAGAAGCGGACTGCAAATGGGAGATGAACAAGGTCTGAATATACCACGGCATTGGAGCTGATCTGGCAAAACGGCGTGCAGGATTCAACAAAGCCAAGGCGGTGGTATATCGACGGTAGATAGGTTTGCGGTGCTCTACCTGGCAGAACTATGGGTAACCTATGAATGCCGGGAATATGATTTTGAGACCCCAGTAGCAGCCAATGACTTTATCAATTAGCATAAATCGGGCGAGGAGTGAATATTTTTGGGAGACGGAGGGGCTGGCACCGGAGTAATGGAGAATGCGGGTAGGGTGGGGCTTGGAGGGAGGGGGGTCTTTTTTCTTTTCCTCTGATGAAGGGTTTTTCTTCTTTTTTTCTGTTGGGTCGACAAAGGTTAACAGGGGAGGTGTTTGGGTGGGCGAGGGGGGACCGCGGGGAGCATTCCTCACAGAACAGGTGAGGGTGGGGGAGGTGTGGGTCAGTAGGAGGAGCCTTTGGGCTGGAGTTGTCACGCTGGCAGGTAATGCTGGTGAACGGAAATGAGGTGGGGGAAAATGCTGAGAGAGGTGGTGTGGGGGGGATGCGACACTGCAAGGTTGGAGAAAAAACATGGTCAGGGGCGGAGAAAGGGGCCATCTTGGATGGGCCAGGTACAGGGTGAAATTAACTGGGGTCGATCCGAAAGGAGAGGAAGGCAGATGGTGGAGGGGAATGGAGGCGTGAGCCCCCATTAAGACTGATAACATGGAACGCGCGAGGGCTCAATGGACCGGTGAAAATATCTCGGGTCTTGGCGCACCTTAGGAGTTTATAAGCGGAGGTGGCCTTTCTGCAAGAGACGCACCTCCACGTGAAGGACCAGGTTAGGCTCGGGAAGGGGTGGGTGGGTCAGATTTTCCACTCAGGATTTGAATCAAAATCGTGGGGAGTGGCTATTTTGGTGAGCAAGAAAATGGGGTTTGTGAGCGAGAAGGAAGTGAGGGACCTGGTGGGAGGTATGTGACTGTCAGTGGGATATTAGAAGGGACGCTGGTGGTGTTGGTGAATGTGTATGCACCAAATTGGGACAATGTAGGTTCTATGAGGGGGTTGCTGGCAGCGATTCCGGACTTGGCCATGCAACAGTTGATTATGAGAGGAGATTTTAATTGTCTCGAGCCGGGGGTAGATATATCGAGCCCCAGGTCAATGGGTAGGATACGAATCCAAAGGAGCTGGGTGGGTTTCTGGAAAAGATGGGTAAGGTGGACTCGTGGCACTTCAAGAACCCAGGGGAAAGGGAGTATTCCTTTTTCTCACAAGTTTATCGGGTATATTCAAGAATCAACTTTTTTGTGGTGAGCCAGGAGATTTTGGTTGGGGTCGAGGGGGCAGAGTACGCGGGGATAGTAATCTCAGATCATGTGTCCCATTGGCTGGAGATTTGGATTAGATCGGGATGGGGGCAGAGGCCGGGGTGGAGGCTCGATTCGAGGTTGTTGGCAGATAGAAGGTTTTGAGATAAAGTGCGGGCTGTGATTAAAGATTATGTAGAATTGAACCAAAATGGGAGGTGTCAGCGGCCATATATTGGGAAGTACTAAAAGCGGTGGTCTGAGGGGAGATTATATTGTTCAAGGCAAATGCGGATATGGAACGGAGGGAGGAATATGAACAAAATATTTGAGGTAGATAAGGAGCACTCGAGGACGATTGGCCTCGGAGGGATTGGCGAAGAGGAAAAGGTTGCAGGGGCTGCAACTTGGTAGGTTGACGATGAGAAGGACGGTAGGACAGCTGTGTAGGGCAAGAGGGGCGCAGTACGAATATGGGGAGAAGGCGAGTAGAATTTTAGCGCATCAGCTACGGAGGCAGGCCGCATCCAGGGAAATATTGAAGATACGGACTGAGACAGGGGAGGTGGTTTCAGAGCCGGAGAAAATAAATGAGGCGTTTAACGATTATTCTAAGGAGCTGTACAGGGCGGACCCTGGGGGTGAGGAGGAGGACATGGGACATTTTTAGATGAACTGGAGTTTCCACAGCTGGAGGAAGAGAAGAGGCAGGCACTAGAGGAGCCCTTGGGGCTGAGGGAGGTATTGGACAGTATAAGGGGTGTGAAGTCGGGGAAAGCTCCGGGGCCCGATGACTATCCGGCGGAACTTTATAAGCAATTTTCAACGGACCTAGCACCACATCTGTTGGGGGAGTTTAATGAGGCGTTGGAGAAGGGGGAGCTGCCGGAGATGATGAACAAAGAACAAACAAAGAACAAAGAAATGTACAGCACAGGAACAGGCGCTTCGGCCCTCCAAGCCCGTACCGACCATGCTGCCCGACTAAACTACAATCTTCTACACTACCTGGGTCCGTATCCCTCTATTCACATCCTATTCATGTATTTGTCAAGATGCCCCTTAAATGTCACAATCGTCCCTGCTTCCACCACCTCCTCCGGTAGCGAGTTCCAGGCACCCACTACCCTCTGTGTAAAAAACTTGCCTCGTACATCTACTCTAAACCTTGCCCCTCTCACCTTAAACCTATGCCCCCTAGTAATTGACCCCTCTACCCCGGGGAAAAGCCTCTGACTATCCACTCTGTCTATGCCCCTCATAATTTTGTAGACCTCTATCAGGTCGCCCCTCAACCTCCTTCGCTCCAGTGAGAACAAACCGAGTTTATTCAACCGCTCCTCATAGCTAATGCCCTCCATACCAGGCAACATTCTGGTAAATCTCTTCTGCACCCTCTCTAAAGCCTCCACATCCTTCTGGTAGTGTGGCGACCAGAATTGAACACTATACTCCAAGTGTGGCCTAACTAAGGTTCTATATAACTGCAACATGACTTGCCAATTCTTATACTCAATGCCCCGGCCAATGAAGGCAAGCATGCCGTATGCCGTCTTGACTACCTTCTCCACCTGTGTTGCCCCTTTCAGTGACCTGTGGACCTGTACTCCTAGATCTCTTTGACTTTCAATACTCTAGAGGGTTCTACCATTCACTGTATATTCCCTACCTGCATTAGACCTTCCAAAATGCATTACCTCACATTTGTCCGGATTAAACTCCATCTGCCATCTGTCCGCCCAAGTCTCCAAACAATCTAAATCCTGCTGTATCCTCTGACAGTCCTCACCGCTATCCATAATTCAACCAACCTTTGTGTCGTCTGCAAACTTACTAATCAGACCAGTTACATTTTCCTCCAAATCATTTATATATACTACAAACAGCAAAGGTCCCAGCACTGATCCCTGTGGAACATCACTGGTCACTGCCCTCCAATTAGAAAAGCATCCTTCCATTGCTACTCTCTGCCTTCTATGACCTAGCCAATTCTGTATCCACCTTGCCAGCTCACCCCTGAAGTAGGCAGCGATCACATTAATACCAAAGAAGGGCAAGGGACCCATTGGAGTGTGGGTCGTATAGGCCCATATTGCTGTTAAATACGGATATGAAAGTGCTGGCTAAGTTGGTGGCAGGAAGGATGGAAGGTTGTGTCCCAGGGGTGGTTGTGGAGGATTAAACTGTTTTGTGATGGGCAGGCAATTTTCGAGTAATATAAAGAGGCTGTTAAATGTAATCATGATCCCGTCGAGAGCTCAGGTACCGGAGGTAGTGGTGTCCATGGACGTGGAGAAGGCATTCGACCAGCTGAAGTGCCCGGTACCTGTTTGAGATCCTGGGAAGGTTCGGGTTTTCCGAAGTTTGTGGCATGGGTGCACCTGCTATATATGACACCGATGGCATGTCTATGGGCCAATGACATGGGTTCACAAAACTTTGAACAGCACAGGGGAACAAGACAGGGGTGCCCGCTGACGACGCTGCTGTTTGTGCAAGCAGTAGAGCCTCTGGCAATGGCTCTTAGGGGGTCGGCAGGGTGGACGACGTACTATTGTATGTATCGGACCCGCTAGAGACACATGGAGAGGATCATGGGCCTGCTAGGGAACTTCGGGATGTTCCAGGGATATAAGCTAAGTGAAGGGAAAAGTGAAGTGTTCCCGGTGAATGAGCTGGGTCAGCGAACCAACCTAGGGGGGTTGCCATTTAAGTTAGCCAGAGATAGGTTCAGATACCTGGGGATTCAGATAGTAAGGGAATGGGCGATGCTGCATTAATGGAATATAACAACGCTGGTGGAGGAGGTTAGGGAGGGTCTGAAGAGGTGGGACCCGCTGCACTTGACTCCAGCAGGGAGTGTCCCAGTGGTGAAGATAAACATTTTGCCGAGGTTCTTGGTCATATTCCAGAAACTCCCGATCTTTGTACCAAAGGCCTTCTTTTGAAAACTGGATATGATTATCTCAGCTTTTGTATGGGCAGGGAAGGTGCCAAGGGTTAAGAGGACCCTGTTACAGAGACAGAAGCAGAAGGGCGGGTTGGCGTTGCCGAATCTGCTGCATTACTGCTGGGCGGCGAACATGGAGAAGATGAGGCGATGGTGAGAAGGAGAGGGGGCAGAGTGGGTTAGGATGGAGAAAGAATCCTGTAGGGGTCCAGCTTGAGGGCTATGGTGACAGCGGCCAAGGAAATATGCAGGGAGCCCAGTGGCCACTGCACAGTAAAGGTTTGAAACCAGCTGAGGAGACATTTCAGGATAGAAGGGGAGCTGGGAGGGGAGATAAGCTGGGGAGTGTGGAGTGAAGCACCACAAAGGGTAAATGCGACCTCCTCGTGCGCAAGGATGAGCCTGATACAGTTCAAGGTGGTACACAGGGTACATATGACTCAGGCAAGAATGAGTGGATTCTTCCAGGGGGTGGCAGATGAGTGTGAGAAGTGTGGGCGGGGTCTGGTGATTCACGCACATATGTGTTGGGGCTGCGGTAAGTTGGGGGGGATTCTGGGTGGGAGTGTTCATGGCGCTAACAAGGATGGTGGGCGAGGGGGGGGGGGAGGTTGAGTCGGATTCTTTGGTGGCGATATTTGGGATATTGGAAAAGCCGGAGCTGATGGAGGGGAGGAAGGCCGATGTTGTGGCCTTCGCCTCTCTGATTGCCTGGCGAAGAATTTTATTGGAGTGGCGGTCAGCAATACCACCGGGGGTAGCGGCCTGGCTGGGTGACCTGTATGACTTTCTTCGGCTGAAAAAAAAAATCAAATACGAGTTAAGGGGCATGAAGGATGGTGGGCGAGGGCGGCACTGAGGCGAGGTGGGCGATGTTCATGGCCGCGTTTGAGGAGTTGAGAGGGGGTGGGGAAGAAGGGGGAGGGTGAAGAAGAGGAATGATCTGTACAAACTGTACAGTTATGTGTTCAGACGTTCGCTCCCTGGATTGTTTAAGTTTTGTAATCTTTTCTATAAGTTTGGAATAAAATACATTTTTTTTTAAATGTAACTCGGAGTCAATTTTATCTGAGAGCTCCCCATGTGGAGCGCATCAGAGAAGCTGAAACACTGCACGTTATTTTTTCTGCAGCATACTTCATCCTGCTTCTTATCTGGCATATCCACGTGATGTCTGAACCCTCGCCGTTTATTTCCTGCTGACAGCACAGCAGAGCTCAGTGGAATAAACCTTTTGGCACTCCTGCCACTAGGGGCAGGCACGCTCCACCAGAAGACATCCAACAATTTGTCTAGCCACTTATCATAAAGTAAACAAAAGGATTCAGCCACGATGCCGTCCAGGGGTTTGCCTTGGGCACACTACCATGCCGCGCATTGTGCTGCCAACTACCTAGCGATTAAAGACTGATTTACAGAACATGATAAAAAAAATCATAGGAAAATTTGTTTTTTAATTTTTAAAGATTGAAAATACTTTTTCATTACATGTGAATGTCCAAATCAGTGAAAGAGTCTACTTGCTTTTCAACTGTCTCCGGAATCCGTTCCTAAAACCACTTTGCCTGTCTACCTATCTCCTCTCTTTTAAGTCATTCCTTAAAACTTATCTTTGACCAAACCTTTGGGCGTCTGCCCTAATCTTTATTTGGACCACTGCTGGGAAGTGCCTCAGGATGTCTTTACTGTTTTAAAGGTGTTATATAAGTACAAGTTGCTATTTTACACACTGACACCCTGGTTAAGAACAAGAAATTCAGCACAGCACAGACATTGAACTAAAGATCTTTTTAGTCTGTGGGACTCGACTACGCGCTGGATAAACTCACTGAAAAAGGTCTGTGCAAATCAGTTTTCATTTTATATTTTCTTTTAAAAGCTGCTGTAAGATTTATTCAATTACAGTATTGTACTGTGTGCCTTAAAATGCAAAAGAGCAATGATTTTTACTTGCGTACGTGCAATCTATTATTAATTAGCATGTTCTAACTGATTGCCATTTTATGATCAGGAGATTCTTCTTTGATTAACGCGGATGTATTCTTTTTTGGCAACTGTTATGTATCAAAAAATATCTCGGCTTGTGAAGTGTCACGTGATCTGTAGTGACGTCACCAGTGAGTGTTTGCGCGGGTTTCAGTTCTCCATCTTAGATTGTACGGAGAACATCAATCACAAAACCTCTCATCATGTTTGTAAGGATCCAGGAGTGTGTGGCACCTCCAAATCTTTTCTCTTTGTGGCAAACTCCAAGATATAACAAAAGAGAAAACTGGCGACGAGGATTGAGGCGAGGAAACAAATTGCTTTTTAAAAATCGCCGACAAAATCAGTGCAAACAACGTCGAGAGCAGACCAAGATTCTCAGGACCGGACTCTCACATACGTTGGGTGAAGCAAGCCACCGATTGTGAAGGTTTCAAACAAGAGAATAACAGAACACAGCCGTGAGTAAGAAGGACTACAGTTTGCAAACATGCTTGCCGTGAAGTGGGTAAAGTCTGGGCTGCAGAGACCGCGCACGAGGTGAAGCTAAACGGGCTGCAAGAACGGGGATTCTGAAGTCTTCCGATTCTTTACAGGACACAACTCGGGGGGGCGGGGACCAAACCACAGTAAAGTAAAGAAAAAAATTCTAAGCTGCATCGTGGATAAGGTGATCGCTTGTGCCAAACATCCAAATGAATCGGAAGAGAGGAAGTTGCTTGAAGTATAGACCCTCCAGAGGAGCAAAGGAACAAAGTGGGTCATTCAGCCCCTCAAGCCTGCTCCACCATTCAATAAGATCATGGCTGATCTGTGGTTAATTCCATATGGGCATCCCTTAACACCTTTACTTAACAAACATTTATCTATCTCAGATTTTTTAAAAATAAATTTAGAATACCCAATTCATATTTTCCAATGAAGGGGCAATTTAGCGTGGCCAATCCACCTACCCTGCACACCTTTGTGTTGTGGGGGCGAAACCCATGCAAACACGGGGAGTGTTTGTGCAAACTCCACACGGACCGTGACCCAGAGCCAGGAGCGAACCTGGGACCTCGGCAGCAATGCTAACCACTGTGCCACCGTGCTGCCCTCAGATTTAAAATTAACGACTGATCTAACATCAATGGCCGTTTGTGGGAGAGAGTGCCAAACCTCTCCCACTCTTTGTGTGTAGAAGTGCTTCCTAACATCACTCCTGAATGGTTTGGACCTAATTTTTAGACGATGCCCCAGGTTCTAGAATCTCCAACCAGTGGAAACAGTTTATCTTTATCTACCCTGTTTATTCCTGTTAATATCTTGAAGACCAATCACCTTCTAAATTCTGGAGAAACCAGGCTTAATTTGTATACTCTCTACTCATAACTTAACCCCTGAAGTCCAGGTATCATTCTTGTAAACCCACGTTGCACTCTCTCCAAGGCCAAAATATCCTTCCTAAGGTACTGCTCACAATATTCCAAGTGGGGTCTATCGAGGGTTTTGTAAAGCTGCAGAATAACTTCTGTGTCCTTATACTCCAATCCTCTGGATATAAAGGCCAGGTTTCCATTAGCTTTCTTAATTACTTCCTGCACTTGTTTGTGGCATTTTAAAGATCTATGCACCTGAACTCTCGGGTCTCTTTGGATATACACTTAATTTAGCTTCAAGGCTGGTTTAGCACAGTGAGCTAAACAGCTGGCCTGTAATGCAGAACAAGGCAGCAGCGCGGGTTCAATTCCTGTACTGGTCTCCCCGAACAGGCGCCGGAATGTGGGGACTAGGGGCTTTTCACAGTAACTTAATTGAAGCCTACTTGTGACAATAAGCGATTATTATTATCGAGAAAGTATCCCGATCTATCCTTTTTGGTCCAAAATGGATAACCTCCCACCTGCTTACATTGAAATCCATCTGCCCCACAGTTTTGACCATTCACCTAGACTATCAATAACCCTTTGTAATTTTATGCTAACGTCTACACTGTCGACAGTGCCCCCCAACTTTGTCATCAACTCATCAGCAAATTTGGATATATGACTTTCTATGCCATTATCCAAGTCGTTAATGAATAATGTGAACAACTGAGGCCCTAACACGGATCCCTGTGGGACACCACCACATCCTGCCAATTTGAGTACCTACCTATTATCCCTATTATTTGTTGCCTGCCACTCAACCAAATTTCCCAGCCATGTCACTAATTTGCCCTCAATTCCATGGGCTTCTACCTTAGTTAACAAGCTCTTATATGGGACTTTATCAAAGTTCTTCTGCAAGTCCATATAAACAACATCCATTGACATTCCCCTGTCCACTATCTTAGTCACCTCTTCAAAAAATCAAAGAGGTTTGTCAGGCATGACTTACTTGTCAAGAGTCCATGCTGGCTTTCCCTGATGAACTGAAAATTTCCGAAGTGTTCAGTTATCCTATCCTTGATTATAAAGTCCAACAATTTCCCAACCCCAGATGTTAGGCTAACTGGTCTGTAACTTCCTGGTCTTCCTCTTTCACCTTTCTTAAAAAGCGGAATGAAATGAGCAATCTTCCAATGCAGAGGGAATGACTCCTGAATCTAGGGAACTCTGAAATATTATAGTTAGTGCATCTACACTCTCGGATGGAAACCATCAGTTCCTGGGGATTTGTCACTCTTTGGTTCCATTAAGTTCTTCACTATCGATTTTTTACTTATGTTAATTTTATTTGGACCCTGTTCCTGATCCACTGTTAATATCCTCAGGACGTCCGGCAAGCTATCCTCCTTTTCTACTGGAAATACTGAGGCAAAGAAATTATTCAACATATCTTTCACTTCCGCATGGTCATTGACAATGTGCCCACTTTCAGTCTTTAGCAGGTCAACATTGCTCCTGACCACCCGCTTTCCCACTCTGTAACAGTTCTTATTGATTTTGATGTCCCTTGCAAGTTTCCTTTCATAATCTCTTTTAGTAGCTTCTATAGGCTACTTTGAGGCTGGTCTTTGTATCTTTCCCAGTTGGTAGGATATGTGCACCTTTTTGCATTTTTGTAAGCCCTTTCTTTTAGTTTTATGCTGTCCCTTATCTGTTTTGTTGTCCAATGCTATTTTTTCTGTGGACCTTTTCCCTCTCAGGGGTATAAACTGGTTCTGTATTGGGTTAAATGTTTCTTTAAACGTCTTCCACTGCTCTTCAGTTGTTTTACCCATTAGCAGATTTTCCTAGTTTACTGTGGACAGCCTCTGTCTCACCTCTTTAAAATCAGCCTTACCTAAATCTAATATTCTGTTTTTAAAAAGCTGATTTGTGCTTTTCACTTTCAAACATTACATTGAACTCGGTCATGTTATGATTACTATTTGATAAATGTTCATGCACAATTAGGTTAGGAGCTGGGGTTTGGAATGGCAGGAAAAATGGGCGCCATGGATGCATCTATGAGACTGGAATGTGGGGTGGAGGTAGTGCACTCTTTTCGTTGTTGGAGTTTATTAGTTACCTTTTTCCATTATAAGCTGTAAGTTCACACACTGTGCAACAGAATTTGTATGACAGTTTCTGGGGGAAGGGGAAACAATCCAGCTCTTGAGTTAAGGCCACACTGAATTTATATTCCTTGTGTCATTCTTCTCTGAAAAATTCAGATCAGCATTTCAATCAACTGTGCATTTGTCCAACGTTGCTGATAGATGTCTGATTGGCAACTCTTGGGGTGGTGTCATTAGGACAGCATAAAAAGAGCAGATGCAATTTATGGTATATTGCGTGTTAGTGTCACAGAAGTCAGAATGGTAAGGATGTATTAGCTACAGAGTTGAATTATTTTGTAAATGTAGTGATTTTTTAAAAAAATAAATGTTTTATTAAAGCTTTTCCAACCAACGTTTTACATAACAAAAATAGAAGTACAAATAATAATAAAAATAAACAAGAATTACCTGAGCCCCCCCCCCACCCCCCAGGATGCTGCTGCTGACAATTACTGCTCCCCTAGAAAGTCAAGGAAAGGTTGCCACTGCCGGGAGAACCCCATCAAGGACCCTCCCAAGGCGAAATTTATTCGCTCCAGGCTGAGGAACCCTGCCATATCGCCTACCCAGGTCTCCACATTCAGGGGTTTCGAGTCCCTCCACATTAACAAGATCCGTCTCCGGGCTACCAGGGAGGCAAAGGCCAGTTCCTCGGCCTCTTTCGCTTCCTGCACTCCCGGATCCTCCGACACCCCAAATATCACTACTGTTGGACTCGCCTTCACTCGAGTGTCCAAATTCCTAGACATCACCCTCGCGAAACCCGTGCCAGAATTCAAGCGTTTGATAAGGTTCCCCACGGTAGGCTACTGCAGAAAATACGGAGACATGGGATTCAGGGTGATTCAGCAGTTTGGATCAGAAATTGGCTAGCTGGAAGAAGACAAAGGGTGGTGGTTGATGGGAAATGTTCAGACTGGAGTCCAGTTACTAGTGGTGTACCACAAGGATCTGTTTTGGGGCCACTGCTGTCTGTAATTTTTATAAATTACCTGGAGGAGGGCATAGAAGGATGGGTGAGTAAATTTGCAGATGACACTAAAGTCGATGGAGTTGTGGACAGTTCGGACGGATGTTACAAGTTACAGGGGGACATATATAAGCTGCAGCGCTGGGCTGAGAGGTGGCAAATGGAGTTTAATGCAGAAAAGTGTGAGGTGATTCATTTTGGAAGGAATAACAGGAAGACAGAGTACTGGGCTAATGGTAAGATTCTTGGCAGTATGGATGAGCAGAGATCTCGGTGTCCATGTACATAGGTCCCTGAAAGTTGCCACCCAGGTTGAGAGGGTTGTTAAGAAAGCGTACGGTGTGTTAGCTTTTATTGGTAGAGGGATTGGGTTTCGGAGCCATGAGGCCATGTTGCAGCTGTACAAAACCCTGGTGCGGCCGCATTTGGAATATTGCGTGCAATTCTGGTCGCCGCATTATAGGAAGGATGTGGAAGCATTGGAAAGGGTGCAGAGGGTGCATTTCGGGTCCGAAATGTACAACAACAGGTCATCCGCGTAGAGGGAGACCCGGTGTTCCTCCCCCACGCGCACCAGCCCCCTCCAATCCCTTGAAGTCTGGAGCGCAATGGCCAATGGCTCGATTGCCAGGGCAAACAGCAACGGGGACAGGGGACACCCCTGTCTTGTCCCCCGGTGCAGCCTGAAATACTCCGACCTTAGCCGGTTTGTGGACACACTCGCTACAGGAGCCTGATACAGCAGCTTGACCCACCCTATAAATCCCTCCCCAAATCCAAACCTGCCTAGCGCCTCCCACAGATACTCCCACTCCACCCTGTCAAAGGCCTTCTTCGCGTCCATTGCAGCCACCACTTCCGCATCCCCCCCTCCGGGGGCATCATGATAATATTCAGGAGCCTCCTCACATTCGTGTTCAGCTGCCTGCCCTTAACGAAACCCGTCTGGTCCTCCCCAATCACTCCCGGGACACAGTCCTCTATTCTGGTGGCCAGAATTTTTGCCAACAGTTTGCCATCTACATTCAGGAGCGATATCGGCCTATAGGACCCACACTGAAGCGGGTCATGCTCCTTCTTCAAGATAAGCGAAATCAATGCCTGCGACATCGTCGGGGGGAGGATCCCTCTCTCCTTTGCCTCATTGAAGGTTCTTAGCAGGAGCGGGCTCAGTAGCTCCGAGAACTTCTTATAAAATTCTACAGGGAAGCCGGCCAGACCCGGAGCCTTGCCCGACTGCATGCTTGCCAGCCCCCTGACTACCTCCTCCAACTCAATTAGGGCCCCCAATCCCTCCACCCGCTCCACTTCCACCCATGGAACCTCAACCAGTCCATAAACTGCCTCATCCCTTCCCCCTCCCCAGAGGGATCCGACTCGTATAACTTCCCGTAGAACTCCCTGAAGACTTAATTGACCCTCTCTGGGCTCAGCACCATGTTGCCCACCTTATCCCGCACTCCCCCAATCTCTCTAGCCGCCTCCCTCTTGCGCAGTTGGTGCGCCAGCATCATACTCACCTTCTCCCCATACTCGTAGGCTGCCCCTTTCACTTTCCTTAACTGCGCAATGTAGTGATTTCTTTATAGCCACTTTCCTGACATAAGTTTTAAAAAAAATTTAGAGTACCCAATTCATTTTTTCCAATTAAGGGGCAATTTAGCGTGGCCAATCCACCTACCCTGCACATCTTTAGGTTGTGGGGGTGAAACCAACGCAAACACGGGGAGAATGTGCAAACTCCACACGGACAGTGACCCAGAGCCGGGATCGAACCTGGGACCTCGGCACCGTGAGGCCGCAGTGCTAACCCACTGTGCCACCGAGCTGCCCTCTTCCTGACATAAGTTGATTACTCTGCGATTAATTATCCTGAGGGAGGGGCAGTACGGTGGGGGCAGTGGTTAGCACTGATGCCTCACGCCGTCGAGGACCTGAGTTCGATCCCAGCCCCGGGTCACTGTCCGTGTGGAGTTTGCACATTCTCCCCATGTCTGCGTGGGCCTCACCCCCATAACCCAAAGATGTGCAGAGTAGATGGATTGGCCACACTAAATTGCCCCTTAATTGGAAAACAATAATTGGGTACTTTCGTTTTTTTTAAATTATCCTTAGGGAATCATCATTGTGTCTCCAATTTCACAATTCTTACAGCCACTCTGCTTACGTCATACAAATGTAGATGAAAGGAAAACAAAACCTACATTTATACAGCACCTGTCACAATGTCTCAAATCAGTTTACAGCCAATTAAATACTTCTGAGTTGTAGTCACTGATATGATGTAGGAAATATTATCAAATGGCACAGCAGGCTCGAGGGGCCAAATGGCTTACTCCTGCTCCTAATGTGTATGTTCATATGTTTGTCTGGATGGATGAGCTGAGTTGACCTTTGTCATCCATAATGATCTTGCAAATCGAGGGTAGAATCATAGTTAGAGTTCTGTTCGGTTTGATGTTAATGAAAGTTTACTGTGAGCAGGCTTTGTGGGGTGAAATTGCCAAGGCAGGAGTGCATGACGGCCTCATAGTGAATCAGTAACCTGTTTTATCCTGCACATGACTCTCAAATCTTTTCCATTGATTTCAATCTTTTCCTTTTGTCCACTTACCTATTATCCCACTCTATCTTGGAACTTTTGTGAGATTTTTGAGAAGCTGAAATAGTATGATAAAGTTGTGTGGTGACGGGGAGGCAGTGGCACAGTGCTTTTGTCACTGGTCCGTAATCCAGAGACCCAGGGTTGCTCTGAGGACCCAGGTTCGATTCCCACCATGGCAGATGGTGACATTTGAATTCAATATAAACCTGGAATTAAAAGCCTAATGATAACCATGAAACCATTGTCGATTGTCATAAAAGCCCACCTTGTTCAGTAATGTGCTTTAGGGAAGGAAATCTGCCATCCTTACCTGGTCTGGCCTACATGTGACTCCAGACCCACAGCAATGTGGTTAATTCGTAAATGCCATCTGAAATGGCCCAGCACTCAGTTCAAGGGTAATTGGGGATGGGCATCAAATGCTGACCCAGCCAGCGTCTTCCACATTCCATGAATTAATTTTTTAAAAGAGGATATTGATAATGTATTGTACAGAGAAGCAGCAATCAACAGAGTCTTCAGACTTGTGATCAAGAAAACACATACAGTTGTGAACAATTCCGGCCTCTTAAAAGTTGTGTTGCACAGAGACACCTGAGGACTCCAATGCTTCTCACTGACCGTGAAGATCCATGATGTTGTTCAATCATTCTACTTTGTTCCTCAGGAGTCATTTGATCTTTCCACCCATGTGAAATTACTTATAAAATAGAATTCAATTACGCCCCTTCTATGAAATAATTATATTGAATTATATATTGCATCCAGGCAGAAGAAAGTCTACTAATTCTTCTACAGAATGGAAAAGATATTGTGCAGTTTATCTGGGTTGCAAGTATTGAATCTTTTTCCCAAATATGAATTTACTGTCACCATGTTCATATGGTGCAATGCGCGCAGAACATGTTAACGAGGGCTGAGGCAGTCACCAAAATCAATGTTATCATCTGCGTCATAAACAATCAATAGGACATTTTCCTGTCAAATTAACAACATTGCAAGATGCTGATAAAGTAAAATTTATTCTCTCTGGTTTGTTTAATAGTCACAGTGGGATTACCTGTAGGACGAACACAAACTATCATTGCCGTTCTTAATATTAATGGCTCACGTTGCATATATATTGGATTGGATTGGATTTGTTTATTGTCACGTGTACCGAGGTACAGTGAAAAGTCCTTTTCTGCGAGCAGCTCAACAGATCATTAAGTACATGAGAAGAAAAGGGAATAAAAGAAAATACATAATAGGGCAACACAACATATACAATGTAACTACATAAGCACTGGCATCGGATGAAGCATACAGGGTGTAGAGTTAATGAAGTCAGTCCATGAGAGGGCCATTTAGGAGTCTGGTGACAGTGGGGAAGAAGCTGTTTTTGAGTCTGTTTGTGCGTGTTCTCAGACTTCTGTATCTCCTGCCCGATGGAAGAAGTTGGAAGAGTGAGTAAGCCGGGTGGGAGGGATCTTTGATTATACTGCCTGCTTTCCCCAGGCAGCGGGAGGTGTAGATGGAGTCAATGGATGGGAGTCAGATTTGTGTGATGGACTGGGCGGTGTTCACGACTCTCTGAAGTTTCTTGCGGTCGTGGGCCGAGCAGTTGCCATACCAGGCTGTGATGCAGCCCGATAGGATGCTTTCTATGGTGCATCTGTAAAAGTTGGTAAGAGTCAATGTGGACATGCCGAATTTCCTTAGTTTCCTGAGGAAGTATAGGCGCTGTTGTGCTTTCTTGGTGGTAGCGTCGACGTGGGTGGACCAGGACAGATTTTTGGAGATGTGCACCCCAACGAATTTGAAACTGCTAACCATCTCCACCTCGGCCCCATTGATGCTGACAGGGGTGTGTACAGTACTTTGCTTCCTGAAGTCAATTACCAGCTCTTTAGTTTTGCTGGCATTGAGGGAGAGATTGTTGTCGCTACACCACTCCACTAGGTTCTCTATCTCCCGCCTGTATTCGGACTCATCGTTATTCGAGATCCGGCCCACTATGGTCGTATCGTCAGCAAACTTGTAGATGGAGTTGGAACCAGGTTTTGCCACGCAGTCGTGTGTGTACAGGGAATAGAGTAGGGGGGCTAAGTACGCAGCCTTGCGGGGCGCCGGTGTTGAGGACTATTGTGGAGGAGGTGTTGTTGTTCATTCTTACTGATTGTGGTCTGTTGGTCAGAAAATCGAGGATCCAGTTACAGAGTGGGGAGCCAAGTCCTAGGTTTTGGAGCTTTGATATGAGCTTGGCTGGGATTATGATGTTGAAGGCGGAGCTTTAGTCAATAAATAGGAGACTAAGGTAGGAGATGCTCGAGGGATGAGTGTAGGGCCAGGGATATCAAGTGATATTTATAACTGGATGCCAACAATGGGTGTAATTTTAACACCACCGATTGTGTATTTTATTTGCAGGATAAAAGATTGTAATGCTGAAGCACATGGGTTGAACGCAATAATCAACAGAGGTTTATTAGATGGCTGTGAACTGTACAAAGGCTTAATTTATACTAGGGCAAAAGCTCACAAAGAAGCCGATGATGTCATGGCCTATCACGTGGGAGCATAGTAGCACAGTGGTTAGCACGGTTGCTTCACAGTGCCAGGGTCCCAGGTTCGATTCCCGGCTTGGGTCACTGTCTGTGCGGAGTCTGCACTTTCTCCCCGTGTCTGCGTGAATTTCCTCCGGGTGCTCCGGTTTCCTCCCACAGTCCAAAGATGTGCAGGCTAGGTGGATTGGCCATGCTAAATTGCCCTTCGTGTCTAAAAAAGGTTAGACTGGGTTACGGGGATAAAGTGGAGGTGAGGGGCTTAAGTGGGATGCTCTTTCCAAGGGCCGGTGCAGACGCGATCGGCCGAATGGCCTCCTTCTGCACTGTAAATTCTATGTCCTATGTTCTAACCCACATGTATGATAACCCACTTCTAAGATCCAACAAATAGCTAGTATTATGGGCGGGATTCTCCACTCCCACGCCAAAATGCCCACGCCGTCGTGAACGCCGTCGAGTTTCACGACGGCGCGAAACGGCCCCGATCCCGAACGATTCAGGCCCTGACAATGGGCTAGGATCGGGGCCGTGTCATCTACATGCACCAGGCCTTGTCGCCGCGTAAAGGCGGCGCTGCATAGATGACGCAGCCGGCGCCACATAACTGGCGTCACCCGCGCATGCGTGGTTGCCGTCCTCTCTAAGTCCGCCCCGCAAGAAGATGGCGGACGGGGCCGTGGAAGGAAGGAGGTCCTCCTTCAGAGAGGTCGGCCCGACGATCGGTGGGCACCGATCGCGGGGCATCCCACATTTGAGGTACCCCCCGGTGCAGGATCCCCCCTCCCCCCCCCCGTCCCCCCCCCCCGCAGGCCGCCCCCCCCCAGCGTTCGCACGCTGTTCCCGGCGGCAGCGACCAGGTGTGGACGGCGCCGGGGGGAATCCGCCGTTTTGGCCTGGCCGCTCAGCCTATCCGAGCCTGAGAATAGCGGGGGTGCCGGAGAATCGCCATTTTGGGTGTCTCCGGCGATTCTCCGGCCTGTGGCCCGTGGAACTCGACCGGGCCGTTCCCGCCACTTGGGAGAATCGCGGGAGGGCGTACCGGGAAATTTTGGCGGCCCAGGCGATTCTCCCAACCGGCGCGGGAGTGGAGAATCTCGCCCATTGTATGTTCATTAACCATATATATACACAAGGGAAGGCATTCATTATTACATAGTAACAGTACAGTTAATAGGAAAGAGGATCAGGTGGGCATTTATTCCACACTGGTTGCCTGCGCGTTTTAGGGATTTGGTTGTTCTTGACTTTGGAGGTACTCTCCGGGCCTTAAGAGGATGTCTCTACCCTGGAAGGTGCTACAGTCTCTTTTGCAGAATGAAGACAAGTAGCAGCAGGGGATTCTTCAGCAATCTCTGCTTCAGTGGATTGACCAGAAGTTGCAGTCACATGATCTGGTAGTATGGATGGCGTTTCCTCCTGAGGTCGTTCTGGAATACACGGTACTGGCACATTGATGTGCATTGATAACAATTGATCTGCGTGTCGTCTCCATACTAACTCATCTTCAGTTAGTGCTATGTCGGAAATAGGGCTGGTTTGAGTCAGTACAGTTGCAGGTGGTGGTGGTACAACTATCTGCTCTCCTTCTTGAAACAAATGGCCTTTTGAGTTACCTTCTCTTCTCAAGATTTGCAACTTCTGATTGCATCTATTATCTTGGCTATCTCCTGCTGTAAGAGTAAATCAAATGTAGTTCTCAGCTTCCTCTTCAGTAGTAGTAAAGCTGGAGAACTTTAAGTAGTCGCATGTGTGGTATTGTGATGCTTAGAATCATCGAATCCCTACAGTTCAGAAAGAGGCCATTCAACCCATCGAGTCTGCACTGACCCTCCGAAGGAGCAGCCCACTCAGGTCCAAGGCCCCGCCCTATCCTTGTGACCTCACCTAATTTAGCATGGCCAATCAATCTAATCTGCACATCTTTGGACTGTTGGAGGAAACCGGAGCACCCGGATGGAAAACCATGCAGACATGGAGAAAGCACAAACTCCACCAGGAAAGTCACCCGAGGCCGGAATTGAATCTGGGTCCCTGGCGCTGTGAGGCAGCAGTGCTGACCAGTGTGCCACTGTGCTACGCAAGATACACCATAAAAAAAACGATTTAGGTATCACTGTAATTAACCGTTGGTCTTTGGAGGTGTTCAGTGCGTGCTTCAAGGACTGGACAAACCTTTTGGCTAAACCATTTGTGGATGCGTGGTAAAGTGCTGATTTTATGTGTTGGATATCACTCATCTTTGCATACGTCTCAAAATCCTGAGCAGTGAACTGTGGACTGTAGTCACTCACGATTTATTCTGGTTTCCCCAATCTGGCCAAAATCTCATTGAGCTTTTCGATGGTCTGTTCCGCAGTTGTTGATTTCATTAGGACCACCTCAGACCACTTGGAGTGTAGATCTATGCCAACCATGAAGTATGTGCCCCTCATATAGACCAGTAAAGTCAATGTGTAGACATTGCCGCGGCATTTTAGCCATTCCCATGGATGCAATGGGGACAGTGGCAGTGCGTTCCTTACCTGTGTGCATGACTGATACAGCGTTGCTTTGTCCTCTATCTGGGCATCGATTCCTGGTCACCAAATGTAGCTCCATGCAAGTTCTCGGATATACCTGGGTGTCCTTCCTGTAATTGTTGCAATAATCTTTGTTACAAGTTTGGGGGAATTGTTATCCTCATCTCTCACAACAGGCATCCGTCCTGTACTGTTAACTCAGGTTTTCTGGAAACAAACGGCTTTAATTCAGGATGCGCTCCCGCTATCTTCCCTTTTATACCATTTCCAGTACCTTCCCCAACACAGGATCATTTCTGGTATGCTGTTGGACTTGAGCCGCAGTCACTGAATGTGTTCTATCTGCGCACAATAGAAGATATTTTCACTACTGAGTGGTATCTGACCAGCAGCCAAAGACAAATGTGAACATGCACCAGTATTGGTCTGGCTCTCTGACTGATGGTATTTGATCTCAGAGGAATGTGCAGATAATATAAAAGACCATCGCTGAAGTCTGCTTGCTGCCTCCATCGGAATACCTTTCCGTGGCCCAAAAATAGCTATTAAGGGCCTCTGGTCCATTAGCAATGTGAAATGATGATCATGGAGGTATTGGTGACATTTTCTCAGACCAAAAATAATACTCAGGGCCTCTTTCTCCAACTGAGCGTAGTTTAATTCAGCACTTGTTAAGGTATGTAACGCAAAAGCTATTGGTCTTTCTTCCCTTAAAGGTAATATGTGTGACACCACCACTCCAACACCGTACAGTGAAGCATCACAGGCAAGTTGTAATGGTAACTTTGAGTTGAAATGTACCAACACTTCTGACTCCTTCAGTGCTCGTTTAGCTGATTGATATGCTTTTTCGCACTCTGGTGTCCATTGCCATGCTTGTTTTACACACAACAAAGTATGTAACAGTTTAAGTAGTATTGTTGGATTTGGGACAAATTTCCCATAGTAGTTAATTAACCCTATGAATGATCTTAACTGTTACATTTGGTGGTCATGTGGTCTCCATAATCGCCTCTATCCACTTAGGTGCCTTGCTATCGATCACATGGCCTAAATATTGGATTGATGTTTAATAAAAGTCACACTTATCTTTCCTGATACAACGACCTGTGATACATTGATCTTCCTGAACTTCTGTCCTCCTGCTAGGCCAGCAAACAAATCGTCAAACAATGGTAGCAGTTATTGATCCATGCATAGAACCAGATCGCTTGTTGTTTTAAAATCTCCACAGATGCGAATAGTTCCATCCTGCTTCATTACAGGCACAAAAGAGGTTTCCCTGTTGCTAGTAGTGACGAGCTCTAAGACTTCTGTATCGACATGTCTCATGAGTTCAGATTCTACCTTTGGATGTATAGCGTAAAGTACTCCTCTAGCCTTGAGACTCTTAGGCTGGCTTCATTGCTTGATCTTTAATAACACCTGTACACCTTTCATGGACCCCAGTGTGTCCTCAAATACACTGCTGTATTTCCCTAGGATGCTCTGTAAACCTGTTTTAGAATCAACTAAGCTGTTCACAACACTCCAGTTCAATCTTATTTTCTCAAGCCAAGAGCAGCCAAAGAGAGCTGGAAAATTTCCTCAGACTGCACAGAGTGCCAGCTCTGCAGTTTGCCCACTTAATAAATAATAATCGCTTATTGTCACAAGTAGGCATCAATGAAGTTACTGTAAAAAACCCCGAGTCGCCATGCTCTGGCGCCTGTTCGGGAAGGCCGGTACAGGAATTGAACCCCCGCTGCTGGCCTTGTTCTGCGTTACAAGCCAGCTGTTTATCCCACTGTGCTAAACCAGCCCACTTAACTCTACTTTGACTAAAGGGGCAGCATGTGGCACAGTGGTTAGCACTGGGACTGCAGCGTTGAGGACCCGGGTTCGAATCCCGGCCCTGGGTCACTGTCCGTGTGGAATTTGCACATTCTCCCCGTGTCTGCGTGGGTTTCACCCCCACAACCCAAAGATGTGCAGGTTAGGTGGATTGGCCACGCTAAATTGCCCCTTAATTGGGAAAAAAATAATAATTGGGTACTCCAAATTTAATTTTTTTTAAATTCTACTTTGACTATGATGCATCCTCCTGAAGGCAGTATTTCCTCGGTGTTGGTCCTCAGGCCTCCTTAGCAACAAGCTCCATTGAAACAGCTATATCTTTTTAAAATATAAATTTAGAGTACCCAATTATTTTTTCCCAATTAAGGGGCAATTTATCGAGGCCAATCCACCTACCCTGCACATCTTTCGGTTGTGGGAGCAAAACTCACACATACACGGGGAGAATGTGCAAACTCCACATAGATAGTGACCCAGGGCCAGGATCGAACATGGGACCTCGGCACCGTGAGGCAGCAGGGCTAACCACTGTGCAACCATGCTGCCCTCTATTTGTATTCTTTGGCTAGCAACATTTCGAGGTAGTCATGCCAAGGTATTATCCCATCTCTCTCGTTCTCTTCAGGTACTATGCCCCAAGTAGGTTATGCCACTGTGCTGCCCTGAAACAGCTATATCTAATGCTGTTTCCAGACTGAGAGTCTGCTACATAAATCATCTCCTCTGTCTGGCCTCATTTCTCAACCCACACACCAAGTAGCCTCTAATTGTACCATCTAGTGAGTCACCAAATGCATAAAACTCCAAGAGGCGATTTAGGGTCGCAACAAACTGTGCTATATCTTCCCCTTCTAGTTGATTCCTTCGGTGAAATCAAAACCTCTCCATGATAATTACTGGCTCTGGAGCATGAATATTTGAACCAATTCTTGTTAAGTTTTAATCACCGGGTTTCTCGGGCTGGACCAAACTTCTGAGTAAATGAAAAGTTTTACTTCCTATAGTATTTAGGAATGCAGTGACCGTAATATCTTCTGAAATCCCATTGGCTAGGATATAATAGTGGAATCCTTCTGCGTATGATTTCCAGCTTTCTGAGTCTTCATCAAGTGAGCACATCATGCCAAATTTTCCTGCCATTTTTTTCAGCAATACCAGAATGCTCTCACAACTGTCATGATATTCAAACACACACATCATGATGGACACACTAACAGGCAAATCAGAGTACACAACACCACAACCAATCACAGACAAGAACACCAACCACATAAAAAGCACGAGCACGACACCTGGTGGTCAGTAGGTCTGGGGAGAAGGGAACAAGAAAGAGCTGTTAAAACATCACAAGCAGGGAACCCCCACGTGCAGAGTGCAAAGACCAAACTGTAAATAGTAAGTTTAAATAAAATAGCGTTGTACCATATGCAACCGTGTTGGCTCATCTGTGTGTCAGAACACCCAACACCACATGGTACAGGAGTGGATCGATACCTGCCTACTAACCTGCCATTCTGGACATGGACCACACCGACAAACCGCAGCCGATGCAAGTCGCGGGGAACCTAGGTACCAACTGGAAGCTCTACAGGCAGCGATTTGACCTGTACATCCGTGCCACCGAAAAACAGAATGCCTCGGATGACACGAAGATTGCAATGCTCCTCTTCTACGCAGGTCAGCACGCCACCAACGTCTTCAACTCACTGGTGTTCGAAGAAGGCGAAAACCAAGCCAAATATGACACGGTCATCCTCAAACTGGACCAGCACTTTCAAGTTGAAGTAAATGAAAGTTTTGAAAGATACCTCTTTCAGCAACGCCTGCAAGGTAAGGAGGAGCTTTTTCAACCCTTTTTGACGCACCTCCGGATTCTAGCGCAGTCCTGCGGTTACGGCACCACCACAGAGTCCATGATCAGGGACCAGATTGTTTTTGGCGTTGCCTCTAGTGGCCTACGCCAGCAGCTTCTTAAAATGAAAAGCCTCACCTTAGCGTCTGCTGTGGAAGCCTGTGTCCTCCACGAAAATGCTACCTGCCGTTTTGCCCGATTTCAGGCGTCCGAGTTGGCACGGAGGGGGTCCCCAGCCGTCGAATCGGCAAGCCAGGCCGCCCACGACGTCGAACGCATCCAGGCCGTCGATTACTTCCCGACCCACGGCCCGGACGACAGCGGCCGCTTCCCGCGCTTTTCGCGGTCTCCCGCGCAGGTGCGCGCCAAAAATAACGGCCACAACGAGGGACGCACTGCGCAGGCGCGCCCACCGCAAGATCGCACTGCGCATGCGCAGTGGCGCAACGAACGCCGTGACGTCATGACGTGCGGCAATTGTGGAGCTCTACATTTAAAAGGGCAATGTCCTGCAAAAAACCGACAGTGCCTCAGATGTGGCAAGATGGGCCACTACGCAGCCCACTGTCGTTCGGCTCAACCCATGGATCCGGCGCATCCTCGACAATCTCGCAGACAAGTCAGGACCGTCCAGCCCACGCATCAAGACTTCCAGTTAAGTGATGCAGATGACCAGGATGCCTTCCGCGTTTCCGTCATTGATGTCAACAAGGTCAATGCCATCAATCCAGCCGATGAGTGGTGTGCCACCTTGACGGTCAACCGATCGCGCGTCACCTTCCGTCTGGACACCGGCGCATCCGCCAACCTGATTGCTTACTCTGCAGTCCAGGCCATGAAGGTCAAACCACCCATCACGCCATCCCGGCTCAAGATGGTTGACTATAACGGGAACGTCATCCCGTCCATAGGATCTTGCCAGCTACAGGTGACTCACAAGATGTACACGGCCACACTCCCCTTCGAAGTTGTCGGCTCATCAAAGGACTCGTTACTGGGCGCACAGGCGTGTAAGGTCCTTCACCTGGTACAGCGCATTATGTCTCTCTCTCCAGATGAGATATCCGACTTCCCGGATGCTGAGTTCCACGCAAATCTCCATTCCCTCCTTGCTCACAACCAGGAGGTTTTTGAAGGCATGGGGACATTGCCATACACGTACAAGATTCGACTCAGACCGGACGCCATCCCTGTCGTTCACGCACCTCGCAGGGTTCCTGCGCCACTCAAAGACCGCCTCAAGGCACAACTGCAGATTCTTCAGGACCAAGGGGTCCTATCCAGGGTCACGGAGCCCACGCCATGGGTCAGCTCCATGGTCTGTGTAAAGAAGCCCTCTGGCGAGCTCCGTATATGTATAGATCCTAAAGATCTGAATAACAACATCATGCGGGAACACTATCCCATCCCGAAACGAGAAGACCTCACCAGCGAGATGGCGCGAGCCAAAATATTCACTAAATTGGATGCGTCCAAAGGATTCTGGCAGATCCAACTGGACCCGGCCAGCCGAAGACTATGCACATTCAACACCCCTTTTGGCAGATTCTGCTACAACCGGATGCCATTCGGCATCATTTCAGCATCTGAAGTTTTCCACCGCATTATGGAGCAGATGATGGAAGGCATCGAAGGGGTACGTGTATATGTGGACGATATCATCATTTGGTCCACCACTCCGCAGGAACACATGCATCGTCTACGACGTGTCTTTACCCGCATACGACAAAATGGCCTGCGTCTCAACCGTGCGAAGTGTGCCTTCGGCCAGACGGAGCTGAAATTCCTCGGGGACCACATCTCAAGGTCAGGGGTCCGTCCCGATGCAGACAAGGTTAGCGCCATCACAGCCATGCCACGACCGGCTGACAAGAAGGCTGTCTTAAGATTCCTGGGCATGGTCAACTTCCTTGGGAAGTTCATTCCCAACCTGGCTTCTCATACAACAAATATGCGCCATCTCGTAAAAAAATCGACAGAATTCAACTGGCACCAATCGCATCAGCGGGAATGGGAGGAGCTCAAGCACAAACTGGTCACGGCACCAGTGCTGGCCTTCTTTGACACGACTCGCCCTACAAAGATCTCAACAGACGCCAGCCAATCTGGTATTGGAGCGGTACTCCTGCAAAAAGACAGCACGTCGTCATGGGCCCCGGTTGCATATGCCTCACGAGCCATGACCCCTACCGAACAGCGCTACGCGCAAATCGAAAAAGAATGCCTGGGCTTGTTAACTGGACTGGACAAGTTCCACGACTATGTGTATGGCCTGCCACGATTTACGGTCGAAACTGACCACCGCCCCCTGGTCAACATCATTAACAAAGACCTGAACGACATGACTCCTCGCCTCCAGCGCATCTTACTTAAACTCAGGAGGTACGATTTTGAACTGATCTACACTCCGGGGAAGGAGCTCATCGTGGCGGACACTCTTTCCCGAGCAGTGAGCACACCACCAGATGCGGAGGGGTTCGTGCGTCAAATTGAGGCACACGTAACTCTGACAGCAGCAAATCTGCCAGCTGATGATCCTAGTCTGGCCCACATACGCGCAGAGACGGCGACTGACCCCCTTCTGCAGCGAGTGATGCGCCACATGACGGAAGGGTGGCTAAAAGGGCAGTGCCCCCAGTTTTATAATGTGCGAGATGATCTCACCAACATAGACGGGGTCCTTATGAAATCACACAGGATCGTTATTCCGCACAGCGTGCGCCAGATGATTCTTCATCAACTACACGAAGGCCACTTGGGCGTCGAAAAATGCAGACGAAGGGCCCGGGAGGCGGTGTATTGGCCGGGTATTAATGAAGACATAGCCAACATGGTGCTCAACTGCACAACCTGTCAGAGGTTTCAGCCGGCGCAACCTCCGGAAACACTTCTACCACACGAGATGGTGACGTCCCCCTGGGCGAAGGTGGGTGTTGACCTATTTCACGCGCTCGGCAGAGATTACATCGTTATTATAGACTACTTCTCAAACTACCCGGAAGTCATGCCTCTCCATGATCTGACGTCGTCCGCAGTCATTGGGGCCTGCAAGGAAACATTTGCTCGCTATGGCATTCCAAGGACTGTCATGTCAGACAATGGACCCTGTTTCGCCAGCCGTGAATGGTCGTCCTTTGCCGCAGCATATGGTTTCACTCATGTGACATCCAGCCCTCTGCATCCACAATCAAACGGGAAGGCTGAAAAGGGTGTCCACATCGCCAAGCGGCTCCTGTGCAAGGCGGCTGCTGCCGGATCGGACTTTAACCTTGCCTTGCTGGCCTATCGATCGGCCCCGCTATCCACGGGTCTCTCGCCAGCGCAGCTACTAATGGGTCGCTCCCTCAGGACGACGGTACCTTCCATCCTGGCACCAACAACAGACCATGAGGCGGTTCTTCGGAACATGCAACTGCAGCGTGATCGCCAGAAAAGTCGGTACGACACACGAGCGACGGACCTGCCCCCCCTGTCCTCCGGAGACAAAGTACGCGTCCATCAACCGTATGGTGGCTGGTCAGCACCGGCCGAAGTCCTCCGACAAGTGGCTCCCCGCTCGTTCCTGGTTCGCATGCCGGATGGTTCCGTGCGTCGCCGCAATCGGCGCGCCCTTCGCCGACTTCCACGCTCACAGCCACACAGTACGCACACGCCAGATCCTCAACAGGCTTCCGAGGATGACTTTGTGGAGCTGCCGCACATCACGCCCTTTCCATCGCCACCCATGGCCATGCCTGCACAGCAGCCGGTGGTTCTTGATCCACCCTTGAGGCGGTCAACCCGAACTCGTCGCAAGCCCATTAGACTGGACTTATAATACCGTTCATATGCTTAACAAGTTGCACAATTTTACATGATAACCTGTTGTTGTTTATCGTTCCAGATGTCGTCTGACTGGACAACTGTTCAAGTTTTTTTTTTCTTCTTCTCTCGTTCGCATTTATGTTATGTTATGGTACAACTTGGTTCATGTGACGTACCCGACATCGCCCCATGTACATAGTTCCGTCATATGCACATGCTGCACACGACACACACACACTCTTAGATGCACTCACGACACGATCATATTTATTACCACGTAGGCACATATCTTTGTAAAAAGGGGGGATGTCATGATATTCAAACACACACATCATGATGGACACACTAACAGGCAAATCAGAGTACACAACACCACAACCAATCACAGACAAGAACACCAACCACATAAAAAGCACGAGCACGACACCTGGTGGTCAGTAGGTCTGGGGAGAAGGGAACAAGAAAGAGCTGTTAAAACATCACAAGCAGGGAACCCCCACGTGCAGAGTGCAAAGACCAAACTGTAAATAGTAAGTTTAAATAAAATAGCGTTGTACCATATGCAACCGTGTTGGCTCATCTGTGTGTCAGAACACCCAACACCACAACAACGTTCCTTATATTAATGATCTATTTAATAATGACGAATAAGCCAAATGTAGCAGCTTGCAATGTCAGAATATTTTATTTGCCTCACTCTACCTCTGTGACTTATTCTACTGCATGTGGCGAGCTCTGCAGTCTGAATTCTTTGGGGTGCCAATTTAAATTTAAGAAATGGACCTTTCCTTTTAAATTTGTGCCCAACAACCTTACCAATCTGATGCGGGGTGCAACCTCTGATCTGTCTCAACATCGACCGTCGAAAGTTTCAATTTTCTTTTTCACTTCGGAAAATAATTCCTTTCTGATCCGTTCCTCATCACCAGTTTTCTTTTCATCCTGTTGTGCATTATACTTGCAGGATAAAAGAATGTAATGCTGAAGCACATGGGTTGAACGCAATAATCAACAGAGGTTTATTGGGCGGCCGTGAACTGTACAAAGGCTTGGGCAAAAGCCTGCAAAGCAGATAGTGACAACACAAACTATCACGTGACTAAACTCTTAAAGCGACCATGCAACAACATAACAACAACTCACATATATAACACTACCATTGGTGAATTGATTGGTGAATCCTGAAGGGAGATCAAATATCATGCATGATTGGGAGGCAGTGGAGCGCAGGGGTGGGGAATTGTCCAGAAAGAGGAGAAGGACCAGAGCCCATGATTTCTCTCCATGGCCCCTCCAGGAGGGGAAGTCGGATGATTAGCAATTTAATGTGAACAGAAACAGGAAGTGCATCTCATGGACCAGATGAGATCAGAGAAGGCACGAGGAGAGATAAGAGAGAAACTGAAGAGAGATGTGAGCTCAGGGAATATGGCGTTAAATGAAGATTGGCCAGGTGGGCCAGTGGACGGGAGGGGCGTGGCAGAGGTAACTGATCAGTTGGTCTCGATCTTAGTGATAAATAATTCTACGAGATCAATGCACATGTTCGAAGTGAGGGTGGAGGGGAGCAGGCTAAGGAGTTAAGACGATGGTTTGCAGTAGAAAAAAGAAGTCAGGGGTTGTCCTTGCATTCCAGGATAATCTTGGAATAGTGAGCAGTTTTGCAGATGACAGTAGGACCTGATAGTGTTTTAAGTGGCGGTGAATGGCTAAACCAGTTGTTCACCATATCATTCCAAATCTGCGAGTCTTGGATTTAAGGGAGCGGAGAAGAGGGTCATATCTGGGGGAATGGCCAGGTAAGAAAGAATATTGGTTTGTTGAGGACTAGGAAATCAACGATGGAGGTCAGGGCACGATTGAATAAATCAATAACTGCAGAAATGTTGAGGTGAACGGAAGGCCAAAGGCTAGCGGTTTGGGATTTTGAAAGTGCAGTTGCAAGTGAATTGGGAGATGGATTTTCCAGCAGGAGGTAGTGTTGGATATGAAAGGGGGATGTGGGTGGTGAGTGAAAGAAGAAAGTGATCAGAGATGGCCTGATCCCTGAGCAGTGAGACCACATGAGATGGCAAGGTCCTGGACTGACCGTTATATGGGTTAGGAATTTACATGGAGGGACAGGTTTAGGGAGGATAAGAAGTCACTGAACCCAGAGGAGAAAGAGCATTCTAGTCCAAATCTTCCAGTCCCTGAATGGTCGCCTACTGGGGATACATGTCAGGATTTTGTGGAACTCCTGATGAACGGAATGTGAGAAATGCCTGGGAAGTTTCAACTTCTGATGGATAATTCTCCTGTTTTCAGGGACCCTCATATCATAGATTATCATAGAATTTACAGTGCGAGAAGGAGGCCATTCAGCCCATCGAGACTGCACCGGTTCTTGGAAAGAGCACCCTACCCAAGGTCAACACCTCCACCCTATCCCCATAACCCAGTAACCCCACCCAACACTAAGGACAATTTTGGACACTAAGGGCAATTTATCATGGCCAATCCACCTAACCTGCACATCTTTGGACTGTGGGAGGAAACCGGAGCACCCGGAGGAAACCCACGCACACACGGGGAGGACGTGCAGACTCCGCACAGACAGTGACCCAAGCCGGAATCGAACCTGGGACCCTGGAGCTGTGAAGCAATTGTGCTATCCACAATGCTACCGTGCTGCCCTCCATGAATGTCTCCGACTCTGAGATCGTATCAGAAACTTCAGACCGTTCCGATGTACTTACCTGAATAAAGATAAAGGTAAAGTAGCCACATCCCCAGGTGACCATAGGCTGCTTTCCCTTTGAGGGGGAGAGCTGACTGGTGGTGATTTAACCTGAGGATCATCACAGGTTAAGTGGAGGATTGGCCATGCTAAATTGCCCCTTAGTGCCCAAAAGGTTCGGTGGGGTTCCTGGGTTATGGGGATAGGGTGGGGCCTGACCCTAGGTAGGGTGCTCTTTCAAGGGGTCAGGGTGCAGACTCGATGGGTTGAATGACCACCTTCTGCACAGTAGGAATTCTATAATTCCATGACCTCAGGCGAGGGGCAAGGTTGAGAAATCAGGGCCTTCATGAATAACCTCAGCCAGTACGGGAACTAAACCTACCCTGCCGGCCTCGCTCTGCATCACAAACCAGCTGTCTAGCCAATTGAGCTAAACTGACTAATTACCCAGGAAATGTCAAACAGAAAACCTAGTCTATATCCTGGTTAACTCCAGAACTGCCCCCCCCCCCCTCTAAGCCTACCAACTACCCCCTTGGTCCCTGACCACACCCGCAACGTGCCACAGCCTGACTACCCCCCCCCCCCTCCCCTCCCCCCCACCGCCAACGAACTAACCTCTGATCCCATTGGCTACACCTTGGCTCCCCTCGACCCGACTCAAATAACACTTTCGGCCACGCTACACCTCTGACTACCCCGCCAATCAGACCTGACTAACCCCGCCACCAAACTACTAGCCCCTTGACCATCGCTCAACCATCTGATTGTGAACCAAACCAACTGATTACCCCATATCCACCCACCACCTCACCCAACCCACCCGTTTGCCCATTTACCTCACCCACCCTACCCATTCACCCACCCTACCCCATTCACTCATTCATCCAGTTGAACATTCACTAAAATTCAAAAGGGATCTTTAAACTTATCATGGTGGCAGCTAGTGCCATATAAAGTGTTCAGTACCACCCCCCCCCCCCTCCCCCTCCACGATCTCTGCTGCACTTTGTCAGAAGTGTGTGCACGATAAGCAAATATGCACAGTAAGATTGCTGCCATGGTGACACATTTGCAAACAGCACAGTCATTGCCTCACATAAGCTGATACGCAGATGGAGTTTTAGTTCTACAAATCTGGAGCATGTCTCTTTCCACCAGTCCTTGATCACCTTATACACCTTTTCTTTACCTATATCAGCCTTTACAAAGGGAGTGCATTCATGCCAACTACTAAGAGTTTTTTGAGAGCCGGATACACATGTCAACATCTGCTGATAAAAGATGTTGCTTCGGCTCCGACCTGAGCCTTACAGTTATAGAAGCAATTCTGGCCGTTGCATCAAGGCCTCGGCCCAACCATCCACAGCTGCTTCATCAATGATCTTCCTTCCATCATAAGGTCAGATGTGGGGATGTTTGCTGATGACTGCACAATGTTCAGCACCGTCCATGACTCCGCAGATACTGAAACAGCCACGCCCAAATACAGCAAGACCTGGACAATATCCAGGCTGGGGCTGAAAAGTGACAAGTAACATTCATGCCACACAAGTGGCAGGCAGTGTCCATCTCCAACAAGGGAGAACCTAACCATCGCCCCTTGACATTCAATGGAATTCTATCACTGAATCCAACTGAACTGGACTAGCCATATAACTACTTTCAGTCCAAGAACAGGCCAGAGGTAAGGAACCCTGCGTTGAGTAACTCACCTCCTGATTCCTCAAAGTTTCTCCACCATCTACAAGGCACAAGTCAGGAGTGTGATGGAATACTCATCTTGCCAGGATGAGTGCAGCTCCAACAATTCTCAAGAAGCTCGACACCATCCAGACAAAGCAACCTGCTTAATTGGCATCCCATCTGCAAAGATTCACTCCCTCCACCACTGACGCACTGTAACAGCAGTGTGTATCATCTACAGGATGCACTGCAAGGACTCCCCAAGGCTCATTTTGTAGCACCATCCAACCAATGACCGCTACCATCGAGAACAGGGTTTTTCAAAGTGCGGGTCATGACCCAATGGTGGGTCACGGGCAGGTGTCGGAAGGGCCGGGAACTAAGGGTCGCGATGTTACCAAATGAAGAATTTATTCTCATTGCCCCATCAGCCGGTAAAGGCATTTACACTGAGTAGGTCAGTACACCCTGTATGTACACTTGGCGTCAAGCAGCGTGTACATACATGCTTTTGGCACAAAATCATGTGGAGCTGAGCTTCTTTCACTTTTGAGCAAGGCAAGAGGACTGTGAACATGGATCATTTTGTTGCAAGAAAGAGACAGCCAGAGATACCAATAGTCAGTGTACCTACTGGCCAGGATCTCAAGTCAGAATTTGCTGGGGATAGCTGCTCTGGGTAGTCCATGACAGGACAGAACAGTGCTAGTGTTAGCTCTGTTAGTGTTGAGCTCCAGGGCTTCCAGCAATCAGCCTACAAAGAAGAAACTTAAATCAGAAACAAAGCAGTGAAATGATGATCTCAAAGACATCTGAAGATTAAGCATGGGGGGCTGGAGAACAAACATCTTGAATTTTTTTCAAAGGATGCAGTGAGAACTGAAATCATCAGCTGAAGTCGTTAGCAGAAATGTAGCATTGAATGACAAAGGATAGTTGGCCTCTCACATGGTAGCTTATTGTGTAGCTAAAAAGAAAATGTCCCACACTGTAGCAGAGAGATTAATTCTGCCTGTAGCATTAGATATATTTAGACATAGTTCACATGGCCTTCAATGAGAGGTCACCTGAAAAACTGAACTACATCCCGCTTAGTGATAACACAGTGACTTGCCGAATTTGTGATGTTGCTGAGAATTTAGACGTCCAGCTTATTTCTCATTTAAAGTCAGCACAGAAGTTCTCAAACAACTGGATGAAAGTACAGACGTTCCAGGTTGTTCCTTGCTAGTTGATGTTAGGTACGTTTGGCAAAATGAGTTTGTTAAGGATTTGCTGTGCCGCTTGACATTACCAACCAGCACGGCTGGTGTACAGATCTTTGAAGCATTGAATAGTTACGTGGTTGGAAAGTGCAGGCTTGACTGGGTTCATTGCAGAGGAATCACAAGCAATGGTGCAGCCAACATGACTGGGAAAAATAACAGAATTATAGTAAGGATTAAGGAGGCAGCTGGTCGGACATTGTTTGGAATAATTTCTTTATTCACAGTGAGGTATTGGCGTCAAAAGGAATTCCATCCGATCGTGAAAGTGTTAAAAGGAATTGTGAAATTCATAGAATTTCATTCAACGCAGTGCACTCAATACCAGGCTTTTCAAGGTTCTGTGTTCTGATAGGAGTGCCAAGCACAGACATTTATTGTTCCACGGCTGTCAAGGAGTCGGGTGCTTTGCAGAGTTTATGAACTGAGTTATGAAATCCATGCTTTCCTCCTTTTAAAAAAAAATTTAGAGTACCCAATTATTTTTTTTCCCAATTAAGGGGCAATTCAGCATGGCCAATCCACCTAACCTGCACATCTTTTGGGTTGTGGGGGTGAAACCCACGCAGACATGGGGAGTAAGTAAAAATGGGAAGGAAGAATGTAGTTTGGAACAAAATAAACAGAGTAAAGTAAACATATAAAAAATATAGGTAAAGGAACATGAGAGAATATCAGAGTGCTTTTAAAAACTTGAAAAATAGCATGTACACACAAGGTCAAAAGTTTGATAAAATTTGCGAAAAAATAGCGGGCATAGGAAAAGATTGTCAAGAAAGTTACAGTTTTTTAAATAGACAGGAAATCGCTTCCAATTACTTTAAGACGCCTAACGGTTTTTTGAAACCTTTGAGAAAAAGGGGAACAAGTGATTTTGGAGACATGGCAAGCATGAACGACGAGGGTCTTGTGCCTTGAGCAAGGTGTTAAACGGCTTAAAGCTAGCACGCATGGCAGAGGAAGTTTAGAAAATGCAAATGGCTGAAATAGACAAAGATAGAAAAAGCTTAACGGGTTTTTTAGACTTTGAGCAGAATGCACCACGTGTTTTTGAAATATATGGCAGTCTTGGGCATGGTGCAAAATCACGGTTTTAAATGTAACACATCTATTTTGTTAAACATGAGACAATGCTTTGTAATTGACATGCGCTGGAGAGATGAATTAAAATGTATAAAATCTCAGAACGCCAGTTGCAAAAGTCAGCGAAGAGAAGAGAGAGAGAGAAAAGGTGAAGAGATAGGCTGAGCCATTCGGTTCGAATTTATCCTTAGATTCGATTCAAATCAGCTCATCGGTTCATGGGAATCGCAAGACGCTGGAAGACCGAAGAATAAGAACAACCACAAGTAATCAAGACAAAAGAAAAATTGTTAAATAAAGCTCCTGAAGTCTAATCAACTAAAAGAGACTTTTAAATACCAAGATGTTGTAAAAGCAAATAAAAACAATAAATTTAAACCTGAAATAGCGGTTTATTAAAAATCTAAACCTGAAATAGTGGTTTATCCATAAGACTCACCTATGCATCCTCAACAGATCCAGACCCTTAAAGGACATTGAGTGGTAAGTGAGTTAGAATTCTTCCTTGTAGATTTGGGATTCTATTATAACTTGAAATATAGTTTGAAATAGATTACTTCCCATCTGGTATCAGCAAGGGAGTCTAAGGGATAGAAGACCTTAGAGTGGCCAACTAGTTAAGAATTTATAGGATATGATAATTCAGAAAGGATTAATATCATTAGTCTTAACGAAAGTTGAGCATAAAAACACAGGGGAGAATGTGCAAACTCCACACGGGCAATGACCCAGGGCCGGGATTCGAACCTGGGTCCTCATGCTTTCCTCCTTGAGAAGTCGTCCCCTTTGGCTGATTCACTTGATGACGAAAGTTGGATGCTAAGTAAGTCTTACCTTGCAGACATCTTTTCAATTCTAAACAACAGAACCTCAAATTGCAAGGAAAGGATGATGATGGAATTTAATACAGTGAAGTTGAGGTAATTCATTTTGACAGATGGAATAAGCAGAGGCAATATAATCTAAATGGCGCAGTTCTTTTTTAAAAATATAAATTTAGAGTACCCAATTTTTTTTTTTTCCAATTAAGGGGCAATTTAGCCTGATCAATTCACCTACCCTGCATATCTTTGGGTTGTGGGGGCGAAACCCACACCGACACGGGGAGAATGTGCAAACTCCACACTGGGCCAGGATTTGAACCTGGGTCCTCAGCTCTGCAGTCCCAGTGCTAACCACTGCACCACGTGCCGCCCAAGGCGCAGTTCTAAAGAGTGTACACAGACAGAGGGAAATGGGAGCTCGTGTGCATTAGATCTTTGACATTGCAGGTTGTAATGAGAGATTAATTAGCAAAGCATATGGGATCTTCGGCTTCTTGAATAGAGGTATTGAGTACCAAAGCAGTAAAAGCTGTGGTCAACCTGAATAAATCTCTGGTTAGGCCACAACTAGAGGGCTGCATCCAGTTGTGATCACCACACTTCAGGAAGGATGTGGTGGCCCTTGAGAGATTTACCAGAAAGAATCCAGGGACGAGAGAATTTAGCTGCAAGGTTACGTTGGTCAAGCTGCTTTTGTTTTCCTTAGAGTGAGCGTAGATTTGAGAGAGGTGTGCAGAATCACGACAGGTTTAGATAACGGAGACAAAGAAAAGACGTTCCCATTGCTGTAGTACAAGGATTAGGAAGTATAGATTAGGTTTGGGAAACAGATGCAGGGGGAATTGAGGGAGAACATTTTTACACAGTGAATGGTAATGACCTGGAACTTTCTGTCTACAAGGGTGGTGAAAGTGGGGACAATGAATAATTTCAAAACGAAATTTGATGGG
Source organism: Scyliorhinus torazame (assembly GCF_047496885.1). Lineage (NCBI taxonomy): Eukaryota > Metazoa > Chordata > Chondrichthyes > Carcharhiniformes > Scyliorhinidae > Scyliorhinus > Scyliorhinus torazame. The sequence continues at coordinate 29,490,309 of NC_092717.1, forward strand.
TACTTGAGGGAAATAAACTTGTAAGATAGAGCTGGGGAATGGAACTGATTGAGTCCAGCCGACTTGGATTCAATGGGCCCCATAGCATGATGAGGCATCTAATCAATGGGCCTTTTATGCATGATGACTCTAAGATTCTGCCCAACATGCAGATTCAGAATGACTTCTGTCTCTAAAAAGAATTGCTTTTGTTCTGAACCAGAGTTTGGACTGTTCCTGGATGAATAAAGATATAAGGATACAACTGAAACAATAAAAAAGGCACGCACTAAGTACATGGATGATAAAAGACAGTATGGCAAAATTGCTTAGGAAAGAAGTCAAAATAACAATTAGTAAAGCAAAATTTAATTATCATGGAATATTAAAATAAAGTATTCTGCCGACACATACTTAAGAAAAGAAAATCTAAATAGGAATAGGGCAACAAGAGATAAACAAGGTAAGCTCAGAACTAGTTATTGTGAGAGAGCAGAAATTTATACAGTTACTTTGACTCAGCGTTTACCAGGGAGAATGTCACTGTGGAGAAGACATTAGAAGAGATCAGAAAAGGTGTCGGGCCGGATCTTCTGGCCGTTTAAGCTGGCGAGATCTTACAGTCCCAGCGGCAGCGCAGCCCTGCCACGGGTTTCGCAGCGGCGAGGGATGTGTTCTACGGGAAACCCTATTGACAGCAGCAAGACCGGAAGATCCCGCCTTCATCCACTGGCGAGTCGACCTCCACCATTACAGAACACGTTGTGGAGGGGTAGAAAAATCCCACCCATTAGATAATTAAGAAAACAGGGAGATAAATCAAATGTAGAGGAGAAAATTCCAAATCTGGATGGATTGCAACTATGCATTTTAAGATAAATTAGGAAAAGGTAAGCAGAGGCACTATTGCACATACATAAAAATTAATTACAAAATAGAACTAGAGGACTGGCGGAAAGTTAGAGCGAAAGCTCTGTTCTGCCATTTAGGTGGCAGTGGTCATACTTTACCCATGTGAATTAAATTGGAGGTGAACAGTGTGCAAATCCGGCCCTCCCGCCTCATTACCACTCATTAGAGTGGGCCAAAGCAGGCTCCACATTGCTGCCTTCCACTTCGTGTTGCCGGGTGGTTCTACGCTCAGCAGGGGGCCGAACAGCATTGTGTTGGGAGCACATGTTGCAGCCCACCTGCTCTTCTTAAAAGCAACCAATCACTCTTAAAGGAAAGCTGCAGCGAGTAAAGTTACTGAAATTTTAAACATGGAAAATAAAATCAAAGGGGAGAGAGAGAGGGTTGCAGGCAATGGATGCGGTGCTGGAGGCATTAATGGTGGAGGTGGACAGGAGAGATGCCATGCTTCCACAGGTGACCAATGAGACCCTCAAGCATTATCTTCCAAATAGAGTGGGAGCAGTGCCAAGGAAGATCAACGTCTACAGTTGGACACCGCCACCCTCCCCCCATCAGTACCCAGATGACCCGGGGACGCTAAGAATCATATCAGGAGATTGCATTCCAAATGAAAGTTAAAGAATTTAACTTGAAATTTAACTTGAATTGAAAGTTGCAGAATCCCCGCTCCCCAGCCCGCACCCCTGTGTCACTGTCTGTGTGGAGTCTGCACGTCCTCCCCGTGTGTGCGTGGGTTTCTCCGGGTGCTCCGGTTTCCTCCCACAGTCCAAAGATGTGCAGGTTAGGTGGATTGGCCATGATAAATTGCCCTTAAGTGTCCAAAATTGCCCTTGGTGTTGGGTGGGGTTACTGGGTTATGGGGATAGGGTGGAGGTGTTGACCTTGGGTGGGGTGCTCTTTCCAAGAGCCGGTGCAGACACGATGGGCCGAATGGCCTCCTTCTGCACTGTAAATTCTATGAATTCAGGTCAGTAGTTTCCATATTGCAAACCAAGCCTCCAAGTGCCAGCTGGGAACAGCAAGTCCTGCCAATGCTGCCCCATCCAGCTGCCTATGTGGAAGATTTCAACAGTCAACTCAGCACTGATTGTGAACGCAGTTCGTGGAGAGGGATTCCAGAAATGGCCACAACCTGATAAATGACCCTCAAGCAATGAGGAATATTCTATTCAGCCAGATGGGGTTGAAATTATTCACATGACCTATACTGGGTAGGTTCTGTTGATGGTCACCCCAATCAGCACAGCGCCTAGTCCTGAACAACTTCCCACATACTCAACACAGGCCGTTGTTCATTCACATTGGCCTTTGCCTTCCAGTTATCAAAGGTGCAAAAAAGATGCTATAGAACTTTTGCAAAGCAGCTTGGCCAAAATACAGTGAGACCTTGGACCTCGTCATTGTAATTATATTCATAATATGCCTGTGGAATAATCATTTGAGCACTTTTGTGCTATCAACCCATCTACATCCCAGGCTTTGATGCAGGAAGTGCAGCACTCCAAAGGAGGGATGTCCTATTCCCCCAAGAGCCCCAGAGGGTGAGCCACAGGGCAGCCAGTGCCGCATGGGATGAGGTGGCAGCGGCCATCAGCTCAGGAAGCATGAAAATCGCTTATCGTCACAAGGAGGCTTCAAATGAAGTTACTGTGAAAAGCCCCTAGTCGCCACATTCCGGCGCCTGTTCGGGGAGGCTGGTATGGGAACCAGGCATGACCAGGAGGACAGGCCTCCAGTGACTCAAGAAGGCCAATGACCGACACCGGGCCGCACATGTGAGTTACCGACCCTCACCCCCCCCGAAACCCTCCCACCTCCATGCAAACAGCCCCCCCCCCCCCAAGCCCTCGTTTCAAACTCCAACCCTCCCTTCACAACCCCCCACCCCCCCAAGACCGTGAACCCACACATGAGGTTAATGATGCCCTTTCTGTGTCCCCGCAGGAGAAGCTCTCCAACACCATCGGGAGAGGGACCAGGCTGGCAGCGATGTGCCGGAAATTCGAGGAATGGGCCCTGGGAATGAGGGGGGTGGTTGAGGACAGAGCGGTCACCAACACGGAGGGTGGCGGATGCCACAGGGGTGAGGACCCACCGGGCTCCACCCGGAGCACCTGTCAAATGTGAGCTCTTAATGCCGTACAGACTGACCCATCTCATTGGGGGATGGGGGGGGGGGGGGGGGGGGGGGAGGAGAGTGGGGGGGGGGTCAGAGTGGCTCCATCGGGAGAGTGGGGCAGTGATGTGGGCAGCACGGTAGCACAGTGGTTAGCACTGTTGCTTCACAGCTCCAGGGTCGATTCCCGGCTTGGGTCACTGTCTGTGCTGAGTCTGCACGTTCTCCCAGTGTCTGCGTGGGTTTCCTCCGGGGGTCCCGGTTTCCTCCCACAAGTCCCGAAAGACGTGCTTGTTAGGTAATTTGGACATTCTGAATTCTCCCTCTGTGTACCCGAATAGGTGCCGGAATGTGGCGACTAGGGGCTTTTCACAGTAACTTCATTGCAGTGTGAATGTAAGCCTACTTGTGACAATGAAGATTATTATTATTATGATATTACACTTGTCCGAGTCAAATGAAAAAACCCTCACCACAACCAATATGACGCCTCTGGCTCCGTGTTCCGCGATGCGGGCCGACCACCAATCCAATGCCCCATTCCCCCAGACACGGGGTCCTGCCGCCCCCAAACACCCCGTCACCTGACAGGCCCTGCCCACGCACACCCAGCCACGGCAAGGGGGGGCGGGGGGGCCTGCTCACCGGACCGCATGCCCTGCACCCCATACACCGGAGCAGAACGTCGCCATACCCCAGCGGCTGACATGTGCCCGGCGCTGGGTCTCAGGGGGGTGTTCTCTGGGTGTTCAGAGGTTGGCCGCTCCATCTGTGGTGCTGCCTCCCGCCATGCCCATGCATCAAGGTGTGATTGGGATGCTAGGCAATGAGTCCGCCCACCCATCAGGATCCACTTGGGATCTGTGAAGTGCTCACATAACCATGATTGCCAATTCCCGGTTAGCAATAGCCTTCAGCCACATGGCTAGAGGCCTCTGCGGTCAGTGGGAGCTATGGGTGGTCAGTGGGGCAAACAGGTAGGGACTAGGATTGCCCCTGAAATGGGTACATACGATCCAGGGGTTGGGATCGGGGACCCGCGCATGCTTGCCCACCACCCCCCCAGCAGAGCCTCCTCCCCATCCCTGATTGCCCCAGTCCCCTATGGCACTCCACCCCCAACCCGGGCTGCACACCCCAGTTGCCCCCAACACCCCTCCGAGCACATGGGCAGCAAGCCTGTGAGCAAAGATGGCTACTCACCTCCTAGGGTCCCCGCAGCAGGCCTTCCACCAGGTTCACGTTTTTCAAAAGGAGTACTAATCGGCGCGAGCATGACCACTTGCTGGGAAGGCCGATGGATCACGGGAGGCTGTTGAATATCGGGTGGCTCCCGTTAATTGTGTGGAAATTAGGCTTATGTGGTGGTTATTGGTATCTCGTCAGGCTACGGCAGAACTTTGCCAGAACTTTGGTGTCAGTGTTTAGGAATGAGATGGGTCTGTATGACCAGCCCTCCATCGGGTCTTTGTCCTTTTTAGGGATCAGTGATATTGAGGCCTGTGCCAGTGTGGGTGGCCAGGTCCCTCTCGATAGTGAGTCGTTGAACATCTCTCGTTGGTGCGGGGCCAGTGCTGTCACAACCTTTTATAGAAGTCTGGAATCCGCTACTGGCCCCGCGCCTTCCCTGACTGCATGGATTTGATACCTCCCCGAGTTCCAGCGATGCTTCCAGTCCCTGTTGTTTTTCCTCCCCCACAACTGGTCTGCCCAGCCCATCGAGGAACTGTTTCATTTTCGAGTTACAAAGACCTCATTCATCTTGTGTGGCGCTGCAACTAGCTTGCCTCTCCTGTCCTTTATCTGTGCTATTTCTTTTTTTTAAAAAAAATTTGGAGTACCCAATTCATTTTTTCCAATTAAGGGGCAATTTAGCTTGGCCAATCCACCTGTCTGCACATCTTTGGGTTGTGGGGGTGAAACCCACGCAAACACGGGGAGAATGTGCAAACTGCACACGGAAACTGACCCAGAGCCAGGATCGAACCTGGGAGCTCGGCACCATGAGCAGCAGTGCTAACCACTGCGTCACATGTTGGTCCCACCTGTGCTTGTTCTCTCGTGGCAGCCTGCTTTCTCAGCCGGTGTGCCAGTAAGCGGCAGGCCTTATTCCCAGGCTCATAAAAGGTCCCTCATGTCTGGTGGAGCTGGTACACAGCTTTCCCGGTGGACAGCAGGTCAAACTCCATTTGTAATTTTTTCCTCTCCTCCAGTAGCTCCACGGTCAGGGTCGTGGAGTACTGTCGGTCCACCTCCAATATGGGGTCAGCCAGCTGCTGCCTAGCCGCCCTCTCCTTCCTGTCCCTGAACGCCTTACGCGCAATTATTTCCCCCCTTATCACTGTCTTTAGTGCCTTCAGAATGTGGAGGGTGAGACCTCACCATTCTGGTTGCAGTATACATACCCGTCGATGGCTTGTGACATGTTTTCACCAAATACCTTAGCGGTAAGGAGGGCTGTGTCCAGCCTCCATGGAGGGCATTGGGCCCGGCCTATCACCAGCCTCACATTCACGTAGTGTGGAGCATGGTCAGAGATGACTATTGCGGAGTATACCGCCCCTACCACCCCAGGAAGCACCGGTTTTCCCATGACAAAAAAATAATTTTGGGTGTCGACTTTGTGGACCTGGGAGAAGGAGAACTCCCTCTCCCTCGGGTGTGTGAGCCTCCATGGGTCCACTCCCCCCATCTGTTCCATAAAGGCGCTCAGTTCTCTCACCATGGTTGATTGTTTCCCTGCTTTGGGGCTGGATTTGTTCGCACGTAGGTCCTGACAACAGTTGAGGTCTCCCCCCCCATGATGAGTCGGTGGGAGTCTTGGTTGGGGATTTCTGTCATGGTCTTTTTGATAAAGTCTGCGTCATCCCAGTTAGGGCCATATCCACCAGCTCCACTGGTGCCCCTCCCAGGACATCGCTGACTATTACATACCGTCCCCTGGGTCCATCACTGTCCGCATCGTGGTAAATGTGGTCCTCTTATTGAATAGAATGGCCACCCCCCAGCCCTTGTCCTGCAGCATACTTGGTACGTCTCTCCTATCCAACTCCCTCAGTCGGTCCTCTCCCTCAGGTATATCTCTTGGAGCAAGACAATGTTGGCCCTCAGGCTTTCCAGGTGGGCGGAGACTCTGGATCTTTTCACTGGGCCGTTAAGTCCCCTGATGTTCCAGGTTACTATCCTGATGGGAGGTTTCTGTCCTGCCCCTCCTGCAGCATCAACCATATTCACTATGTGGATGTGCCCCTGCACTCTGGGTTTCCCTTTGTTTGGGGGCCATCCAAGATGGCCACCATTGAATTCTTTGTTCCAGCTGTCCCCATGTGCGACCTGTTGTAACTAGCATTCTACCCTCCCCCCCCCCCCTCCCCCCACCTAATCCCCGATTCCCCCTCTGAGCCCCTTTGCTCCCGCTGCTCCCCTTGCCCCGGCCCCTTTGGGTTTCTCACCCACTACCTTTTCCCCCTTACCTCCCCCCCTCCTGTCCTTCTCCACCCCCTCCCCTCAAACTACCTCCCCTCCTGTCCTTCTCCACCCCCTCCCCTCAAACTACCCCCCCTCCTGTCCTTCTCCACCCCCTCCCCTCAACCTAGTGTCATACTCCCCCTTTCGGGGCCTGTGCCGCGACCCCCCACTTTCTTACTTCCCTTTACCAGTGTGTTCGCCAGCGTGGTGGCTCCAACCCTGAGAGCGACTCCCTCACCCATTCTGTTCTATACCCCCCCAACCTCTCTCCCAACCTCTCTCCTCAGTGTCCTTTGCCTTCTCCCCATGCCGTCCAGGATACGTCGCTGTTAGTAAATAAAGGAACATTCTCAACGTCAATGGTCCATGCGTGTCCATTACTGTTGCTGTTTTCCCAACTGGTTCTTGCAGATAAGCTTTTCTACCTCGCCCGGCATGGTGCAATAGTGTTCCCCATTTATGTAGGTCATCCAGAGTCTTGCTGGGTACAGCATCCTGAACCGTACCTTGCTCCTGAATTGAGCTGCCTTGGCTCCATTGAACTCAGCCCACGCTTGGCCAGGTTGGCCCCAATGTCTTAATAAATACGGATCGTATGCTCTTCTCACTTGCAGAACTGCATGTTCCTTGCCCAGTTCAAGATCCATTCCTTGTCCTGGAATTGGTGGAACTTTGGCAATAATTGCCTGGGGTGGTTCCCCTGTCTTGGGCCTCTGCCAGAGTGACCTGTGGGAGTTGTCCACCTCAAGGGACTTTGATAAGTTTTCTCCCTGACCAGCTTTCCTAACATCTGTACCACGTAGTCCGTTGGGTTCGCACCCCCCATGCTCTGCTGCAGCCCAACAATCCTAAGGTTCTGGCGGTGAAACCTGTTTTCCTGGTCTTCCACCTTCCCTTTGAGCGCCCCTTGGGCCACCACCGACCTCGCCACCTCTGCTTGGGGTGAAATGATCCACTCACTCTGGTCTGAGGCCACCTTGTCTAGTTCCTGCACCGCCGCCTCCTGCATCTCCAGTCCCCGTTCCGTCCTCTCCCGCGCCTCCTTGAAGGAGCCCAAGGCATCTGCTACCGCCTACTTCACCTGACTCCTTCATGGAGTCCCTAAGTTTTCGGAGTTCTCGTATCAGGAGCTCCATCCATCTGTTGGTGGGAGGGCAGGGGGCAGTTGCATCGGTGACTCCACTCGACCCACCATGTCCTGCTCTGCCTCGCTCCTTGTGTCTGTGGGCTCAGCCTTCCTCTCCTAGCTCTTACTGTTTTTGTTGGCCTTTCGGCCCCTTTGCTGGTTAGAGGTCAATTCTTCAGATGCTTCATGTTTCAGGGTGTGGGTGGGGGTTGGGAGGGGGGGTGGGGGGTTTGTTTGCTTAGTGACCGATTTTCGGGTCAAAAGTACCTAGGTTGGAGTCTCTAGGGGGACAGCCACTTTTCACGCGACTGCTCAGCACATCCCCCCACCTGAAGTGTAGATAGATTCTTGATAAGCAAAGGGGTGAAAGGTTATTGGAGGTAGGCAGGCATGTGGTGTTGATGTTGAAATCAGATCAGCCATGATCTTATTCAAAGGTGGAGCATGCTTGAAGGACCGAGTGGACTATTCCTGTTTCTAATTCAAATGTTCGTATGATGAGCATCTGCGACCAGTTTGAACGGGCCTGGGGAGTGAAAGGAAATCATGGCCAGAGCCAGGCTGATTTCTATGGAAACTGAGCCAACCAATCATTCATCCTCATCGCCATCCGGGCTGCCTTAAGGTGCTCGGACATGATTTGGAGAGGCCAGGACGAGCACTAAAAAGTGGAATGAGAACGTAGCTGTAGTAAAACAAAAACTGGGCAGGTGGGAGTGACGCACCCTCTCCATTGCTGGCAGGTAACTTGTCATCAGTGTAAGGTGCTCTCAGTGTTGCTGTATGTTTACAGTATGAAAACAGGCCTTTCGGCCCAGCTTGTCCATGCCGCCCAGTTTCTATCACTAAGCTAGTCCCACTTGCCCGCATTTCAGGACTGACCCATACCCCACTCCTGCACTGAGGACGTCAACCGAGACATTTTCTGCTTTATCTGGAGATTGAAAACGGACCCCTGTCTGCGGCGAAAAGATGGACAAACCTCAAAAGGGGAGAGAAACGTGCCACATGTCGCCCTCATTCTGATGGCCATCTTTGTGTGCTACTGGATCAAGCTGTGCATAGGCCCTTGGTCCTCAAACACCAATAATCATTATATGCTGAGATTTTATGTTTCTGGTGACGCAAAGGACTGGTCTGGCCATGTTGCCACAGAATGCTCCATTCAGTTGAAGCATGCTATACTACCTATTTCTTGTGGCAAGAATTTGTGCAGGAAAACACAAAGTCCATCAGGCAGTGGTCCACACATATCAACGGCAAAAGGAGATGGTAGATCCTGTTGGATGGTTCTCCGAGCAGATTGTCAAAGTCATTATCACCAAAACATTCAAGCAAACACCAAGGATAACTTGGATGTTGGTGAGAAGGATCGGCCGCTTCAGATCTTTTGTGGTCGAAGGTGCACACTCCTTGGTCTGACCTGCTGGAGGTAATGGGATCACTGGCATGTAGGATTGGAGCGGTGGGGCACCCTTGGAGCGCCCTGGGACAAGGTCCTCAGGGTACCTGGCTATTTGACTCCTTGAGGATAAGGGGTACCTGGAGGAAGGTTAAGCTGCTCCGTCCACTCTTTCCAAGCCACTGCTAAACTACATCAAAGCCTAGAGCATTGGAGTATAGGTCTGAATGCATATAACAATAAACAAAGAACAAAGAAAAGTACAACACAGGAACAGGCCCTTCGGCCCTCCAAGCCCGTGCTGACCATGCTGCCCGTCTAAATTAAAATCGTCTACACTTCCGGGGTCCATATCCCTCTATTCCCATCCTATTCATGTATTTGTCAAGATGCCCTTTAAATGTCACTATCGTCCCGGCTTCCACCACCTCCTCCGGCAGTGCGTTCCAGGTACCCACTACCCTCTGTGTAAAACACTTGCCTCATACATCTCCTCTAAACCTTGCCCCTCGCACCTTAAACCTATGCCCCCTAGTAATTGACCCCTCTACCCTGGGGAAAAGCCTCTGAGTATCCACTCTGTCTATGCCCCTCATAATTTTGTAGACCTCTATCAGGTCGCCCCTCAAGCTGTTGTTCCGGTGAGAAGAAACCAAGTTTATTCAACTGCTCCTCATAGCTAATGCCCTCCATACCAGGCAGCATCTTGGTAAATCTCTTCTACACCCTCTCTAAAGCCCCCACATCCTTCTGGTAGTGTGGCGACCAGAATTGAACACTATACTCCAAGTGTGGCCTAAAGAGTGGCATATCCGGCAGCCACTGTGCGTTCTGTGGCACCTGGGTCTCCAAGGTGGCTGCCAGCCTTTCCACAGAGACATCCAAGTGCATGCATGCTGGAGCCATGACATTAGTTAGAACATGGACAGGATCCTCCAATTTTCAGTTCGGCTTGTGCATGGACTCTGGAAACTCTGACTGATGTTCTCCTGCCTTTCTCTGCATCACCAACTGTTCTCTTCGGTCCGAGCCAAGAGGCTCGTCATCTGCTCAGGATTCAGCCGGGGTCTGGTCTCCAGCAGTCCTCCCAAGTGTCAGAGGCTTCAGCTGTCACTGCCTCCACTGTATCAGTTATGTGCTCACTAGTTTGTGACCCCGAGCCTACTTCAGAACTTGGACCCACCAAAGTGAATACATCGGTGCTGGTCGAATGCATCCTCTGAAGATTCTGAGGCATCCTCCTCGGAGGTGGGTTTGAAGTTGGGCTGTGGCTAGCCCAGGTTATAGAACATAGAGCATAGAACATACAGTGCAGAAGGAGGCCATTCGGCCCATCGAGTCTGCACCAATCCACTTAAGCCCTTCCTTCCACCCTATCCCCCTAACCCAATAACTCCTCCTAACCTTTTTGGACACTAAGGGCAATTTAGTGTGGCCAATCCACCTAACCTGCACGTCTTTGGGCTGTGGGAGGAAACCGGAGAACCCAGAGGAAACCCACGTAGACACGGGGAGAACGTGCAGACTCCGCACAGACAGTGACCCAGCAGGGAATCGTACCTGGGACCCTGGCGCTGTGAAGCCACAGTGCTAACCGCTATGCTACCGTGCTGCCCGTTATAATCGGGCCTCTTTTCATGCTGGTACCTGGGATACAGAAAATAAATATTTAGTGATTGACTAACCAGACTCATAAATTCATCGAGCTTTATTAATAGGGGCATAGAGTACAAGAGCAAGGAGGTTATGCTGAACTTGTACAAGACACTAGTTGGACTTCAGCTGGAATATTGTGTCCAATTCTGGGCACCGCATATAGGAAGGATGTGAACGGCATTGGAGAGAGCGCAGAAAAGGTTTACAAGAATGGCTCCAGGGATGAGAAACTTCAGTTATGAGGATAGATTGGAGAGGTTGGGTCTGTTCTCCTTGGAGAGAAGGCGACGAAGAGGAGATTTGATAGAGAACTTCAAACTCATTAGGGGGCTGGACAGGGTAGAGAGAGAGAAACTGTTCCCGCTCGTATAAGGGATCAAGAATGAGAGGACTCAGAGTTAAAGTGATTTGCAAAAGAAGCAAATGTAATGTGAGAAAACCTTATTCACATGAATGGGTTGGGTCTGGAATGCAGTGCCTGGAAGTGTGGTGGAGTCAGGTTCAACAAAGCATTCAAGAGGTCATTAAATGATTACTCAAATGTTTTTAATGTGCAGGAGTACGGGGAAAAGGCAGAGAGGAATGGCACTAAGTCATAATCCTCACTTGGCGAGCTGACACCATGATCCGAAAGACTTCCTTTTGCGCCGTAACGATTCTGTGCAAAGGCATCTCAAAGCCGGTGGGCACAGCTGATGACTGCAGATTGAAGGCATCCTCAGTGGACTCCTGGGGGAGTCCTATCTCGGCTTCAGCACAGGCACGGTCCAGCTCCACCTGCTACCTCAGCTGTCATCTCTTCATACTGTTTCAGGACTTCCATGGCACACGTGCAATGCAGATATTTCATCCGCTACTTGTGTGTGACATCCCTGTGCACTTGAATCCTTAGACTGCGAGATGCCCTTTTGAGAGTGTCAGTTTTCATTCAGTACTTACCCTGGTGGACCACAGGAGATCATTGATCCTCTTTCTACACCGATGGGCGTCTGTGCACTGGACCCCATAGGCGATAACGTCCGTCCAGGCTGCCATAGTCAAACAGGAGGGCCTCCTGCTGCTATTCCTGGGAAACAGCACCTCCGACCTTTCCTGGACATCCTCCTGACCTTTCGTCTGGCTCCATTACTTGCTTACAAACTATTCCATCTCTAATGTCTTCCAGTTTCGATAGATCATTGACCTCAAACTGTTTCTCGGAGGTGACCCAACAGGCTAATTGCTTCCAGTGCTTTGTGTTTCTATTTCAGATTTGCAGCATCCAGTGTTTTGCTTTTGTATTACAGTGACAGGCCATTCGAATGAATCAGAAACAGGATTGTGTGCCTTTCCTTTAACCTGTTAATCCTGTTTGAATACTTGTAGAGCATTCACTGCCAATTACAAGAGAGGATTCACCGGGAGAGTTACAGGTGATATTGATCTGTGCAGATTAACCTAAAACAGAGTTTTCAGATCACGGTGAACCATTCGGAGAATGGTAGACTCTCATTGATCCCTTTGTTAGCTTGACTTGACCTGAAACATTAAATCGATTTCTCTCTTCACACCCAACCTGAGTATTTGCAGCACTTCCTGTTTATTGTCCATATTTCCAGCATCTGGAGTATTTTACCTTTAACTGAAGAGAATAGTCATTGGTGGGCCTCTCATCCTCCACTCTCTGCAACCTACAGCTCACCTGCCTGTATTCCATTTTTTCCATTGATCTATTTTCCCCTCACCATTGTTTTCCCCCCTCCCCCCACCCTTCCCCCACCTCATCCCACGTAGGCCATCTGTTCCCTGTTCCTAGTTGCCCTTTGACACACTGCTTACTTTTGTTCAGCCATTAACACATTCTAATCTCTCTATGTGCCACTATCAGCACCCTTCTTAGCCTTAATCACCGCCATTTACATTCCCTTTGTCTTTTTGCCCATGACATCTTTGTCAATCTCCACCTATCACTGGCCTTCTGTCCAGCCCCACTGCTCCACCCTCCCCTCCCCTCCCCACAACAGTATGAATCCGACCCTATTTCCAACTCCCTCCAGCTTTAACAAAGAGTCACCAGACTCAAAATATTAGCCCTCTTCTCTCTCCACAGATGCTGTCCGAGCTGCTGAGATTGTCCAGTATTTTCTGTTTTTGTGCCAGTATTCCATCCTGGGTGAAATCCTGCTCACTGGTGGCTCCAGTCCTGCTAAGTTACATTTGCTTCCAATTCTGCAATGTCTCCAGGTTCAAATTCCAATCCTTATATCTAAGCAAGTTTATAGATTGGCCCCTGTGTAAAGCTGCTCCAGCTTTATAACTGCACCAAACTCTCTGGGAGAGAAATTAATTTGTGTAGCGCCAGTTCTAGCATCATTACCTTGGAGCCTCCTGAGGGTCTACCCTTGCCCCGCTCTTACTTTCTATCTACATGCTGTCCCTCAGCTAAAGCATCCAAAAGCACAAATAGATTCCTTTTGATAAGAGCCACCTCAACCTCACCACCATCTCTCCTGATCCTTCCACTACTGCAAAATTGTCACATTGCTTGTCCAGTACTAGATGACCTGAATTTACAAATTTGTAAATTTAATTCAGGTTATCACAGTTGTTTCACAGCTCCAGGGTCCCAGGTTCAATTCTCGGCTTGGGTCACTGTCTGTGTGGAGTTTGCACATTCTCCCCGTGTCTGCGTGGGTTTCCTCCGTGTGCTCCGGTTTCCTCCCACAGTCCAAAGATGTGCAGATTAGGTGGATAGGCCATGCTAAATTGCCCTTAGTTTCAAAAAGGGTTACTGGGTTACAGGGGATAGGGTGGAGGCATGGGCAGTAGGGTGCTCTTTCCAGTGCAGACTCGATGGACCGAATGGCCTCCTTCCGCACTGTAAATTCTATGATTCTATAAATTCTATGACAGAAATTTCCTCCAGCTGACCGAAGCCGCTGACTTAGGCCCCCACCACAAACTCTTGTCTCCTAGCCACTGACACCGACCCTCTCCCTGGCAAGTGCCTGAGGCTGAAGCAGACAATTCGCAACCCGGAGTCGTATTTGAGCCGCAGATGAGCTGTTCACCACAAAGTCACTCCGTCACCAAAACCACCTATTCCCACCTCCGGTAACATCACCTACCTCAACCCTGTCTCGGGTCTTCTGCTGTTGAAACTCACATCCATGCCTTTGTTCCTTTTATAAGGCATCCATGCCTTTGTTACCTCTAGACTTTTAAAAAATATATTCCAGTTTTACAAACAAACAACACACCCTCAAAACTGGTACAGTACTGGTACAGTGCCAGGAGGAAACCAACAAGGTTGGTTCAGTGAACCATGGGCCAGCATTTATTGCCCATACCTCTTCTTTTTTGTCATATTCATAAACAATGACAAAAAATGCTGAGTTTGAAGCTACACGTGTTCAGCAGAAGAAAAAACTACCCCTATATCTATAGACCAACCCTCTCCCCACTCCAAGAAACCTTTTCCCAATGATACAAACAAAACAAAGAAAAAGCAAATAACTTAAATTCCATAACCCAAATCCTAACAGTGTCTAGATCTTTGAAAAAGGAGACAAACGATTGCCATCTCAGGTAGGATTTCTCTACAGAACCCCTAATAGTCAATTTAATTTTCTCATAATGCAAAAAGGACATTAAATCCCCTAACCAGCCAGAGGCACTAGGCAGAGCGGGAGACCTCCAACCAAGCAGGTTGGAGGCTGTCAATGAGGCAAAGGCGATAACGTCCGTCTCTACTCCAGAGTGAATAGCTTGAGAGGCTGAAACGGCAAATATGGACATCAGCGGGTGTCATAATATACATCAGTACATTAAGGTGCAATCACATACATACACTGATGGACATGCAGTAGGACCAACCAGCATACATAACACCGCAGCCAATCACCAGTGAGAGCACAAGCACTATAAAGACAGGGGACAGGAGAGTTCCCGCTCATTCTAGCAGCAGCCAGCTCAGAGCACAGAGCTCACAGCCTGCATCACAGATATTCACCATGTGCTGAGTGCCTCACCATAGCTAGTGATAGGAGAGGGTCCACAGTTAAGCTGGTATTGCTTATACCCACGTTTACAGTATGTTAGCATAGTTGAACAGTTAATAAAATAGAGTTACACCACTTCCAGCATTGTTGGCTTGTTTGTGAACCAGAACACCCAACACGACAGCAGGCATGACTGTAAATCTAATCAGAGAATAATAGACATAGTGTTAAAAAAGGAAGCCCAGCTACTTTAGACTGCACCGTGGGACAAGGCAGGGCTGCCCTCTCTCCCCACTGCTGTTTGCGCTGGCCATAGAGCCGCTGGCAATTGCACTGAGAGCTTCTAGGGGCTGGAAAGGGCTGGTCTGGGGAGGAATGGAACATACGAGTCTCGTTATATGCGGATGATCTGCTGTTATATGTATCGGACCCAATGGTGGGGATGGACGGTATTATGGCAACCCTGAGGGAATTTGGCCGGTTCTCCGGATACAAACTGAACATGGCTAAGAGCGCGTTGTTTGTAATTCAGGCGAAGGGGCAGGAGAGTAGGATGAAGGGGTTGCCGTTCAGGTTAGTGGGGGAGAGTTTCCGATATTTGGGGATTCGGGTGGCACGGGACTGGGGCAGGTTGCACAAGCTTAGCCTGTCCCGGCTGGTGGAACGAGTGAGGGAGGAGGTCCAGAGGTGTGATGCGCTGCCGCTGTCATTGGCGGGGAGGGTGCAGACTGTTAAGATGACGATTCTCCCGCGGTTCTTGTTTGTTTTCCAGTGTCTCCCCATCTTTATACCGCGGTCCTTCTTTAAGAGGCTGAATAAAATTATTCTGGGATTTGTATGGGCAGGGAAGTCCCCGTGGGTGATGCTTGAAAGGAACAGAGGAGAAGTGGGGCTGGCATTGCCGAATTTCAGCAACTATTACTCGGCGGCCAACATAGCGATGATAAGGAAATGGATGGTGGGTGCGGGGTTGGTTTGGGAGCGGATGGAGGCTGATTCGTGCAGGGGCACTAGCTTAGCAGCCCTGGTCACGGTGCCTCTGCCGCTTTCGCCAGCACGGTACTCCACCAGCCCGATAGTGGTGGTGGCTGTTCGGATCTGGGGCCAGTGGAGGAGGCATGTAGGGGAGGTAAGAGCATCGGTGTGGACTCCAACCTGCGGCAACCACCGATTTACCCTGGGGAACATGGACGGGGGATATCGACTGTGGAGGAGGGCGGGGATTGTGAAGATGGGGGATCTGTTCCTGGAAGGGAGCTTTCCGAGCATGAGGGCGCTGGAGGAGAAGTTTGGGCTGACGAGAGGGAACGACTTTAGATACTTGCCGGTGAGGGATTTTGTACACAGACTGGTGACGTCCTTCCCACGTCTCCCGCCGAAGGGGAGGCAGGACAGGGTAGTTTCTAGGGGAGAGGTGGGAGAGGGTAGAGTTTCAGACGTCTACAAGGAGCTAATGAGAGCTGAGGTTACACAGACCGAGGACCTGAAGCTTAAGTGGGAGGAGGAGCTCGGGGGGGAGCTGGAGGACGGTATTTGGGCAGAAGCCCTGAGCAGAGTAAACATGACCGCAACATGCGCCAAGCTCAGCCTGATCCAGTTTAAGGTGTACCGGGCCCACATGACGGTGGCCCGGATGAGTAAATTCTTCGGGCTGGAGGACAAGTGTGCTAGATGTGCCGGAGAGCTGGCTAACCATGTACACGTGTTCTGATCGTGCCCTGAACTCGGGGACTATTGACAGGGATTCGCAGATGTCATGTCCCGGGTGTTGAAAACTGGGGTGGCAATCTTTGTGGTTTTGGAGGATCCGGGTGTCTGGGAAGAGAGAGGCCGATGTTCTGGCCTTTGCTTCCCTGGTAGCCCGGCGACGAATACTGTTAGCATGGAGGGACTCAAAGCCCCCGAGGGCTGAGGTATGGCTATCGGACATGGCGAGCTTTCTTGGCCTAGAGAAAGTCAAGTTCGCCTTGAGAGGTTCGCTACTAGGGTTCGCCCGAAGGTGGCAGCCATTTATTGACTTCTTCGCAGACGAGTAAGTGTCAGCGGGGGGGGCGGGGGGGCTAGGGTAGAGTAGAGTAGAGTAGGGGGGTATTGAGGCAGGTCCGTGCGTGAACAGAGCCATGATTTGCATTATGTTTAATGTGAAATTTGTGTCTTGACTTTTTTTGTTTGTACTGTACAATGTCATTTTTTCTATATGCCTAAAATACCTCCATAAAATTGTTTGTTAAAAAAAAGGAAGCCCAGGAGACTTCCGGTGGCGGCATCTAGGGAATAGTCACAAACGAGGTCGCTCCCACCAGTGTACTTTATATTTGGCCCTTTATGCACAATATTTGAGGGTTATTTGGATTATGACTTTACTAATTCAACGGGAAAAGGTTCCACACAAGAGAACTGCCCAGAAAGTCCAAGACAAGGAAGCCAGCAAATAAAGATTCGTCGACGATTCAGAAGCTTCTTGAGGCTCTTCTGCTGAGAAAATGGCGGAGGCTGCTACCGCGAGTCTGGCCACTCCATTGATAGTCGAGATGCTTACAGGCATCTTGGCAACTGAATTTTAAAAACACCGGTGGGCAGACTGCCGCCGCCGACCTCCACAAATCACTAGAGGAGGCCTGGCTCCCATTTGGTCGGCGTTGGCGAACACTGATGAGACGGTAAAGCGCATTTGGTGGCGACACAGGGTGTGAAGGTGGCTCTTTTGAGGCAGAGCGATCAGATTATGTCCATGGAAGACGAGATGTCAATAATGATCGATGTTAATAAAGCACAGAGGGCCAAGGTGGATTATCTGGAGAATCGCCCAGGAGACAGAACTTCTGAATTGTGGGATTGCCAGAGGGAATGGAAGGCCCAAATTCGACGGACTAAATCTTGAAGATGTTTGGGAAGATGGTGGGTGAAGATTGATTGATATTCCCTCCCAAGCTGGATCGAGCTCACCGGTCACACGGGCCGAAGCTACATTCCGGCGAACCACCACGGGCAATCATCGTGAGATTCCACAGTTTCAGGAGAAGGAACGAGTCCTGAGATAGGCAAAGGATCATTGGGTCTATAATGGGGGGATCATGCCATCAGGCTCTATCTAGATGTGGGCACGAAACTGGTTAAGATCCTGCAGGACCTCTACAATGGACACCCAGGGGTGTTAAAAATGAAAATGTGAGCACACAGCTACGCCTGGGAGCCAGGCCTGGATGCTGACATTGAACGATTGGCCCAACAATGTTCCGTCTGTCAGGAGCACCAAAAGATCCTGCCAGGCACGCCCCTTCACCCTTGGGAATGGCCATGGCGGCCATGGGCACGGTTGAATGCCGATTTTGCTCAGCCATAGAAAAGGTAAATGTTCCTCCTCCTAAATAACGCCCATTCCAAATGGCTGGCTCCACAAGATGGGGGCAGCTACCTCCAGGGCTACGGTCGAAAAGCTGCGTTTGTCTTTTTGTGCCCATCGTATACCCAAGGTGTTAGTGACGGACAATGGCACATCTTTTACAAGCAAAACATTCTCGGAGTTTCTGAAGGCCAACGGGGTACAACACATTCGGACAGTCCCTACCACGCAGCTTCGAATGGGCTGGCAGAGAGAGCGGTCCAGATGTTTAAACATGGATTACGAAAACAATCTTTGGGATCGATGGTCACGAGGCTGACCTGGTTTCAGTTTTGTTATAGGACCATCCCGCATGCCCTGACTGGGGTGGCCCCGGCTGAGATGCTGATGGGATGGAGACTTCGGATCTGCCTTAGCATGGTCTTCCCTGACATCGGTGGGAAGATACACCACAACCAGGATCTGCAACGGCATTGCCTGATTCACATCGGTCGCCCAGGCTCTTTGTACCAGGTGATGCAGGAAATGTCCAAGATTTTGCAGGCGTTGCCCAATGGATCTCTGGGACCATAATCCACCAGACAGGGCCAATTTCCTACCAAAAGGATGTCCAGAGCCCAGTAATGCGGCACATTGGCACAATGGTTAGCACTGCTGCCTCACAGTGCCAGGGACCCGGGTTCAATTCTGGCAACGGGTGATTGTATGGAATTTACACTTTCTCCCCGTGTCTGCGTGGGTTTCCTCCGGGTGTTCCTGTTTCCTCCCACAGTTCAAGGGGCTGGTTTAGCACACTGGGCTAAATCGCTGGCTTTTAAAGCAGACCAAGGCAGGCCAGCAGCACGGTTCAATTCCCATACCGGCCTCCCCGAACAGGCGCCGGAATGTGGCGACTAGGGGCTTTTCACAGTAACTTCATTTGAAGCATACTTGTGACAATAAGCGATTTTCATTTCAGGATGTGCAGGTTAGGTGAATTGGCCATGCTAAATTGCCCCTTAGTGTACAAAAAGGTTTTTTACATAGAATTTACAGTGCAGAAGGAGGCCATTCGGCCCATCGAGTCTGCACCGGCTCTTGGAAAGAGCACCCTACCCAAGGTCAACACCTCCACCCTATCCCCATAACCCAGTAACCTCACCCAACCCCACCCAACACTAAGGGCAATTTTGGACACTCAGGGCAATTTATCATGGCCAATCCACCTAACCTGCACATCTTTGGACTGTGGGAGGAAACCGGAACACCCGGAGGAAACCCACGCACACACGGGGAGGATGTGTAGACTCCACACAGACAGTCACCCAAGGCCGGAATTGAACCCGGGTCCCTGGCACTGTGAGGCAGTAGTGCTAACCACTGTGCCGCATTACTGGACCCTGGACATCTTTTTGGTAGGAAACTGGCCCTGTCTGGTGGATTATCGTCCCGGAGATCCATTGGACAACGCCTGCCAAATTTTGGACATATACTGTGTCACCTGGTACAAAGAGCCTGGACGACCGATGCGAATGGGGCAATGCCCTTGCAGATCCTGGTTGTGGTGTACCTTCCCACCGATGTCGGGGAAGACCATGCTTAGGCAGATCCAAAGTCTGCATCCCATCAGCATCACCACAATCATCAGAGGATTGTTTGGACTTTGGGGGGAGGGCTGTCATGACCGGCACGGGACTTACCAAATGGTAAAGCTTAAACTCCCTGTGAGATTCACTGATTATGAGCTCCCTGGTTAAAGGGGACGGGGAACCCTCAACCATGTCTGTGCGGGGTCTGCACGTTCTCCCCGTGTCTGCATGGCTTTCCTCCGGTTTTCTCCCACTAGTCCCGAAAGACAAGCTGTTAGGTAATTTGGACATTCTGAATTCTCCCTCTGTGTACCCGAACAGGTGCTGGAATGTGGCGACTAGTGGCTTTTCACAGTAACTTCATTGAAATGTAAGCCTACTTGTGACAATAAAGATTATTATTATGTATAGCTAAACCTCTGGATAATGTCAGCCAGTTTGGGTACCAGCACAGAAAAAGAAAGACCCGGCTGGGATGGTCCATACTTTTTAAATAATAGTTATTGTAATAAAACTTTATTTCTTTATCCAACTTGTGTGGAGGTGGTGGCATAGTGGGATTGTCACTGGATAGTAATCCAGAGACCAGGGTAACGATAGAATAGAATTTTTACAGTGCAGAAGGAGGCCATTCGGCCCTCGAATCTGTACCAACCCTTGGGAAGAGTACCCTATCTAGGTCCACACTCGACCCTATCTCCATAACCCAGTAACCACACCTAAGCCTTTGGACATTAAGTGGCCATTTATCGTGGCCAATCCACCTAACTTGCACACCTTTGGACTGTGGGAGGAAACTGGAGCCCCCAGAGGAAATAGTTATACTCTCAGAATTATACCTTACGTATGCCCTGTCTCACCGGCAGGACAGACCCAGCAGAGGTGGCAGCACAGTGGTATACAGTCGGGAGGGGGTTGCCCTGGGAGTCTTCAACATCAACTCTGGACCCCATGAGGTCTCATGGCTTTAGGTTAAACATGAGCAAGGAAACCTCCCACGTACCGTCCACCATCACCTGATGAATCAGTTCTCCTTGATATTGAACACCACTAGGAAGCGTTGAAGGTGGCAAGGGTGCAGAATATGCTCTGCTGGGGAACATGGACAAAAGAGCTGAATGCCAGAGGTGAGGTGAGAGTAACTGCCTTTGACATCAAGGCAGCATTTGACCGATTATGTTATCAAGGAGCCCTAGCAAAACTGGAGCCAATATGAATCAGGGCGAAAACTGTCCGCTGGTTGGAGGCATACCTGCCACAAAGGAAGATGGTTGTGGTGATTGGGGGTCAATCATCTCTGCTCCAGGACACCACTGCAGGAGTTCTTCAGGGTAGTGTCCTAGGCCCAACCATCTTCAGCTGCTTCATCAATGATCTATCTCCCTTCCATCATAAGGTCAGAAGTGGGGATGTTTGCAGATGACAGCACAATGTTCAGCACAATTCGCGACTCCTGAGATAATGAAGCAGTCCATGTCCAAATGCAGCAAGACCTGGACAATATGCAGGCTTGAGCTGACAAGTGGCAAGTTACATTCGTGCCTCACAAGTGCCAGGCAATGACCATCTCCTTCAAAAGAGGATTTAACTTTCGCCCCTTGACATTCAATGGCATTACCATCGCTGAATCCCCCACAATCAACATCCTGGGGGTTACCATTGAAACAGAAGTGGACTAGCCATATAAATACTGTGGCTCCCAGAGCAGGTCAAAGGCTAGGAATCCTACAGCGAGTAACTCGCCTCTGGACTCCCCAAAGTCTGTCCACCATCTACAAGTCACAAGTCAGATGTGCAATGGAATACTCTCCACTTGCCTGGATAAGTGCAGCTTCAACAACACTCAATAAACTCAACACCATCCAGGACAAAGCAGTCCGCTTGATGGGCATCCCTTCTACAAACATTCAAACCCTCCACCACCAACGAACAGTGGCAGCCGTGTGTACCATCTATAAGATGCACTGCAGTAACTCTCTGATGTTCCTCAGACAACACCTTCCAACCCCATGAACACTACCATCTAAAAGGAGAAGATCAGCAGATACCTGGGAACCCCACCACCAAGAGGTTCCCCTCCAAGTCACTCACCTCCCTGACTTGGAAATATATAGCCATTCCTTTACTATTGCTGGTCAAAATCCTGGAACTCCCTCCCTAATAGCACTATGGGTGTACCTACACCTCAAGAACTGCAGCGGTTCAAGGCCACTCACCACCATCTTCTGAAGGGCAACTAGGGATGGGCAATAAATGCTGGCATAAACAGTGACGCCCACATCCCATAAATGATTTTTTTTTAAAAAAGGACTCCCTTCGTAGTCCACTAAAGTTACACAAAGGTAGGCTGGATAAATCATCCCGAAGTTGACTCCATTCTTATACAGGGACGATTTCGCTTTGTTACAGGTGGCCCTCTTCTTGGCTCGATCTACTCATGTCCTTGTATAATCTGATAGGTTGGTCTTTCCACGTAACATCCCAGTGTTCTTGCCCATTAAAGCACCAACTCCTTGAGGCTGTGAAACCTTATGATTACTTCACAAGGAAGATCTCCAGAGCGAGGCTGAGGTCGAAGTGAACGGTGGGCCCGGTCTAATTCTGCGAAGGATGGAAGAACATTCTTCCATCAGGGTTGTGAAGAAGGCCTATGGAGTGTTGGCCTTTATTGGTAGAGGGATTGAGTTCCGGAGTCGGGAGGTCATGTTGCAGCTGTACAGAACTCTGGTACAGCCGCATTTGGAGTATTGCGTACAGTTCTGGTCACCGCATTATAGGAAGGACGTGGAGGCTTTGGAGCGGGTGCAGAGGAGATTTACCAGGATGTTGCCTGGTATGGAGGGAAAATCTTATGAGGAAAGGCTGATGGACTTGAGGTTGTTTTCGTTGGAGAGAAGAAGGTTAAGAGGAGACTTAATAGAGGCATACAAAATGATCAGGGGGTTGGATAGGGTGGACAGTGAGAGCCTTCTTCCGCGGATGGATATGGCTGGCACGAGGGGACATAACTTTAAACTGAGGGGTAATAGATATAGGACAGAGGTCAGAGGTAGGTTCTTTACGCAAAGAGTAGTGAGGCCGTGGAATGCCCTACCTGCTACAGTAGTGAACTCGCCAACATTGAGGGCATTTAAAAGTTTATTGGATAAACATATGGATGATAATGGCATAGTGTAGGTTAGATGGCTTTTGTTTTGGTGCAACATCGTGGGCCGAAGGGCCTGTACTGCGCTGTATTGTTCTATGTTCTATGTTCTATTCTCCCCCACCATTTTGTGGAACAGGTCTGAGAAATATTGAGTAGGGATGTGGCCTTCGATCCCCTCCAGTAACCCCACAACACAAACATTTTGTCTTCTGGATCTGTTCTCCAGGTGGTTCAACTCGGGTGTTAATGCCCTATTATCAATGATCACAGCAGCAATGTCAGACTCCAAGGAGGTGGTCCTATTGCTATGATCCTATTGCAATGATCCCGTAAAGCCTCCCCAAACAGGCGGCGGAATGTGGCGACTAGGGGCTTTTCACAGTAACTTCATTGAAGCCTACTTGTGACAATAAGCGATTTTCATTTCATTTCATCAGACAATGCAATCTCCATGCCCTTGATTCTGGCTCCTTGTGCTCCGACCGTCTGGCTGGTGATCTCGAGAGATGAATGAATGTGGGCCAAGACCTCCACGATTGATCTTTTAAGATCCAAAGTCAAGCACTGTCGATATTTCTCGAGCTCAACCGCCAAAATTTGGCTGAGTGCTTCGGCCATTAGTGGATGGGCTGGAGAAGAAGCAGCTGCCGCCAACTTACCTGCAGTTGACCTGTGCGAGGTTTCAGAGTCTGCATTGTTCCTTTAGTTTAATTGCTCTGTTCTAAACTAAACCTTTAGTTTAATTGCTCTGTTCTATCACCTTTGCTCTTGAGTCGCCGGGTATCTTTCTGATACCGCCACGTGGTTCAAGTCCGAGTAATGATCAATAATCCAACACACCGCTTAGTAAGAGTTAAATCAACGCACATTTATTATATACAGTAATCAATACTTATGCATAAATTCTACGTCTAAGCTACTTCCTACAACTAACAGGCCAATTCTTAACTTGGAAATGGCCCACCAGGTCAGGGAAACAAATGGCCTTTCGTTTGGGTTCTGAGCCTGCGGGATTCGAAGCTGGTACAGATCGATAGCTAGGAGCGCCTATCTTGTAGCGAGCGTTGAAGTAAGACTTACGATTTGAGCGGCTGTTGCAGAAGGCTAGCAGAAGGGTCGCAGGAGGGTGCACAAGGGGTAGCAGAAGGGTCGATTTGAACTTGGACTGTATACTTATAGTCCCCAGGGGCTTCCCGCCTTTCGAGGCGGACCCTGTACCTGGTTCCAAGTGATTGGACTTCGTCCCAATCACTTGATTTGATATTCTCCAATGCTGGAGCAATTCCTTGATCGATGGGCGGTCTTGGGGTGACCGTTCACCTCCCTTTGAGTAGGTTCCTGTTGGCGCCGAAAAGTCTGGGTTGGCTTTGTGTCTAAAATGTTGCCCATTGTTCCCGGGGATTTCTCATTAGTATTCAGATGGCTGGTGTTTTGTTGTGCTGATGGCTGCAGGTATCGATCTTGTCTGGCCTTCCCAGAGGTGAATACACAGTTTACCTGCAGCTGCTTGTTTTAGTCCTGTTGGCTGATTTTCCCATCGGCCTTTTCGGTTCGCCATTTTAAATCGGGGTTAGCCATTCTAAATCGGGAGTTAGCCATTTTAACTGGATACAGCATTCAGAATTCGGGGTGTTCTTTTCTGGCTTTGCCTCCCCTGGGTATCGCAGAGATGAGGAAATTCTACCCAGTTCATTTCCAGGTTTGTGCCAGCAAGTTAAAGACCCGTGGTGCCGGGAAAAAGGGTAAAAAGGTTCAGGTTTCCAGCAGGAGCCACTGCGTGCACATCGTCCCCTCAGAACGCGCCACCGGATGTCTTTACCTCTAGACTTGAATACTCTAATGCTCTCCTGGACAGACTTCCACACTCCATAAGATTGAGCTCATCCCAAACTATGCTGCCGTATCCTAACTCGCACCATGTCTCCTGTGCTGGCTGACTTACATTGTCTCCCAACCCAACAACACCTCAAGTTTGAAATTTTCATCCTTGTTTTCAAATCCCACATCCTTCTTTGACTCTGTAACCTCCTTCAGCCTTACACTAGTCTGATATTTGCGCTTCTCTAATGCTGACTTCTTGTGCGTCCCAGACTTTAATTATTCTATCATGCTGGCCAAACCTTCAGCTCCAAGCTCTGGGAATCTCACCCTAAACTCTCTTCTCCTTTAAGACACGCTTTAAAAACAAACATCTGTCCTAATATCTCCTTATGTGGCTCAATGTCAAATTCTGTTTTATAAATTTAGAGTACCCAATTCATTTTTTCCAATTAAGGGGGCAATTTAGCATGGCCAATCTACCTAGCCTGCGTTGTGGGGGTGAAACCCACGGAGACACGGGGAGAATGTGCAAACTCCACACGGACAGTGACCCAAAGCCGGGCTCGAACCTGGGACCTCGGTGCCGTGAGGCAACAGGGCTAACCCACTGTGCCACCGTGCTGCCCCTGTTTAACATTCTTGAAGGAAGGCCACTGACCTGAAACATTAAAACTCTTTCTCCACTGATGTTGCCTAACCTGAGTATTTCTGGCATTTTCTGTTCCTATTCAGATTTCCAGCATCCAAAGTAGTTTGCTTTTGTGTTACTGTCCACTGCTTGCTACATTTCTGGAGCACAACATTGTGACATTACAAATGGAAATTCCTAAAGATCTCAGATTCAAACTGATTTATTTCAGACAGGGCCTAAGGTTTGTACCCTATTCCGAACTAATGTTCCGTGTTGTGAATAAATGGAAAATTGCTAATTTACTGTTGAACATATCTCTCTGTGTTCTGAGACCCATGGCTGTGGTTAAGACTGGCCTGAATTACTTCAACGCAGTTTTCTCTTAATTGTACTTTCATTTTCTTTCAAAGAGACTTTCAAGAATGTAGGCCCTAGGATGGAAGTTATAAAAAGACTTCAGCGCCACTCTCTACATTGCTGATGGGTAATTCTCAAGCAGTACTTGTTTGAAGGGGTGATGGACAGCGGTGGCTCAGTTGCTGGGAAATTGCCGTTAGACCAATCATATGATTTAAAAAAAATTTAAAGTACCCAATTCTTTTTTTTTCCAATTAAGGGGCAATTTAGCATGGTCAAGCCACCGACACTGCACATCTTTGGGTTGTGGGGGTGAGACCCATGCAGATACGGGGAGAATGTGCAAACTCACACAGTGACCCGGAGCCGGGATTGAGGCAGCAGTGCTAACCACTGCATCACCGTGCTGCCCCCTGACCAATCATATGAATAACTGAGAAAGGAGCTTGGCTTATCTAGTTCTGAAGGATATTTCGGAACAAAATCGGCAAACAATCTGTACACCTGAGAGTTAGCTTTCTCACGTTATCTGTGTGTTCAGATCAGGTGCTGGTGCTAAAATACATAGTAAAGTCCTTAATCAATAACTGATTACAATGAGCAATGTAATACAGTACCTGACTCGTTAAGTCCCAGTGCCGTACAACCCACTATATTCGGAGTTCACTGATTTCCTATTCCAATCACAGTTATTGGGAAATGAACTTATTTGCAACATACTCCAACCGAAAGTGACAATTCTCTCACAGGAGTAAAGATTGTAGAGGTCAATTACCTCTCCTCATGAAGTAATCCTGAACATTTTCTCCAATTCATTCCCAACTGGATTTTCAGAAAGTATGGGTGGGACCTCTTAAATTATGTTCGGGGCCCTGGACTTGTAAGAGTTCCTGGAGAGTATAAGGCCAAACATTCCAAATCCTTTGGGCGAGATTCTCCAGTCCCCCAGCCGCGCATTTCTTGCCGGTGTGATGTTCGCTGGTGGCAGAATTCTATATTCCCACCACTTGACAATGGGACTTCCCATTGTAACACCCCACACCGCCACAGAATCCACTGGCAGGGATGCGCTGTCAGCGGGAAAAGTGAGTCGGAGAATTCCGCCTTTACTACAATGTTAGATGTCAATGTGGGAACCAAATCTGGCATCTGCTCCAATAGTTGAGGCATTTGCCTCTTAATTTCATTAGCTCTTTTTAAAATTTATTTTCTTCTTTTGTTGAATCACAAAACTGAGAAGGTGTTTACAGAAAACTCTGAGAACTATAAAATCTCTATCTTTGTTTATTGGCACTGACACAGAGACAAGGCTGTTAATTACTTTTGAATCTTTGAGAGTTAGATTTTCAAGTATCTAATAAAAGGCTTTTGCTTCTTTCATATTTTCCAAAAGGACTGAATATGCACCGTGTTTTGTGTCTGACAATTTACTAAGAGCCAGAACTGAGAGCATGTATATGCAATTGGTCTATAAGTGCCAATGTCCTCTTTAGATGTCTGTTTGCAGCATTTTCCGTTTTTGTTTCAGATTTTAATCTTTTCCAGAGTTTGCTTTTCATTTGTGGTTTCTGATTAGCTTGGTCCTCGTCAAAGGTACATCTGATCTGAGCAAGTCACTGTTGACTGCCCAGATTTCCCACCTGGCCCCCATGTGAGCTGAGATTTTAGATCCGACATGTCGAGCACCAACATCTCATAAATCAAGAGACAAACTTTTAAAAATCATGAGTTGGTATCTTTTTCAAATGTAAACCAATATTGATTGACAGATGGTTTTGAACCTTATTGGTGACTTATTCGATCTGTAACAGGTTGGAACACTTTACAAAAAGTATATGAGTGCATCTGAAAATATTTCACAAAAAGCTTTTAATATATTCCTGAGCTTCCCGTTGCTTGTCATTTTAATTCTCCAACTGACCTTTCTGGCCTTGTGCTGCCACTGGATTCCAATGAAGCTCAATGCAAGAGTCATAGATGTTTACAGCCCAGCTTGTCCATGTCGCCCAGTTTCAATCACTAAGCTAAGTCCGACTTGCCTGCATTTGGCCCATATCCCTCTATACCCACCCTGCCCATGTAACTGTCTAACTGCTTTTTAAAAGACAAAATTGTACCCAATATTGAGTTCAACAACTTTAGATCATAACCTTTGCCTCCATCTTATTCTGTGCTTCTTTTGTTAATTTTGCTGGCTTATTTCTTTTTTTAATCCCTTCACGCTGCATTCAAATGACCACTATGTAGCCATTCACGCCTCATCTGTGAGGTGTTGGGTGCTCTGAGGTACAGACGAACCAACACGGTTGCGATTGGTACAACGCAGTTTTATTCCATTTAACTATTTATACATCAGACTTGGTACTCAGCACGTTGTGACTGTGTGAGTGTCTTGCTATGAGGTCCTGGCCCTGTGCTATCTCCAGATGGACTGCCCAGGAAGTGTCGTGTTTCTTGTCTTATACTGTGTCTGCTCTTGTCTGTGATTGGCTGTCGTGTTATGTGTGCTAATTGGTCCGTTGGTCTGTCTATCATTATGTATGTGTTATGATGGTCTGTCTATCATTATGTATGTGTTATGATGTATGTTTGAATATCATGACATCCTCCCTTTTTTACAAGATTATGTGCCTACGTGGTTATAAATATAAATGTGTCCTGAGTGCAGCTAAAGGTGTGTGTGCATAATATTTACATCATGTACATGGGGCTTAACTATATACAAGGGGCGATGTCAGGTGTGACATGCTAACAAGGTTGTACCATAACAAAAGAAGAACAACGTTGAAATTTGGAATGATCAAACGAGGCCTGTAACGATAAAACAGTGACATGTTATAAAACAGTGGTTGCAAAAATTTGACGTGTGAACAGTCTCATAAGTCCAGTCTAGTAGGTGGGCGACAAATTTGGGTTGACCGCCTCAAGGGTGGGTCGAGAACCACCGGCTGAGGTGCGAGCCAGGCCACGGGCGGCGACAGAAGGGGCATGGTATATGGCAGCTCCACGAAGTCACTATCAGGAACCAGTGGAGGACACGGCGTCTGTGTAGGGTCCCGTTGCGAGCGTGGAAGTAAGCGAAGGGCTCGGCGATTGCGCCTACGCACGGATCCATCCGGCATGCGTACCAGGAACGAGCGGTGAGCCACGCGTCGGAGAACTTCGGCAGGTGCTGACCAGCCACCGTCTGGTAGGTGGATGCGGACGTTGTCTCCAGGGGCCAGGGAGGGAAGATCAGTTGCCCGTATGTCGTACGATCTCTTCTGGCGATCGTGCTGCAGTTGCATCCTATGCAGTACCGGAGCATGGTCTATTGTTGGTGCCAGGATGGAAGGCACAGTGGTTCTGAGGGCGCGACCCATCAGCAGCTGGGCTGGTGAGAGACCAGTGGCTAGTGGGGCCGAGCGATAGGCTAGCAGGGCGAGGCAGAAGTCGACCCTCTGCAGCAGCCTTGCAGAGGAGCCGCTTGGCAATGTGAACGTCCTTCTCCGCCTTTCCATTGGACTGGGGATGCAGAGGGCTGGACGTCACGTGTGTGAAGCCATACGAAGCAGCAAAGGACGACCATTCATGGCTGGCAAAACAGGGCCCATTGTCCGACATGACAGTCATCGGAATGCCGTGGCGAGCTAAGGTGTCTTTGCAGGCCCTGATGACAGCAGACGACGTCAAATCGTGCAGGCGTATGACTTCTGGGTAGTTTGAGAAGTAGTCAACTATGATGACATAGTCCATGCCGAGGGCGTGAAATAGGTCGACACCCACCTTCGCCCAGGGGGACATCACCAGCTCATGGGGCAGAAGCGTCTCAGGAGGTTGCACCGGCTGAAACCTTTGGCAGGTTGTACAGTTGAGCACCATGTTGGCAATATCGTCACTGATGTCCGGCCAATATACCGCCCCTCGAGCCCTCCGTCTGCACTTCTCGACCCCCAAGTGGCCTTCATGTAGTTGGCCGAGAACCAGCTGGCACATGCTGTGCGGAATCACAATCCGGTCCAGCTTCAGAAGGACACCATCAATGTTGGCTAGGTCGTCTCGTACATTGTAGAATTGTGGGCACTGCCCCTTGAGCCACCCTTCCGTCATGTAGCGCATCACACATTGTAGAAGGGGGTCAGTCGCAGTCTCACGGCGAATGTGGGCCAGATGTGCATCAGTAGCTGGCAGATTGGCCGATGTGAAAGCCACCTGTGCCTCGACCTGACATACGAACCCCTCCGCATCTGGCGGCGTGCTCACTGCTCTGGATAGGGCATCCGCCACGATGAGGTCCTTCCCTGGAGTGTAGACCAGTTGGAAGTCGTACCTCCTGAGTTTAAGTAGGATGCGCTGGAGGCGAGGGGTCATCTCGTTCAGGTCCTTCTTTATTATGCTGACCAGGGGGCGGTGGTCAGTTTCGACCGTGAACCGTGGAAGACCATAGACGTAATCGTGGAACTTGTCTAAACCGATTAGCAAGCCCAGGCATTATTTTTCGATTTGCGCGTAACGCTGCTCTGTGGGGGTCATGGCCCGCGATGCATAGGCCACTGGGGCCCATGATGCCGTGTCATCCCTCTGCAGGAGCACTGCTCCAATGCCGGATTGGCTGGCATCAGTTGAGATTTTGGTGGCACGAGACGTGTCAAAAAACGCCAACACTGGTGCCGTAGTGAGTTTGTGTTTGAGCTCCTCCCATTCCAGCTGGTGTGTGTGTTGCCACTGGAACTCTGTGGATTTTCTGACGAGGTGGCGCAGAGTCATCGTGTGGGAGGCAAGGTTGGGAATGAACTTCCCCAGGAAGTTGACCATGCCAAGGAAGTGTAGGACAGCCTTCTTGTTGGCCGGCTGCGGCATGGCTGTGATGGCGCTCACCTTGTCTGCATCCGGACGGACCCCTGACCGGGAGATATGGTCCCCCAGGAACATCATCTCGGTCTGACCAAAGGAGCACTTGGCTCGGTTGAGACGTAGGCCGTTTTCCCGTATGCGGGCAAAAACGCGTTGGAGACGATATATGTGCTCCTGCGGTGTGGTGGACCAGATGATGACATCGTCCACATATACGCACACCCCTTCGATGCCTTCCATCATCTGCTCCATGATTCTATGGAAGACCTCGGATGCCGAGATGATGCCAAATGGCATCCGGTTGTAGCAGAACCTGCCGAAAGGGGTGTTGAAAGTACATAGCTTTCGGCTGGACGGGTCCAGTTGGATCTGCCAAAATCCTTTAGAAGCATCCAGTTTCGTGAATATCTTCGCCTGGGCCATTTCACTGGTGATCTCCTCCTGTTTGGGTATGGGATAATGTTCCCTCATAATATTATTATTGAGGTCTTTTGGGGTCAATACAGATGCGGAGCTCGCCAGAGGGCTTCTTGACACACACCATGGAGCTGACCCATGGCGTAGGCTCTGTGACCCTGGATAGGATCCCAAGGTCCTGGAGATCCTGCAGCTGCTGCTTGAGGCGGTCTTTAAGTGGCGCAGGAACCCTGCGAGGTGCGTGAACGACCGGGATGGCGTCCGGTTTGAGGCGCATTCGGTAGGTGTATGGCAGTGTTCCCATGCCTTCGAATGCCTCCTGGTTGT
The DNA here is from genome assembly GCF_047496885.1 of Scyliorhinus torazame. Taxonomy (NCBI): domain Eukaryota; kingdom Metazoa; phylum Chordata; class Chondrichthyes; order Carcharhiniformes; family Scyliorhinidae; genus Scyliorhinus; species Scyliorhinus torazame. Next base: position 29,521,396 of record NC_092717.1, read on the forward strand.
GGGCGAGGAGCGATTGGAGCTGTGCGTAGAACTCTGCCTGTGCGCCCAGCAGGGAGTCCTTCGATGAGCCAACTATCTCGAACGAGAGTGTGGCCGTGTGTGTGTTGTGTGTCACCTGGAGCTGGCAGGATCCCATGGCCGGGATAACGTTCCCGTTGTAGTCGACCATCTTGCACCGGGATGGCTGGATTGGTGGTCTGACCTTCATGGCGTAGAAGGCTGACCATGCTATGAGGTTGGCGGAGGCGCCAGTGTCCAGGTGGAAAGAGATCGGCGATCGGTTGACTGTTAGGGTGGCACTCCATTCATCGCCCGGATTGATGGTGTTGACCCGGTTCGCATCAATGACCGCAACCCGGAAGGCGTCTTGGTCATCTGTGTCCTCGGTTTGGATGTCGTGATGTGGAGGCTGAATGGTCCGCACGTTCCTGCGAGGTTGTCGGAGATGTGGAAGATCAACAGGTTGAGCCGCTCGACAGTAGGCAGCGTAGTGGCCCATCTTGCCACAGCGTAGGCATTGTCGGGTTTTTGCAGGACATTGCCCTTTTAAATGTGCAGCTCCACAGTTGCCGCACGTCATGACGTCATGGCGTTCGTTACGCCACTGCGCATGCGCAGTTCGGTCTTGCGTCGGGCGCGCCTGCGCAGCACGTCCCTCAGTGTTGCCGTAGGTTTTGGCGCGCACAAACGCGGGAGGCCTTAAAAAGCGCGCGAAACGGCCGCCCTCGTCCGGGCCACGGGCCAGGAGAAACTCGATTGCCTGGACGCGTTCAGCCTCGTGGGCAGCCTGGCTTGCCGATTCGATCGCGTGGGACCCCCTCCGTGCCGATTCGGTCGCCTGAAATTGGGCATATCGGCTAGTCGCATTCTCATGCAGGACACAGGCTTCAACTGCAGATGCTAAGGTCAGGCCTTTAATTTTTAGAAGCTGCTGGTGTAGGCCACTGGAGGCAACGCCAAAAACGATCTGGTCTCGGATCATGGTCTCTGAGGTGGTGTCGTAACCGCAGGACTGCGCGAGTATGCGGAGGTGCGTCAGGAAGGACTGAAAGAGCTCATCCTTACCTTGCAGGCGCTGCTGAAAGACATACCACTCAAAGCTTTCATTGACCCCAACGTTGAAGTGCTTGTCGAGCTTGAGGAGGACCGTGTCATACTTAGCTTTGTTCTCGCCTTCTGCGAACACCAGGGAGTTGTATACATCGATGGCGTGCTGACCTGCGGTAGTGAGGAGCATGGCAATCTTTGTTTCGTCCGAGGCACCCTGTTTTTCATTGGCTTGCATGAAGAGTTCGAAGCGCTGCTTGAAGAGCTTCCAATTTGTGCCCAGGTTCCCAGCGACTTGCAACGGCTGCGGTTTGTTGCGGGTGTCCATGGCTCAGGATGGCAGATTTGCCGGTAGGTATCGATTCACTCCTGGTATCATGAGGTGTTGGGTGCTCTGAGGTACAGACAAACCGACACAGTTGCGATTGGTACAACGCAGTTTTATTCCATTTAACTATTTATACATCAGACTTGGTACTCAGCACGTTGTGACTGAGTGTCTTGCTATGAGGTCCTGGCCCTGTGCTGTCTCCAGATGGACTGCCCAGGAAGTGTTGTGTTTCTTGTCTTATACTGTGTCTGCTCTTGTCTGTGATTGGCTGTCGTGTTATGTGTGCTAATTGGTCCGTTGGTCTATCATTATGTATGTGTTATGATGTATGTTTGAATATCATGACAATCTGGACACAAACTTTGCCCTTTGCTATACCCACCACCACTCTCTTTGGCTTTTACATCACAAAATTCTTCCTTAGTTAATCTCCACCCTATCACAGCACTTATTGTCCTTTGTCCTTCCTGCTCCCTAACCCCTTCTACTGGCTGAAAAAGCTCTTACGAGACTTCCGGTGGTGGCCATGGAGGAGTAGGCCACACATTCGATAGCTTCCGCCTGAAACAGACTTTTGGACCTTTTTTCCAGGATTTTTGTGGACTTTATAGAATAAATCGGTGGAGTGAGCATACCCTGATGTATGGATAGCTGGACCAGAAGTGGCCATGTGAAATGATTTAGTCCCAATAGAGGGAAGCGAGGGGAGCTGGCACACGGCAAGGACCAGGGAGCAGCGGCTCACTGGCCGAAGGAGCAGCAGATGGAGTTCTTCAAGAGTTGCTTTGCTGCGGTAAAAAAGGATATGCTTGACCCGATGAAAGCATCGATCGACCAAATGGTCATGACTCAGGTGGCACAGGGGAAAGCGATTAAGGAAATCGAGTTAAAACTGTCCAACCAAGAGGATGAGATAACTGTACTGGAGCACAAGGTGGAAGTGCTAGATGACCACCATAGGAAGATGCAGGAGAAGCTGGAGGGGAGCTGGAGAGCAGGACCAGGAGGCACAATTTAAGAATCGTTGGCCTTCCTGAAGACATTGAGGGACCAGAGGCGGGAGCATATGTGTCGGGTTTGCTGGAGTCGCTGATGGGAGCGGGGGCTTTCCCTCGACCCCGAGAACTGGACGGAGCGCACAGAGCCCTCGCTAGGAAGCCCAAGGCGAATGACCCGCCGAGGGCCATGGTGGTTCGTTTTCACCGTTTTTCAGATAAGGAACGCATCTTGCAGTGGGCCAAGAGGGAGAACAGTGAGGTGCGCATCTATCAGGACCTGGGAGCGGAGCTGGCCAAGAGACGTGCGGGGTTCAACCGGGCAAAGGCGACCCTATTTAAGGGGGTGAAGTTTGGGGTGTTATACCCAGCAAGGCTGTGGGTAACGCATGAAGATCGACACTACTATTTCTAGTCGCCAGATGATGTTTGGACATTTATTAAAGAGAAGAGGTTGGACTAGAGTTAAAAGACACTTAAGCTCCGGATATGGGATGTGGCGGTGGTTTGTAATTGTGTTTTAAACAAGATTGTATTTAGTCTTGGGCGAGAGAATGGGCTGGAGGGATGGGGGAGGGTGCTTTGTTTCACAGGGAGTTGATGCAGGGGGTGAGGAGGGCCCTGAGGCTAGCATTATCCTTCGGGAGACTTGGTCTTGTTTTAAGTGAGTGTTTCTGTTCTGGTTTATGGTTATGTTAATGTCTTCTTGAGAGCTGTTGTTTACTTACTGGGGAATGTGATCCTGTAAATAGTTTTTTTGTATGTGGGGAGAGGGATCCGAACAATAAGGTGATAGTCTGATCGGCGCCAGGGGCGGGAGGTTTTCGGGGTCAGATGACTCTCGGAAGCATAGTGGGGGGTGAGCTAGTGTTGAGTTTGTGTATGACTTGGGGGATTAGGTTTCTGGTGTTATGGTGGGGGGGATGGGGGGGTCGCTGCTTTGCTGGCAAGGGAGAAATTATTTTCAGGGAATAAATGGGACGTTGGGGGCGACTGCTACTCAAGGGGGTGCTCGGGGAAGTGGGGGGCGCAGGCTCGAGGCTGGCCTAAAAAGGGTGATGGCCAGTCGGCTGAGGGGGTGGGGGGTGGGGTGGGGGGGTGGTAGCCCCCCGCCCCCCCCCCACCCCCCCCCCCGTCCAGGCTGATTACATGGAACATGAGAGATCTGAATGGGCCAGTTAAGAGAGCACGCGTGTTCGCGCATTTAAAGGGACTAAAGGCAGACGTGGCAATGCTTCAGGAGACACATCTAAAGGTCACAGACCAGATAAGATTAAGGAAGGGTCAGGTTAGTCAGATGTTCCACTCAGGCTGGACTCGAAGACCAGGGGGGGTAGCAATTTTGATCAGTAAGCGAGTGGCATTTGAGGCTGGGAGAATTGTGGCTGATAAAGGGGATAGGTATATAATGGTGAGTGGGAAGCTGGAAGGGGTCCGAGTGGTGCTCGTGAACGTCTACGCCCCGAACTGGGATGACGTGGACTTTATGAGGCGCATGTTAGGCAAAATCCCGGACCTTGAGTCACACAACTTGATCATGGGTGGGGACTTTAATACGGTTATTGAACCTGAATTGGATCGCTCAAAACCCAGGACAGGGAAGAGGCCGGCAGCGGCAAAGGAACTGAAGGGTTTTATGGAGCAGATGGGGGGGCGTTGACCCCTGGAGGTTCACAGGGTGTGGCACTTTGGCAGAGCTAAGCAATGAGTTGCACTCTCCTGCCATTTCTCATAAATTGTTTTTCTTCAAGTATTTATCTAATTCCATTTTGATTGTTACCACTGCATCCACTTCCACCACCCTTCGGAGAATGCTTTCCAGATTATGATCATCGTTCATGTTGGATGAATGAACAGTAGGACATGCTGACAGGGTTAAAGGAGGAGGTTCAATACGGGCAGGTCGGGCCAAACGGTCACTTTCTAAGCTGTAAATTCTGTGTAAATCCTACAATATATCTAAACTTTCCACATGCAGTCCAACTTGCTGTCCAAACACCTTCATTTTGCAAAGGAGTGTCAAAAATGACAAAAAGCTCCAGTTTGTAAGTGGATCTGAGTCATCACAAATTTCTTCTTCTGTTAAAATCTACAAGACTTGGGAGTAAAAGCAACAATTCTGTGCCTCACCATATCACTGTATTAAAAAGGAAAGAAAATCTGAGGGTGAATAAGCCTCGAGACCTTGTGGTTTTACATAAGGTCTGATTCAGCTTCCCAGACTGATTCAAATTCAGAGACATACAGAAAGTGCTGGAAATTCGCAGCAGGTTTGACAGCATCCGTAGAAAGAGGAACTGAGTTAGCAGGCTGAATTTTAACTGCCCATTGGAGACAGGTTGTGAGTTGGGAGAAGTGATAAAATGACTGAGAAAGGTGTCGGGAGGCAAGTCCTCACATTGTGACTGGATATTCAGGTGGGGGGTGGGATCATGTTGGAATGCAGCAGGAAAGTCATTAACCCTGTTAACCAGGCATTTAACCAGAATTTTACCAGGTTCTACAATTTTCTGACCAGCGCACGATAGCAATAGAGCTTCAGAGCTTTGCCAGCTCTAACAAGGCAAAGTCCAAGCATTGCTTGCAGTTGGCAGCCATTGCAATCAGTAGCATGGTATGGAGGAACTGCAGCAGAAATAACAACAGGAGCAGAGGCTAACGTGCCTAGCAGACAGGCCCTATCACCCTTGTATCTGCAAAGCAAGGGGAGTGGGAGACCCAAAGAACTGAGGGCAGCTATTTGCCAGTGGCCTCATTCACTCAGGCTTCTAGGCCTCCAGTGAGGAAGAGCATGAGAGAGGGAGAGAGGTGTGGCCAAAGGGGGCATGGTGCAGCAAGAGATGAACACCAGGGATCATGAGAATGGAAGTGGGCAGGGAAGAGTAGGGCGCAGAGGGGAAGGCAACCAATCTCTTGCATGCAACAGTTAATACCCATCAAAGTGGTTTTACCACTTGAGATTCAACTTCCTACAAATGTTGGAGGGGCAGTGTCGTTGAAGACTGTGCCTCTCTAGCAAGGCTGTCACTGTGCTGTGTGCCACGATGTTAGATGAGCTGAGCCCCATAGGAAGGGGCGGATGCCTAATGCCTGTCATTCCTTAGGGTAATTCCATGGAACCACAGGCAATATCAATGGGATCTACCAGACTGCAGCTTATCGTTGCATCAAGATGGTCATGTTCTAGAGGGTCAGCCAGTATGTGTGCTTTTGCACCAATCTATCAGTCAAACTGAGAGGTCTGTAGGAATTGGGGCCTTTGCTAGATTCCCCCCATTGCATGGTGTTATTGAGTGCACTCATGTCACTATCAAGGTTCCCACAGATGAGATTGCAGCATTCAACAGGGAGAACTTCCATATGCTTGATATACAAGTGATCTGCGACCACCATAAGTAGATCTTTCAGATATGTGCAGGATTGCCAAGAGGCTGCCAGGACACATGGATACAAAGGCAATTCCAGGTGCCTGAACTTTTACGCCTGTGAGAAACCCAAGAATAGATGCAGAAAGCAGATCCGACAGCTGAAACTCGTGTAACCACAGGCTTTCTGAAGATGCCCCAGCAAGGCTATCATGTATCTTGATGGTTGCTGTGCTCTACACACCTGGTGCTACAGAGGGGATTAGCTGTGAAAAATGAGGTCATCCTGGATTGTGATACCTTCTCCGACAACAAGGATATGGAGGGGAATGGTGATCGGGTGCAACAGGATGAAGACCCCAAGAGATAGCAATTAAGGTGCAATGCAAGGCATGCAAGGAGGCTCACACTGCACATGTCACTTGAGCTTTACTTACACCCCGAGTCAACCCAATAAATATCCATCTTTTACAGACCTGTTGTTTGGGGCGTTGAATGCTACCATTTTCTTGGAGTTGTTATCACATGAGGCAACGGCACAGGAAATGCTTTGACCTCATCCGGTGTGGCCCTTCCCAACCCACCCTTTCAGGTGGCTACCAGCCCAGTAGTGTGTGAGAACGTATTATTTTTGTGATGCACAATTTCACATCTCATTTAAGACATATTCATAGCAGGGTTGCATCTAACATCAGGATCAAAGCCCATGAAACCCAACTGCCGCTCGGTAGACTATTTCCTCACACTTCTGGGTGCTTCTGTATGCTCCCCTCTGTGCTGTCAGCGGAGATGGAGGCTGGCTGCTGGCATTTCCACTCCATGGCTTTCGATCCTGGTGCTTGCGGACTGGAGAGCCCTGGCATATTGAGGACCTCTCCCCCAGACTCAAGAGCCCCCAATGTCCCTATGACTTACGAAATGCTGGTGTCACCATCAGAAGGGCCGAAGAACCACTTTCCATGGGAGGAGTGCCCAAAAAGGAGCCCACAGATGCTGCCAATGTCTACTCCTCTACCCTTTCAGGATACACTTGGCCCTCCCTGCTCACCAAAGTAGTTAGAGCACAAAGTAATGGCTCCAGCCGATGGCTCACATCTTTCTCCATTTCATCTAACACCCTTGCCCAACCTTTGCTCCACAGAGCTCATGGAGGTGACAGTGACATGCTGGATCTCTAGCATCCACTGGGTGGTCTGTTGGATACGGCTCTCCATGAGGATTATCAGCCTCTCAGTGGAAGAAGCCATTCTGCGTAGTTCACAGTCATAGAATCATAGAACGCCTACAGTACAGGAGGTCATTCAACCTGTTGAGTCTGCACTGACCCTCTGAAAGAGCACCTACCTAGGCCCACTCCCCCACACTGTCCCTGTAACCCCACCTAACCTGCACATCTTTGAACACAAAAGGAGGTAATTTTATCATGGCCAATCCACCCAAACTGCATATCTTTGGACTGTGGGAGCACACAATGGAAACTCAAGCAAACATGGAAAGAACGTGCAAACTCCACACAGTCACCCATGGCCAGAATTGAACTGGATCCCTGGCTCTGTGAGGCAGCAGTGCTAACCATTGTGCCGCCGTGCTGCCCATGGTGGCACTCATGGTCTGGGATCCTCCAATGTCTGTGCATGGGTGTGCATACCATCTGGCAGCTCCACCAGATGTTCCTGTGCCTCATGCTGCAGCTCCAGCATATGTAGCCTTGTAATTAATTCTAGAGGCACATTATCAGCCGGAAGATGAGTGCCATGTGCCCTCCCACAGTCCTCCAAGTGTGAGTGGTCTCAGCTGTCACGCTGCTTGGGAGAGTCGGTGCACTGATCACCAGACTGTCACCCAGTTACGAATCCCAAACACATACCCATCAAACAAACAACCTGGTGGAGGGTGATGTGATGGTGCTCTGAGGATCCCTCCTCCTCAGAACTGCGGGGCTGTCACTCAGCCTCAGTGGCTAGCCACTGTCGTCTAAGATCTGCAAGACTGATGCAATGGTGATACATGTTCCAACTGTCCTTCGAACTATTCATCACCTGGAGCACTGTGATCAGTGGTGCACACATGAGCACTATTATTTATGTTTACAAGGGGATCTCTCCTTTGACCATCTCCGAGTTCCAAACCCATCTCACTATCCACAATTGCCTTGCCTGCCTCCATTCCTCCCAGTTCTAGTGCCTCTTCCTTCATAGCCATGAAGATGGCATGCCGTCTTCGGTTTGGGCTCTTCCCTTGCATTGTGAGCATTCTTCTACTGCAAGTAGATAAATTCCCATTGCTATATACCCACCAAAGAGGTGCACGAGTCCTATATTGGGGCAGCCTGACTGTCCAACGTGGTACCACAGGCACACTTCCTAAATATGGTCAACCAGAACTAGCTGTGCAAGTCACTTCAGGCTTACCAATGTCATGCTCAGGAAGACTAACATGCATCTGACAGCCACTGCTGATGCCGGGTATCTCCAGAAACCAGGTGGGCATGCCTATCTCATCCCCATCTCCAAACTCCTATTCACCCTCAATCGTATTTAATACTTCAAGCCGAATGTTATGCACTGCATTCACTTTACCGGAATGTATCAGGTCATTGATCCTTTGCCGGCACTGCAGTAGGTACAAGGGGCAACCCCATGGCTACCAACCTCTTCAGCAATCTCCATCCAGATCTCCTTAAGTGATCAGGGCTTCCCTCAGTTTCCTTAGTCTGGAGGAGTATCTCCAGGGAGCCATCGTTGAATCTTGGTTTGACCGTTGATCTATCTTTTTCCATGTCTTCACTTTGATCTCCTGCCAGAGCTCTCTCATGGCTTCCTCCCGGGCTGCTACAGTATCATGTGCTGCAAGCTGGCTTTTAAAGATAGTGACAGCATTCCAGGATGTGGACCGTCCACCATGCCTACACTATTTTGCTGGCCGCCTCCCTTGCCTGCCAACTCTGATAATATTGTGCACGCAACTCTGTCACCCGCCCATGCTGCCTCTGACCTGTTTTCAGTCCTGACAGCAGGACTTGCTTGCTTGAGGTATAATGTTGCTCCACATTTTAGATCTGTCACCTTTCATCAGAACTCGGATAGGTTAGAAATGTAATATGTTTCGGGGCAGCACAGTGATACAGTGGTTAGCACTGCTGCCTCAGGGCGCTGAGGACCCGGGTTCGATCCCGGCTCTGTGTCACTGTCCATGTGGCGTTTGCACATTCTCCCCGTGTTTGCGTGGGTTTCACCCCCACTACCCAAAGATGTGCAGGGTAGGTGGATTGACCATGCTAAATTGTCCCTTAATTGGAAAAAATTAATTGGGTATTCTAAATTTATGGAAAAAGAAGAAATGTAATAGGTTTCGAGCAAGTGAAAAGGGGGGAGGGTGGAAAGAACAAAAGTGAAGATCTGTGATAGGGCAGAGGGCTAGGGAGATTTAAAGACAAAACAGTTTCATTTTGCATGGTTCAAGAAAGATAAAGTAAAGACGCAAAAGATGTTTCCAACAAAAGTGTGGATATGGCAGGATGCAGAGCAGCTGCCTTCTGACAGCAAAGTAAATAACTGATATCTCCACAGATGCTGCCATAGCTACTGAGCCTTTGCAACATTTTTAGTTTTTATTTCACATTTTGAAGACTCGCAGTATTTTACTTTTAAAAGAAATTCAAGTTGGCTTTGAACAGCTGTGAGGCACATGGAACAGCTCCCTGCTGAAGTTGTCACTGCAATGATCTCAGGGTTGGATAAAATTTGGACCTAACTGTTATCCATTTGGGTGTAGCAAGGCCTAATTTCAGGGGCCACCATCCTGTATTCCATGGACACCTGGAGAATAACCAACCAGAGATGAACTCAGACCATTTTTTATATGCCCAGCGTGGCTGTCTAAGACAGGCATTTGGCCCCATGTAGAGACTAATAAGGGGCCTACTACCAGATTAAGTCACCCCTCCCAGACATCAGGCCTGTTCTTCTCACCTTTTTCAGGCATGGATGCAACCTAGCCAGTTGCCACCATTGAAAAGGTAAGTATATTTATTTATGTATAAAATTTACCTTGGGCAATGTGCGTTCCATCCACCTCTGTGGCACTCCTATGGGCTGTAATAGACCTTTTCCCTTTCTGAACACTAGCTTTCCGCCTCTTTTTACCTAAGAACCTGCACCGGCGAGGCAAGAAGCCTGACTCGAGTGAACAAAGAACAAAGAAAAGTACAACACAGGAACAGGCCCTTTTGCCCTCCAAGCCTGTGCCGACCATGCTGCCGGTCTAAACTAAAATCTTTTACACTTCCGGGGTCTGTATCCCTCTATTCCCATCCTATTCATGTATTTGTCAAGATGCCCCTTAAACATCACTATCGTCCCTTCTTCCACCACCTCCTCCGGCAGTGAGTTCCAGGCACCCACTACCCTCTGTGTAAAGAACTTGCCTCGTATATGTCCTCTGAACCTTGCCCCTCGCACCATAAACCAATGCCCCCCATTAATTGACCCCTCTACCCTGGGAAAAATGTCGCTGACTATCCACTCTGTCTATGCCCCTCATAATTTTTTAGACCTCTATCAAGTCTCCCCTCAACCTCCTTCGTTCCAGTGAGAACAAACCAAGTTTCTTCAACCTCTCCTCATAGCTAATGCCCTCCATACCAGGCAACATCCTGGTAAATCTCTTCTGCACCCTCTCTAAAGCCTCCACATCCTTCTGGTAGTGTGGCGACCAGAATTGAACACTATACTCCAAGTGTGGCCTAACTAAGGTTCTATACAGCTGCAACATGACTTGCCAATTTTTATACTCAATGCCCCGGCCAATGAAGGCAAGCATGCTGTATGCCTTCTTGACTACCTTCTCCACATGTGTTGCCCCTTTCAGTGACCTGTGGACCTCTCTGACTGTCAATACTCTTGAGGGTTCTACCATTCACTGTATAATCCCTACCTGTATTAGACCTTCCAAAATGCATTACCTCAAATTTGTCCGGATTAAACTCCATCTGCCATCTCTCCGCCCAAGTCTCCAAACGATCTAAATCGTGCTGTATCCTCTGACAGTCCTCATCGCTATCCGCAATTCCACCAACCTTTGTGTCGTCCGCAAACTTACTAATCAGACCAGTTACATTTTCCTCCAAATCATTTATATATACTACAAACAGCAATGGTCCCAGCACTGAACCTTGCGGAACACCATTAGTCACAGCTCTCCAATCAGAAAAGCACCCTTCCATTGCTACTCTCTGCCTTCTATGACCTAGCCAGTTCTGTATCCATCTTGCCAGCTCACCCCTGATTCCATGTGACTTCATCTTTTGTACCAGTCTGCCATGAGGTACCTTGTCAAAGCCCTTACTGAAGTCCATATAGACAACATCCACTGCCCTACCTGCATCAATCATCTTTGTGACTTCCTCGAAAAACTCTATCAAGTTAGTGAGACACGACCTCCCCTTCACAAAACCATGCTGCCTCTCGTTAATACGTCCACTTGCTTCCAAATGGGAGTAGATCCTGTCTCGAAGAACTCTCTCCAGTAATTTCCCTACCACTGACACAAGGCTCACTGGCCTGTAGTTCCCTGGATTATCCTTGCTACCTTTCTTAAACAAAGGAACAACATTGGCTATTCTCCAGGCCTCCGGGACATCACGTGAAGACAGTGAGGATCTAAAGATTTCTGTCAAGGCCTCAGCAATTTCCTCTCTTGCCTCCTTCAGTATTCTGGGATAGATCCCATCAGGCCCTGAGGACTTATCCACCTTAATATTTTTCAAGATACCCAACACCTCATCTTTTTGGATCCCAAAGTGTCCCAGGCTATCTACACACCCTTCCCCAGACTCAACATCCACCAATTCCTTCTCTTTGGTGAATACTGATGCAAAGTATTCATTTAGTACCTACCTCGCCCATTTTCTCTGGCTCAACACATAAATTCTCTCCCCTGTCCTTCAGTGGGCCAACCCTTTCCCTGGCTACCCTCTTGCTTTTTATGTAGGTGTAATAAGCCTTGGGATTTTCCTTAACCCTATTTGCCAATTACTTTTCGTGACCCCTTTAAGCCCTCCTGACTCCTTGCTTAAGTTCCTTCCTACTTTCCTTATATTCCACACAGGCTTCCTCTGTTCCCAGCCTTCTAGCCCTGACAAATGCCTCCTTTTCCTTTTTGACGCAGCCTACAATATCTCTCGTTATCCAAGGTTCCTAAATGACCCTCTTATGGACTGACCTCATTAACACTACACCCTGTATGCTTCATCCGATGCCAGTGCTTATGTAGTTACATTGTATATGTTGTGTTGCCCTATTATGTATTTTCTTTTATTCCCTTTTCTTCACATGTACTTAATGATCTGTTGAGCTGCTCGCAGAAAAATACTTTTCGCTGTACCTCGGTACACGTGACAATAAACAAATCCAATCCAATTTATCCTTCTTCCTCACAGGAACATGCCGGTCCTGAATTCCTTTCAACTGACATTTGAAAGCCTCCCACATGTCAGATGTTGATTTACCCTCAAACATCTGCCCCCAATCTAGGTTCTTCAGTTTCCGTAATATTGTTATAATTAGCGTTCCCCCAATTTAGCACATTCACCCGAGGACCACTCTTACCCTTGTCCACCAGCACTTTAAAACTTACTGAATTGTGGTCACTGTTCCCAAAATGCTCGCCTACTGAAACTTCTACCACCTGGCCGGGCTCATTCCCCAAACCAGGTCCAGTACAGCCCCTTCCCTAGTTGGACCACCTACATATTGTTTTAAGAAGCCCTCCTGGATGCTCCTTACAAACTCTGCCACGTCCAAGCCCCTAGCACTAAGTGAGTCCCAGTCAATATTGGGGAAGTTAAAGTCTCCCATCACAAAAACCCTGTTGCTTTTACTCCTTTCCAAAATCTGTCTACCTATCTGTTCCTCTATCTCCTGCTGGCTGTTGGGTGGCCTGTAGTAAACCCCCAAAATTGTGACTGCACCCTTCTTATTCCTGATCTCTACCCATATAGCCTCGCTGCCCTCTGCGGTGTCCTCCCACAGTACAGTTGTGATAGTTTCCCTCAGCAGTAGCACAACTCCACCCCTTTTACATCCCCCTCTATCCCGCCTGAAACATCTAAATCCTGGAATGTTTAGCTGCCAATCCTGTCCTTCCCTCAACCAGGTCTCTGTAATGGCAACAACATCATAGTTCCAAGTACTAATCCAAGCTCGAAGTTCATCTGCCTTACCTGTTATACTTCTTGCATTAAAACATATGTACTTCAGGCCACCAGTCCCGCTGTTTTCAGCAACATTTCCCTATCTGTTCTTCCTCATAGCCGTACTGGCCCTATTTCCTAGTTCTCCCTCCCTTCAAAATGAAAACACCTTCTGACCTATTACTCCAGTTCCCACCCCCCTGCCATACTAGTTTAAACCCTCCTGTGTGACACTAGTGATGGACACTTTCTACTGGATACTTTTTCAGGACCTAACATCCACAGGATCCTTCTGAGTAACTGGCCTCTCAGCCTTCCCCTGGCCATTAACGACAGGTCCTTGCTACTCCATGGAAGCCGGACAGGCTCTGTCGGGAGGAGCTCTCAACTTTTCCCAAAACATTTCCCAAACTTTTCTGAGGCGTCAAGAGTTGGCATCAAGAACTGAGAGTCTGGGTTCAGGATTGCCCACAATGAGTCCTGGGTAAAGCTGCTCTCCTGCTCCCACTTTGTTGCAGGTCTATGTTGGTTCGTCAGATACCCGGGTGAGTTTCCATTTCTCACACCAAAAGGGTTACACTGCTAATCAATGGCAGTCTCGCAATGTGATTCCAGCCCTACCAGAAACCGAGGCTCCAAGAGCCCAAGGCCATTCCATCTAGATTGGATTATAGCCCAGGTTCCAATGGTCAGCAGTCAACACCTGACTCATTGCACAACACAACTCTCCACCTTCTGCACTTCAAAAACTCAGCTGACTGAACAGATTTAAATCCCCAAAATTGCATTTTTAAAAAGTGAAGGAGAAAATCAATTCTCACTCTTCCAGTGTTGATAAATTCCACTCTTTAAAATAACATCTTCACTATTTAACTGGGCCTCACTCTCATTAACCAGAACCCTCACAAGCTTGAAGGCCTCCCCCCCCCCCCCCCCAAAAAGACCTCTCCCTCTCAAAATCTCTCCACCAAAACCAGCAGCTGAACCTGGGACAAGTCACTATTCCTGGACAAGACATGGACACTGGCTTGAAGCTCTCCCACTGACTTCAAGAGCTACCTCCAGTGCCGGGGGTCTCTCACACCATTGTTAGTGGTCATCAGCCCACCCTCACCTTTTTCTTTGAGTTTCCAACTTATTACTTCTCTGGCTCTCATTCAAAGCCATCTTCCTGTCCCCTGCCACCAACTCACCCCTGACCTTCTAGCACTGGGTCATGGAAGCTGCTGCTTGGGCAATGGCATTCAGCAGAAGACAAATCACTGTGAGAGCTGGCAAAACGATCAAAAGATCATGTTCACTTGCCTTACCCGAAGGAAAAAATGTGTTTTTGAATGTGAAAAATGCTGAGATTTCAAAACTCTATCTCGAATGAGGCCTCATTTTATTTAGAAATTGCACCTCTTGAGGTAAGTTCACAAGAGTTGGCATGCCTGGTGAGTGGCCATCTCCTCAGGTACTGTGTGGCCCTATTTTCAAAGCTGCTATTATCCTTCCCCCTGCCCCTCCCTGACCTCCTTAAAAAGCCCACCCTCATCCAATCCTTCCATACTATCCTTCCATTTCAACCTTGCCTTCCTCTCCAGTCTTTGAACATTTAATTGCCTTCCAAGACTGTACCTATTTTCGCACAGTCCATGTGTGTATCCCTTCAATCAGGTTTCCATTTCTGCCATAACAAAATAGGGCTCTAACAAAATTCACAAATGGCATACTAGCACAGATGGTGATGCATTACCCCTACTTGATGCATTTCCAGTCTTTGGCATGGTTGATCATACATTCCTCTTTCAACTTCTGACCTCTGATGTTCAGCTCAGAGGGATCCCGCCCTTGATTCCATTCTTACCTGTCCAATCCAAAGCATCTTCACCAAAGCTTCTCTTTCCATCACATAGTTTGACCTCCTTGAGGTTTCTCCAGACCAATCATTCACCCTCCCTCTCTTCCTCACTTGCTTGCTTCCCTTTGGCAATATAATTAGCAGATACGGTTCAGGTACATCCATACATGTGCTTGCAATACTCAGCACTAGGGACAGCTCAACCAATTTGTATTGTCGGATTGGTTGTGAGATATCCAGGGGGATATCACAGTTAAAATCCCTGGTGGGGATAACTAACCAGGTGCCACTGAGAGCTAACCAACTGGGATATTTATGACAGGCAAACAGGACAGCCACCCAAAGACAGCAGGGGGTCCTTTTAACATATTTATGTCAGTTCCTGATTATATCATCAGAATCTAGTTGCAATTTTTACCAATAGGCTTGAGCAGGAAATGGTATTAGGTTCCTGCCAGGCTACACGGCAAGGAACTGGATTGAGACCTGGAGGCCTTCAAGAGGTAAGTTTGATTATTTTGTTAATTTTCTTTTTGGCAGGCCATTTTCCCATGTCCCCATTTTCTGGGAACAGACCCTGGATTTGGTACTGCATCCCTGGGCAAACAAGACTGGAAGAGTCCTGCTCCAGGACACTCAGAGCCGTATTCGTTACTCCGCTGAAATGTCAAACTTCATCACATCTCCAAACTTCTTGTCCAATCAGCATGTGGCATTCACTTTTCAGGTGGATGCTGTTCCTGCATTGGCTGCTGCTGGCGGTACATGAGACAAGTAGATTCATCACCATCATCAACGATTTATTTATGTAAAAATTAACTTGTGTAGGGGACTGAGCCAAATAAAGGTAAGTTTTACAATCAATCATTCCAACTAAAATAATACCAAAAAATGATAAAACAGATAGAATTGCACATTGATCATCAGATTATGTCCCTTGCATTATCGGGCTGCAAAGTTTAAGTCATACAGAGCTTGTTCAATGTGCGGATGTGATACACCATTCGGCAATTCTTCAGTCTTGTTGTTTTACATCTTAATCCAGTTAGCTGTTTTGAATTCTGTAGCTGGTAGCCACTGTGAAATCTGCCAGCAGGTAACAAGCAATAAAGGTTGAAGTTCAGCAGTAAACTCGCAAAAGAACAGCAGAGTTGTTCACATCTGTTCTCAAATGTCTCTGGACCGCAATCGCGCAAGACATCTGCGTTACTTTGGTAATTAGGGACAAGAATAATTTTGCAAGCCTGATTTTTGAATATTTTCAATGGCTTCACATTGTTGCTTTGTCATTCTGCTCGACCACACAGGTGAGGTTTCATCCTATAAAGAGGCAACTGTTTCAGCCACTGGTGATTGGCGGGACGGTGGCTCCTTTAATATGAACGTGACAAAAAATCAGAGGCAAAGCCGAGGGCTTGGTGAGAGCTGATGGGTGAGTTAAGTTACTTTACCTCGGAGATCATCAATGATGCAAAGGTCAGATCAAGTTGTATTTTTCTTAATGAATAAGCTCTGAATTCTCCCATCACCAAGGCATTTCTGAAACCATTTGAAACAGAGGATGAGATTTTCCCTGATCCTGAAAAGACCAACGTCGGGCAGGAAAAGCGGCACGGAAGGCGCAGACGGTAACGACTGCTTTCTCCGCCATATAGTCAGAAAAAATTAGCATGTCCCACGATGTATCACTGGCAGGGCAGCCTCTGATTCACCCACCCTACCAACAATTTAGAAATGTAAGGATCAGCGCACTATTTTTTAAAGTTGCCGGTGCACAGTGGCCAAAACAATTAACCCTGGAACCACCACCCGGCACCCATCCGGACACTCCTACAGCACTGCCTGGGCACTACACCTAGCACTGCCCTGGCCATGACCTCCTGGCATTGCCAATGCACACGATTTGAGCCCAGGCAGTGAATGGGGTGCATAGGCAGTGCCATGGAGGTGCCTGGGCAGTAAGTGGGCATTACCCTCCCATCACTGACAGGAAGTGGGACAATCACGCCATGTGTTTGTGCCGCCGTAAAACATAACTTTGCACTTATCGTAATATTTTCCGCCCCCATCGCCAAACCCGCCCCATTCAAACAAGAATGAAAAATCCCATCCAGACAAATTTTCACATTGTCGCAGGTGAAAATTTTCAGTTTGGTTGAAATGGATAAAAAATTATATAGTCAGGGATGAATATGAATGGTATTGCACCATTAATGACATAAATGAGGAAGAATTTCTGAATAGACAGTGGGTATAAAAAACTGAAATTCCTTAACTGTTATTTAAGGAATGCTTGTTGGTGAATTGGACATTCTGAATTCTCCCTGTGTTCCCGAACAGGCGCCAGAATGTGGCGACTAGGGGCTTTTCACAGTAACTTCATTGCAGTGTTAATGTAAGCCTACTTGTGACAATAATAAAGATTATTATTATTAAGATGGGAATTAAACTTGGGACCCTGGCGCTGTGAAGCGGCAATGCTAACCACTGTGCTACTGTCTCACATCCACAGTAATATATGAAGATCCGTTTTGCATTTTGTAGTCTGTGCGTCCAGCCATCAAAATATAAGTTGCTAAAAATTCTCCCTGCTACACTGTGCAATCTATAGTTTCCATTCTGGCACCTCTGCTCTGCTCCCATCCCTCGTGTCCCTGGATTTGGTTAAGAAAATATGGTTGCCCTACTTACGAGGCCAGGAAGAGTAGAAGAGTCAAAATATCCTGTTTATTTTCCTGCAGTAGGTGAGTTTTTAACTGACATCAAAAGCACGGCAGCCGAGAAATAGTCACCTCTTAAATTCAGAGGAAAGCCACAATTTCTCCACTTAAAACATTGGGAAATAAAGCAAACTTCTTTGGCCCACACTTCAAGCTCCATAGTTTTCCAACAACAAGAACTTGTATTTAAATAGTGCCTTTAACTTAATTAAACATCCTAAGTTGCTTTACTGTGTGTTGCAGGGCAGATTTGAACTAAGTTACACAAGGTGAAATAAGGCCACATGATCAAAGACTTATTCAAAGAGGTAGGTCTTAAGGAGCAACTTAATAAAGAAAACGTATCAATACAATGGGGCAAATGGCCTCCTTCTGCACCATAAATGTTTCTATTTTCTTCTTTGAAAGAGAATCAGAGAGATATCGGGAGGGAATTCCAGCTGAACAACTATAAATGGCGGTGTGGTTGAAACTGAGAATATTTAAGAGACATAATTGGTAGAGTACAGAGATCTAGGTGGGGGTGGTGATTTAGGGTTAAAGGAGATTAAATGGATGGAGAGGCCATCAATCAATTTGAAAACATGGATGAATTTTTTAAAATTAAGTTGTCACTTGACTGAGAGCTGATGTAAATCACTGAGCACAGGGGAGATGGTTAATTGGGATAGGGCAGCACGGTGGTGCAGTGGTTAGCACTGCTGCCTCACGGCACCGAGGTCCCAGGTTCGGTCCCGGCTCTGGGTCACTGTCCCGTGTGGAGTTTGCACATTCTCCCTGTGTTTGCGTAGGTTTCACCCCCACAACCCAAAGATGTGCAGGTAGGTGGATTGGCCAGGCTAAATTGCCCCTTAATTGGAAAAAATGAATTGGGTACTCTAAATCTATTTTTTAAAAATTGGATCCTGATGTGCATTATGACATGGGCACCAGATCTTTGAACTATCTCAAGTCTGCAGAGTGTGGAACATATGAGACCAGCCAAAGGTGTATCCAATAATCATGTTCAGATATATCAAAGGAATGGACAAGTGTTTCAGCAGCAGGTAAGCTGAGCCGAGGTCAAATTCAGGTGATGCGACAGAGATGATGCTGATGTGTGATAAAGAGCTCACCTCGGAGTCAAATATAGCACCAAGGCTGCGAATAGCCTGATTCAGCATCAGACCATTTCCAGGGAGAGGAATGGAGTCAATAGCAAGGAAAGAGTTTGTGACAGGGAACTGAACACAATGGTTTAATTAATAATTAATTTCATAAGTCAATTCTTTCTTAAACCCCTTTGCCTTGTGTCCTACTTCAGGATTGCTTAAAACCTACCTCTTTGACCAAGGTTTTGGTCACCCTCATAGAATCCCTACAGTGCAGAAGGCCATTCGGCCCATTGAGGCTGCACTGACCCTCCGAAAGAGCACATTACCTAGTCCCACTCCCCCACCCTGTCCCCATAACCCCACCTAACCTGCCCATTTTTGGACCATGGGAAGAAACCGGAGTAAGCTACACAAGTTCCATAACCGGAGCTACCCGGAGGAAAGCCACGCAGACACGGGGAGAAAGTGCACACTCCACACAGACCGTCTCCCAAGAACAGAATCAAATCCGGGTCCCTGGGGCTACGAGGCAGCAGTGCTAACCACCCCGCCTCCTCTTTTAGACAGCGCCCAATCTGCCGATGCTCCGCACGGCTCCTCGGGGCGTGATTCTCCGTTAGAGATGCTACGTAGTGTGAAAAGAAAATGCCGACATTGCTGGCGTGGCAGTGTTTCAGCACACTGTGGCCATTTCCTCTGTCCTTCAAGTACTAAAAGTAAAATTTATTGTGCGCGACCCAATCCACCATCTGCGACCCCACAGCCCACCCCCTGGCCACCCCTCACCAGTCCCCCAGCCTTCTCATAAGCCGTGCCGTCCAGCAGCACGGACCCCGGGTTAGTGTGGCGGCACTGGTCATAGTCCTCAGCCGCCACGCCGAGTTCACGATTTGTATGACCACACATGATCCGTGCCATCGGGAACTCGGCACATCAGGGGCGGACATCTCGGATGGGCCGGCCGACGAGGAGCCAACGCCACTGCGACCGCGTGGTGCGCGTCATGATGACGCCATTTCAGAGGGGGTGGAGCGTGGCTGACCGGCGTCAAAACGGTGTCGGAGCCCATTCTCCGCCCGATCGTCTAACACGATTTCGGTGTTGGGCAATGGAGAATCCCGCCCCTGATTTTCGTTCTGATGAAGGGTCATCCAATTTTCTGTTTTCATTGCAGATTTCCAGTATCTGCAGTATTCTGCTTTTGTATTAGTGAAATGTTTAAGGACTTTGAAAGGAAAGCAAGGTTGAAGACGGGGTGGTGGCCTCTAAGGTTTGTTGTGTCGTGGCTTTTTTTCTGAGGAGTTGAATGATCACAGTGAATTGAAAGATTGAGACTATATGTGAAGAAAGATATGTGGTATTTGAAGTTAGGTCACTGATCAGCCATGCAGTGGCATCGAAACAAACCTGTTGGACTTTAACCTGGTGTTGTAAGACTTCTTACTTTGCTCACCCCAGTCCAACGCCGGCATCTCCACATTAAAATTTATTGGTGATGGAAGGGTGGAGAAACGTCATCAGAGGGTCGTATGAACTGACAGCTGAACCCTTTTCTTTCCTCTATCTGAAGTTAAATAAATCTTGAGCAAACCATACAGGTGAGCACTTCCAAGTTTTCTGCACCTGGAGCGGGTAAACACCTCCTCACCTGTCCAGAGCCGTTGGATGGGTAGAATCTCGCGAGCGTTCAAAAGGACGGGATTACTTTCGTGGGGGCGGACTATTTTTTCCGCCAGCGCGGAGGAGGCGTGATTGTGACGTAACCGGTGGCGCAGGCGCCATTCGGAGGTGGAAACATGGGGGGGGGAGGCGGGGCTGAGCGAAGCGCCGCTTGCCATGGAGGAAATGGCGGGGAGGAGGCGTGAGCCGCCGGAAGTGACGGTGCGGGCCAAGCTTATAAATAGCGGCGAGCCGAGCGGGCTGACCCTCCGATCCCCGGCTGTGTGTGTGTGTGTGTCCGTGTGCACCAAGGCTCCATCCGAGCTCTCCCGTCAGCACACTTTTCTGTTCTATCTCTATACATAAATGATTTAAAAAAAAAAAGAAAAAAATTTAAAAAAGCGGAAAAAATCTTACCCAAAAAAAATTCAAAAGGAAAAAAAATCCCCTTAAAAAAAAAGGCCGTGTGTGTGTGTGTGTGTGTGCTGTGTGTTTGAGTGAGAGAGTGGTTGTGTGTGTGTGGGGGGGGGAGCGAAAAGAAGAAAATAAGAAAAAAAAAGAAGCGAAATCATCCACAAGCCTCAACGAAATCTTTCAAAGAAGAAAAAAGAACCGCCGAGAAGATTTAACGTCTGGAAGCCAAGCGGAGGACGAGAGGGGGAAAAGGAAAAAAGGCAGACAAATTAAAAATAAACCGACGTCGCCGACCCGGAGAGGAGAGAGGAGAAGCCGCGAGCCAGAGTGATCGTCACAAGGGGAGAGAGCGAGAAAAGTACCTTCCAGGCCGGATCGGATTTCCACTCCAGCCGGGCCCGGCCTCCCTCACTCCCTCCCCGCCGCCATCGCCCTCCCGCCCCCCGCTCTTCACCCCCTCCCGCCCCCCGCTCTTCACCCCCTCGTCGCCTTTTAAAACCCGCCAGGGGGGTTTAAAAAAAAAAAAAGAAACCACCTCCCTTCATTATTTTTTTTAAAAATTATTCTCTTCGCCCTCTTCCCGGGTCGTCTTATTTTTTTTTTGAGTGAGTGAAGTTCCCCCCCCCCCCCCCCCCCTTCTCTCTGCCGCCGCCGCCATGAACCCCAGCGCCCCCAGCTACCCCATGGCCTCGCTCTACGTGGGCGACCTGCACCCCGACGTGACCGAGGCGATGCTGTACGAGAAGTTCTCTCCGGCCGGGCCCATCCTCTCCATCCGCGTGTGCCGGGACATGATCACCCGCCGCTCGCTGGGCTACGCCTATGTCAACTTCCAGCAGCCGGCCGACGGTGAGTGTAAATCTTGGGGCAGTTTTTTTTTTGGGGGGGGCGGGGGTTGGGGTGGTTTGTTTGATTGTTGGGGGGGGGGGGGTTGTCTAAGGGTCCCCCCCCCCCAATCTCCAGTGACATTTTAGGGTGGGGGAAGGAGAGACATGTTGCCACCACGTGAAACGGCCTCCGGGCCCCAGTCTCTCTCTGCTTGAGTTCGGTTTTAAATCATTAGCACCCCCCGGAGCTTATGTTACGTAGGTCCGAGGCTCGGGCTGATGTCGAAGCCCGCAACCCGTTTCCCTCCTATATAATATGTATATTAAACGGCTCGAGGCGCGAGCACACATTCCCCTCCCTCTTCCCTAATTCCCTACTTTTACAGCCACCATGTGGTGTGTCTCGTAAAGCGCGGCCTCCAGACACGAGTTATAATTCTGTCTCCCCCCCTCCTCCCACACATAGTTGTAATGGGGCGCGGGAGGAGGGACCCACCAGTCCATATTTTTAAAAAACTGATATTATATTCTCCACTCTTCGTGGCTGAGTTTTATTAGGGGGTTCATTGAATCGCATTTCGACACAGCCTCTTTGGACATTTCGCTCCCGGGTGTTCGCGTGAGAGTTACCTTGCTCATTCCTAAACTTTTCAGTGTGGTCTGCTGCAATTTGTCAAGATGTGCGACCCCTCTCGCTCCTACCCCTAGTCCTGGTTGAGGTCAGCTGAGCTTGCATGTCATGCCCCTGATTTGGTGTCGACTCGTAGTAATCGGATCGGGAATCTGGCTGAATAAACCTGCTGAGCCATCAGCGGAATACCATGTTATAGAGTCATTCGTGAAATGTATAGTGCTGCATCAGGTAGCTTAGTGGTAGCAATTGTACCTTTGTCAGACTGTAGGTTCAAATTCCAGTTCAGCCATGTGCGTAGATGATCTACACTGATATTTCAACACAGTACTTGCTGAAGGAGGCTTCACTGATTGTTGCAGGTGCCATCTTTTGAAGGCGCTGTTAGACTGAGACGACCATCATTCCCCTCAAGGAAATGAGACCCCGTGAATCTGTATAACAGAGTAGCTAAGTTCTGCCATTGTTCTGGTTAACATACACTCCTTGAGCAATTTACCAAATTGGGTTATCTGACCATTTAACTCGTTACTATTTGAGGATCTTTGTGCAATTAGTGCCATGATTTGTTACATTACAACTGCAACTACACATCAAAAGTTTTATTAAGTGTTTTGGGATGTCCTGAGGTCATTCTATATAAATGCCACTATACAATGCAAGTTCAATTGTTTGTACTTAGTTCCTCGAGTAGTATGCATCAACTAAATCTATTTTGGCATTATAACACATTTTTATAGTGGTCCAGGTAAGCCAATGCAGCATATCTAAACCAGCAGGGTGGAAATTGAGAAAATGAATCCACTGACTTGTAAATGTTCAAGGAGTCCCTAATGTGTACATTTGGTGCCATAATGTGTTGCCCTTGTTGCCGAATGAGCATGTTGTAAGCAAACACTTTGTGTTGGGTGAAGCTAAATGTCATATCAGATGAGTTGCACACTAGCTGCCTCTGAATCAATTGAACAGTTGTAACTCTTGCACTACCCAGGAAGGCCAGGACCCTGCTGCATTAGTTGATCTGAGGAATGTACCTTGAGGAATAATTGTCCCATTATGGGGAAGGTGATGAAACACATGGCAATATGTATATTGATTGGATTGAACTTTATGGTGGTTCCCATAATTAGCATGCTGACATTAGCTGGGGCATGAAGAAGCTGGTGCTGCAGCTAATGTGGATCACTGCCTTCGAGGAAAGGAAAACCTGTGCAATGTTCTGAATGAAAGAACTTTAATCTAGGAATGTATCAGCTGACTTCAGGTCCAATCTGTCCTCTTGAGTCTTGTATAGAGATCATAAGTCTTGTATGGAAATGTCTCGTCAGTTGTAGGTGTTTTCTAAAATTTGTTTTGGCACTGTAGAAAACATGCCCTTTAGCTGTGAGTTTAGGTGATTTGAGTGTTGGCTAAATTTGCAATAAGAGTAAGCCAGGGCAGGGTCAGTGCCTGGGTGCTTACAAGTGCTCACTGCTGAAGACCCAACTGGATCCAGCAGCTGCATCTCTACACAGATGCTGGCTGTTTTTGTCTGATGTTGAGTGCCCACTCTTGGGATTGAGGAGTATTTTCTTCTCTTTTAAAAAAAATTTGAGTACCCGATTTTTTTCCAAATAAGGGACAATTTAGCAGGGCCAGTTCACCTACCCTGCACAAGACGTTGGGTTGTGGGGGTGAGCCCCACTCAAACAGGGGGAGAATGTGCAAACACCACAGGGACAGTGACCCGGGGCCGGGATCAAAGGGATTGAGGAGTATTTGTGTTTTAATGACGCTGGTCTAAGGGCAAAGAAGCAACACTGCTAAGAAAGGCACTTTCCAAATCTGGAATTAGAAAATACAAAAAAAGGATGAACCAGATAAGAATGGGATCAAAAAGTAAAGGCCTGCATCATTATTTTAAAAACCAATATTTAGGTATAGTTTGAAAATCCTGTCACCTAACTCACACTGTTCTAATATTGTCTTTTCCTTCAATTGAGGATTCCTCATGCCTATGATTGATGGGGCCCTCGATTGTCTTGCATTTCCTGCACACTCTCCCCTCCCTTCTCCACATTAGGATTCCCAATGTTCTATCTTGCACTCCACCACCTTTCTCATTCGCAGACCCCATTTCTGCCACCTCTGACATGATGTCACCACTAAACAAACATTTCCCTTTCTAATCCTTTCTACCTCATTCAATCTTATGAAGAAACCATTTCTTCCTGAACACTGCTGTCCTGGACCACCACCACTGATTCGTCCTTTTCCTATGCAAACAGGAGATACATCTGCCCTTTTACCTCCTTTCCTACCATCACCCAGAGCATCAAATACTAAGCTTGTTCTGCTTTCTGTTAATAGACTGTAGTCGCAGCTTAACTTGAACTCCTTTACATTTCTCATTCTGGAATCAAGTCCTAAGAGGATGTTGGTGACCATGGACTTCCATTGGATTGGTCCATGATTATGCTGAACAAAGTACTGCAGTGGTTTGCCATTGCCTTCTGCGGTACAGTTGACCGTGCTGCCTGCCGTCAAGCATATTGGAAGGATTTACAGCTGATTATGCCATGTTTGGTCACATTCTGTGGCCATCAAGTCCTGAAGTTGGATTTGAACCCAGAGATAGGGACCACTGTGTTACTGGACCTCCCAATTTCCTCTACATTCAGGACATCAAACCAAGATTGGATGGCTGCTTGTGCATTGTCCATTAAGCTTGCAAACATGATCCTGGGCTTCTAGTCAGCTGTCATTTTAATTCTTTGCTGTACTCCTCGGTTAGCCTTCTAATGAAACTCAACCAAAGCTTGAGGTAGAAGCCTCATCTTTCAAGCTCTAGACTCAACACTGAGTTGAACAATTCCAGATCCTAGCCACTGCTCCTGTTTTTTTGGACAGCAGATGTTCCTAATTATTCTGCTATTGCCATTTACACCTTCTCCAGATCCAGCTGTTGATTTTGCATGTTCCTTGCATTATTAAACTGTCTGCTACTTAATCACTCGTGTCTTCTACTTTATCACTGGCATTCCCTTTTGTTCTTTCCTGCCTTTCCCTTTTGCTGCCTATGTGCCTGCTTGAAACTTACAATATTTTGTTAACTTTCCAGTTCTTAAGAAAGGTCTGTGGCCTGAAACATTAACTCTAATTCCATCTCCACAGATGCTGCCTGACTTGCATCGTCTGATTTTATTATTGTCGGGTCACTTCCAGCATTGTGACACATGAGCTTGTTTTTTTTATCACTAGGGTGCTCACATAGAATTTCCAACATTCTGAATGTTAACAATGGATTCCTGTACTTGTGAATAGTGAAGTTTATAGAAAATTGGTGAACCTTTTAAGTATGAAGATGGATATGAAATCACTAACTAAACTATTTAACTTCAGTAAAAGAACATGTTACTGAATTGAATCTAAAGAGGAATGGAGTGCAAATTCAAAGTCATTGTACATATTTCCATAAGTTGTGTCGATGAATGTTGTAGCTACTAGCATTTAAATTTTATATTAGGCCCTTATAAGGAATAGGAAAATTAACATTATCAGATTGGCTGAGCAGTCTCCTCTCCAAAGAATGAAGTAAAATACAGCAATCACCGATAACATGGTGTACTGAACCCAATTACTGGTAAACTGTTTCACTCCCTGGAAAAGTAATTTTATCTGTGGATTGGTAAATTTCTTATAATAAATTGACATTTTTTAAATGATTGCTATTTCGGTGTGTATCTTGTTCCACAGTGTATATCCCCCAATCATTTAGTTTTCTCCCTGTAAAATGAGATTTCAAAAATGTGAGATAAGAAATACATTTTGCTTCCTGGTTTGTTGAGATCACGTGATTGGCTGATTACCCTGCTTGATGACATCACGTGCTAGATGCCTGGAGATCCCCATGACTTGGCATCAAATGCATACTGATGGAAAAGCCGAAATGCACATTGCAGTTACCAGTAGATGATTGCGGCCAGCCTTCTTGGAGAGATCACTGGCAAGTGTTGTTGCATCACCCTTGATGACAATATCCAATCAATTATATTCTGGATCTGACATGCCTGTGGAAGCGAAAAATGTAAGACATATGTGACATACATAACTAGTTCAGCTAATATATATTTCGGGGGCTAGAGGTTGAACAGAAGGGAAGAACCCTGCATAATAACCCCGTACTACGCCAACCTATTGGATGTGGATTAAATTGGCTGTGTGAGAGATGTTGGTGATATTAATTTGTGGATACGCCATTGGCTTGCTTATGATTGCATCATATTTCTGTGCATGGTACAAAGTCCTTCCCTGGTGGCACGATGGCACAGTGGTTAGCTGCTTCACAGTGCCAGAGACCCTTGTTTGATTCCGACCGTGGGTGACTGCTGTGTGGATTTTGCACGTTCTTCCTGTGTTCGCGTGGGTTTCCTCCGGGTGCTCCATTTTCCTCCCACAGTGCAAAGATGTGTAGTTTAGGTGGGTTGGTCAAGCTAAATTGCCCTTTAGTCTCCAAACGGCTAGGTTGTGTTCAGGGATAAGGTGGGGTGTGGGCCTAGGGAGGGTGCTCCTTTGGAGGTTCGGTGCAGACTCACTGGGCTGAATGGCCTCATGCACTGTAGTGATTTATCCTTTTTCGCCAAAGAGGTATTTTTTAAAAATTGTCCAGACGTCAAGCATTCCTAGCAATGCACAAATGGGGCCAGTTCATTATTCGATGAAGCTGAAATGTGAAGTCCTTCAGATGCTGGCTTCAATCCTTTGTTGGCAAAGTGTTGATCTAAGGAAGTGTTCCATACTAAAAAAAAAATGTTCTCTCCTCCCCTCAGCCGAGCGTGCTTTGGATACAATGAACTTCGATGTTATCAAAGGCAAGCCTGTACGTATCATGTGGTCTCAACGTGACCCATCTTTACGGAAATCTGGAGTTGGCAACATCTTCATTAAGAACTTGGACAAATCCATTGATAACAAAGCCTTGTATGACACATTTTCAGCTTTTGGAAACATACTTTCTTGCAAGGTGAGAATTAATGAGACCTCAATTGACTAGAACACATTTTCCTAGTTATAGAGTTGGCAATCATACATTTTGGTGATTAATTTACCTGTTTCCTTCATCAGGATTAATATTTCCCCAGTTTTCTATTAAGAGTAAGCAATTCCAAGTTTTTCAACCTCCGATGCTTTAAGCTGGATCTCTTCTTTTCATACTACCTCCATTGCTTGGATATTGAAGAGAGTATTCTACATGTGGATGTTTCAATGCCATATACAGACTCTGACATACATGAATTTGATACATCTCCCAATTCTGTTAGATTTCCTTAATAGGGCTGTACACTCTTCCAGGACTAGCTGGGTTAGCCCTGCAGCCTCATGACGCCGAGGTCCCAGGTTCGATCCCGGCTCTGGGTCACTGTCCGTGTGGAGTTTGCACCTTCTCCCCGTGTTTGCATGGGTTTCTCCCCTACAACCCAAAGATGTGTGGGGTAGGTGGATTGGCCACGCTAAATTGTCCCTTAATTGGAAAAAATTAATTGGGTACACTAAAAATTTTTTTTTAAAAGGAAATAGGAGCAGGAGTAGGCCATTTGAGCCTGCCCCACCATTCATTATGATCATGACTGATCATCCAGTACCTGTTCCCACTTTACCCTCATATCCTTTAATCCCCAGAGCTATATCAAACTTCTTCTTGAAAGCATGCAATGATTTTGGTCTCAACTGCATTCTGTGGTACAGAATTCCATAGGCTCACCACTCTCTGGGTGAAGAAATGTCTCGTCTCAGTCCTAAATGGTTTACCCCGTATCCTTGGACTGTGACTCCTGTTTCTGGACTCCCCGCCATTGCGAATATCCGGCATCTGCCCTGTCTAGCCCTGTTAGTATTTTAAAGGTTTCTATGAGATCCTCCAACAAATATAATCCTAACTGGCTCAGTCTCCTCATACGTCAATCCTGCCACCCCAGGAATCGGTTTGGTCAACCTTTGCTGCACCCTTCCTTCGATGAAGAGACCAAAACTGCGCACACTATTCCAGATGTGACCAAGGCCCTGTACAGCAAGGCTTCCCTGCTCCTAGCCCTCTCACTATGAAGGCCAACATACCATTTGCCGCCTTCACCACCTGCATGCATGCTTTCAGCGACTGATGAACAAAGGCACCCAGGTCTTATTGCACATTTCTCTTTGAATGTATAGCCATTCGGATATCTGCCTTGCTACCAAAGTGGATGACCTCACCCCCTTATACTGCACCTGCCATGCATTTGCCCACTCACTCAACTTGAACAAGTCACACTGAAGCATCTCTGCCTCCTCCTCACAGCTCACCCTCCCACCCAGTTTTGTGTCATGTATAAATTTGGAGATATTACATTTAGTTCCCTCATCAAAATCAATAGTATACATTGTGAATAGCTGGGATCCTAGCACTGATCCCTGTGGTACCCCACAAGTCACTGCCTGCCATTTCGAAAAAGACCCACTCATTCCTACTCTTTGTTTCCTGACTGCAGAGCAGTTTTCTATCCATCTCAATACACTACTCCCAATCCTATGCGCTTTACTTTACACTGAAACTTCAATAAATTTTGCAGTACTTCATATACGTTGAAAACAACTGTTTTGCTTAAGGAATGACTTTCAGAACTTGAAACCCAAATGTTCACAGTTGTTAGCCCAAGTCTAATTTGTTGAGTTAAAATAAGCTCTTCCATCCATTGTCTCAATATAATCATGAAATAAATGTTTCATAAAGTGACAAACTCACAATCGTGTCTTTGTCATATCTAGACTGGAAGTAATTCATTGCTCTTGTGCAGCAAAAGCAAAATACTGTGAATGCTGGAGATTGTAAATAAAAACAATGTGCTTGAAACACTTAGCTGGTCTGGCAGCAACACATTGGACTCAAAAAGTTAACACTTTCTCTTTTTATGGATGCTGCCTGACTGCTGAGTTTTTCCAGCATTTTGTTTTCGTGGCTGGCCTGCTATTCTTCACACTGTAAAAGCCACCTTATCCAAAGCTATGTTGCCCATATCCTGCCTCACTCATCTTTACAAATTTGCAGTGTCTCCAACACCTTCAATTTAAAATTCGAATCCCAGTCTTCAAGACCCTTCATGGACTTGAGTTTATCTCCCTGTTTCTTAGTCACATAAAAAACTACCCCAGAATGCTATGTCTACTCAGCTCTCTGATGTATCCCTCCCTTCTTTCAGCTCACCTTTGGCAACTTTCTGCACCTATTATGGCCCAACGCTCTAGAATTCTTCCTCTCGACTGTCTATTTTTAAAATCTACCTCTGACAAAACTTTTGATCAGCTCCTCCTAACATATGCTGCTTAGGATCAACAGCTCTTTTGGTCTGATTTACACCTCTGACATGATTTTGGATGTTTTTCCACGCTGAAGGCATTGTGTAAACAAAAATTATTGCATTGTGTCAAAAATGAAAGTTAATATAGAAAATACAAATTTGATTGTAGATCAGAAAATATTTAAGCCATGCTAAATAAACTCTGTTAACCAAAGATTTTTCTCCCCAGGTGGTCTGTGATGAAAATGGGTCTAAGGGCTATGGATTTGTTCATTTTGAAACCCATGAAGCAGCAGAACGAGCCATTGAAAAAATGAACGGCATGCTTCTTAACGATCGTAAAGTGTATGTATATGTATTTTAAATATTCCACATTTTTCATTGGATTTTAGACTTAAAAGTAAGGCTACTGCAGAAAATAGAAATGAATTAAACTCTTAACACAGGAAGCTTTTTACCATTAAAGAACAATGTACTGCCCATAAATGCTGATTTAAACTTAATCTTGCTTCTGGTTTCTAATTTACGGTAATGGGCGCAACATACTATGGTAGCTGGAAAAATGAAATACAAACAGAAAATGTTAGATAAATACAGCAGGTCTGGCAGCATCTGTGGACCGAAACAGTTGAATGTTTTGGATCTAAAAGATCCTGCTACAGAACCACCCAAGATGGTAATGGGGTGTGGCAATTGGCTTCAACATTTCTGGGCTGTAAAGGGACCGCATTGGCAGGGGCTCATTCTGTTGGTAGCCTGGAGGAATAGGAATTAAAAATAGTGTGTATAATTAATTTCAACATCATGCTTTCTATAGCTTTGTTGGTCGTTTTAAATCCCGCAAAGAGCGTGAAGCTGAGCTTGGAGCCAAAGCAAAGGAATTTACCAATGTATACATCAAGAACTTTGGGGAAGATATGGATGACGAGAGGTTGAAAGAAATCTTCAACAAATTTGGTGAGTTTCATTTCACTTTTGTGCCTATTTGTTACAGTCAATCCAGGTATCAGATTTTGGATCACGGAAGAGAGCGTGATTTTCCCCTGTTCTACTTGTTTTGTGTGAAAACTTGTATTTCCTGCTGATTTATTGTGATTAGTCATTGTGTGTGGTTTAAATTATTGGTATATTCATTTTTGTCTTGACTTTTACATTTTCTGAAATTTGCGTAAACCACATTGGTTATGGTTGTACTGATTGTATGCCTGAGATGGCCGTACTTCTTTGCCTTAGGTGGCATACATTGGATAATAATAATCGCTTATTGTCACATGTAGGCTTCAATGAAGTTACTGTGGAAAAAACCCTAGTTTTCACATTCCGGCGCCTGTTCGGGGAGGCCGGTGCGGGAATTGAACCCGCGCTGCTGGCATTGTTCTGCATTACAAGCCAGCTGTTTAGCCCACTGTGCTAAACCAGCCCCAACTTTGGATGTTGCAGAGCTGTGATAACTATTATACAAGAATGAGTTTGTGTCCTATTTAATTGGCATGAGTTTCAGGTTGCTAATCCTGGCATCTTGCAAAGGAATTAGCTTACCTATGAAGCCACAGCACCAAATCTCAGTCTGGACAAAGCCTTTTGGACTATATTGCCTGGCTTTAAGATTGGTGAGGTTATTAACAATGGCATGTAAACAGATTTTTATTTTTGTTTCACTAACGATACTGTGTAAACTCATTCTGTGTTGGTGGCACAGTGGTTAGCACTGCTGCCTCAGCTCCAGGGTAGCGGGTTCAATTCTGACCTCGGATGAGCGTCTGTGTAGAGTTTGCACTTTCTCCCCATGTCTGCGTGTGTTTCCTCTGGGTGCTCCAGTTTCCTCCCACAGTCCAAAAATGTGCAGGTTAGGTGGATTGGCCCCTTAGTGTCCAAAAGGTTAGGTGGGGTTCCTAGGTTACAGGGATACGGTGGAGGCATTGGCTTAAGTAGGGTGCTCTATCCAAGGCTGGTGCAGACTCGATGTGCTGAATGGTCTCCTTCTGCACTGTAGATTCAGTGATTCTTAATTGTTTTTTTAAAAAAATAATTTTTATTAAGGTTTTCATAAAATATCAATAACAATGAAAAAAGAACCCAACAGGGTTAAGTACAAAACACATTCTAGAAAAACAACCCTCCATACCCCCCACCCCCCTGTACATAGATAATAAATTAACATTAACACCCCGACTTAACAAAACTGGTATATACGCCCCCCTGGACCCTCCAGTGTAAATAACAAAAACAGAAATAAAGTTTAAACCCCCCCCCCCCCCCCCCCCGCCGAGTTGCTGCTGCCATTGACCAATGTCTACCGTTCTGCCAGGAAGTCTAAGAAGGGTTGCCACCGCCTAAAGAACCCTTGAACTGTTGCTCTTTTTAGCCTTAGTTTATTAGCTCTGATTATGTCACCTTTGCTCCCGAGTCGCCAGGTATCTTTCTGATACCGCCACGTGGTTCAAGCTCGAGTTATGATTAATAAGTCAGCACACCGCTTAGTAAGATTGAAATCAACGGTCATTTATTATATACAACAACTAATGCTTACACAATAATCCTACCATCTATATCGAAACCTACCACTACTGGCCAATACTTAACTTTAGGAAGGGCTCACCAAGTCAGGGAAATGAATGGCTTATCAAATCGGATCTGGCCCGCGGGATTCAAAAAGGCTGATACGGGTTGATGGCTAGGAGTCTTTATCGGGTAGCGATCGCTGGAGTCAAACTTGCGGTTCTTTGCTGAAGGCTCTTGCGAAGGCTGCGAGCAGGTGAAGAAGGGAGAGAGAGAGATCGATCTGAACTTGGCCCCTCACTTTATAGGGCCAGGGGCTTCCCGCCTCTCGGGGCGGCCCTTGACCCTGAGTCCCAAGTGATTGGACTTGTTCCCAATCACTGGGTTCGATATGCTCCAATAATGGGGCGATTCCTCGATCGGGGGGTGGTCGTTCACCTGCCTTTGTTTCGGCCACTGCAGGCGCCGACAGGTCTGGCCCGGCATTCAATTGCTAATATGTTGCAATTGTTCCCGGGGATAGCCGATTAAACTGCAGATGTCTGGGTTGATGTGTTGCTGATAGTCTTGAGTATCGATCTGGGCCGACTTCCCCAGAGCCGAATACGCTATTCTGTCTGCAGCTGTCCGTTTGTGCCCTGTTGGCTGCTTTTCCCATCAGCCTTTTCGGTTAGCCATTTTAAATTGGTTTTGGCCAGATTAATAAGGAATCAGCCATTTTAGGTGGCTACAGGCCCTCCTTGTGATCCTAACGCGAAGCGTGAAGGATCACACAAATTTTGTCCTTTCCGTTCCCTGACCGGGGGGCGGGGGGGGCACCTCCTACATGGCCGCCTCCTACATGGCCACCTCCTACATGGCCACTACTCTGACCCTAGCTATGCACAAAAATTTACCTAAACAATTCTTGTGGGCGCTATGTCAGGCAGGGGCATGTATCTAAAGAAATAAAAACTTGGAACCTCTAATTTTACCTAAATACACTCATCAAGCATTGCATCATCCTATCTCTCTAAAACATACAACAACAATTATAACATTCAATATGCTCTTTCCTGGCTTGGCAGTCAAGCTCAGGATCATACATTTTTTCCTTGTTATAGGTAGTTTTGTACATCTTTTATTTACAGGAAAACGCAAGTGCTTGTTCTTTATTTTTGTATTATAGGTCGCGGGGGTCAGGGGTCTGGTCATACCCGAACATAGGGGATTGGATCCGATATACCGGGGTTCGAGCGCGGTACGCTCTCCTTCTCCACTTGCGGAGGCGCATAGTCTGTACTGCACAGCAGAGTATTGCCAACGCTAATAGTGCTTCAATAACGTACGACAGGGAGTACCAAGTTATGAACTTGGCACACCAGGATAATGCAGCGTGGCTGGTGACTGGGCCCTCGGTACTACGGGGCAATGAAACATTAACGGCAAGGGGGTTTGGAGTAATGGGGTCCGCGTTCCCACGCAACCAAATGTCCAGTATAAAAATCTTGATCACGATGAAAGAAGTCCTCATGGCTGTCCTCCTTTTTCTTCCTTTGTGTTCTCTGTTTTCTCCGGTTCTGGAGTTCTGTAAAACAAGCATAGTTATCTGTAACTACCTTGGTATATAATATCTGGTATGTTAGTGTGTCTGTCCTTCGGGGCCAATTATTCCCTTATAATTGGTCACTCTGTGACTCCCTCATTTTTTTTCAAAACAAATGTTAGGACATGGCACACTTCCCAATGGTGGACCAGTGCCGATTTATCATCCAAATGTTCTAGGATGTAAATAGCATTTGGCAGCAACCCAAAGGTTGCCTAAATAAATAAAACTCCTTTTTTGAAAGGAAAAGGTCGAATGAGGTGCGTATAGGCCACGACGGGTAAGATTTGGATGGAGTCCCTGGGTAGGATGGCTACCAATACCGTATCTCCCCTACCCGAGCGTTTTTGACCAACGGGGGGGGGGGTCCCAGGCAGGGCGGGTCTCACGCCGTTTCTCCACTGCCTGAGCAACCGACAAGAACAGGCAAAAATGTAGTCATCATGGTGGGGTTGCTGCTGTGATTCTCCCGTCAAATCAGATCGGGCATCTGTCCTTGAACCAGTACCAACTGAAAAGCTAGTGCTGTGCTTCTACCCTCGAATCAGAACGGGCGCCTGGCACTTGGACCAGTACCAGCTGAAAAGCTAGTTCCTCTGAACGAGCGTGTGGTCTGCTGATCAGGTATCTGTGGACAAGTTGGTACCATTGTGGTATCTGTGGACAAGTTGGTACCGCTGAAGAAGCGTCTGGCCGCGGTGGGTGTCCGTTGGAAAGAGCTAAAAAGTTCAGGTGAATGGGTGTGTGGCGGTGAGAAAATTCTCCTGTTGGACGAACAATATTTAAACAAACATACAAACAACACACAACATCCTGCAGGTTCCATCAGGAAGGACAACACTTTTCACCAAGTGTCTCCCTTAAATCATCATGTGTACACCTCAGTTCTCTGTTGCGAACAGGGTCGCAAAGGGGTTGGCGGATTGGGGGTCTGACTCGGTGTCGTCCCCTTTTCCCGGGTGCCAAATTCTGGAGTGAATTCATGTTGAGAGGGCTGCGTGGTACGAGTTGGGGTTGCTCTTGTCGTTGCGGATGAGTCTGTAGGAGTTGTCGCGGTGCCAATGGCGTTCGTCAAGTTGTGGGGATAAAGTCAGGGTCGTCCGTGTGGGTCGGTGCTGGGGTCACTGGAGTCGGAGTCGCTGGGTGTGGGACCAGGATAGTAGGGAGGAATGCTGTGGCTGTCGTCAGAGTCACAGTCGCTGTCTGCAGCTGCAGTCTGGGCGTTCCGGGGCGGAGTGTAAAGTTTGTGGGTGGAGTCGGGGGCGAGTCCGTCTGGGCTGGACGTGGAGGGGGTTGGTGTGGTCACGTTGGCTGTGGGCGGGGTTTGGTCTGCTGCGTCAAGCATGACGTGGTGGGCGTGGTTTGACTGCTCCATAAGCCTTTAGCTGGTTTATGTGAAACCACGCAGTCTTACCATTTTGTTATTTGATTTTGAATACTGATGGGCTTACTTTATCCGTAATGGAGTACGGACCCGAGTATTTCGGAGACAGAAATGTGCTGGGGTTATACACAGACAACATCACTTGTCCTATATTATACTCCGTTGCATGTACTGCCTTATCAAAACAGGCCTTGCTCTGTTTTCTTTTAGTACCCAGTTTAACAGCGGCTGCTAACTGAGCCGTTTTAACATTTACAAGTAATTGTTCAACGGCTTTCTCATGGGTGAGGGCCGTAACGTCAGGGCTGGTCAGGTCTAAACCCAACAAGTACTCTGTCCCTTTCATGGGGCGTCCGGTCATGAGGGTGTGTGGGGTGTAACCTGTGGAGGTGGAAACAGTGTTACGCAAAAACATCAGCGCAAAGGGGAGGACCGAATCCTAAGTGGTGTTGTTCTGCTGGACCATTTTTCTAAGTGTGGTTTTTAGGGTCCGATTCATGCGCTCCACTATACCACTTGATCGAGGGTGGTTCGCAATGTGAAATTTTTGGGTTATGCCAAATATCGTGAGGACGTTCTGCATGACCCGTCCCGTAAAGTGAGAACCTTGGTCCGATTCAATACTGCGGGGGAGTCCCCATCTTGTAAAAATGTGGTGGCTTAGGATTTTGGCTGTGGTTTTCGCGATGTTGGTGCTGGCTGGAAATGCTTCCACCCACTTTGTGAACGTGTCTATGACCACCAGAACATATTTATAGCCATTCCTGCGAGGGGGCAGTGGACCTATAAAATCAATCTGGAGGTTAGTCCAGGGGCCGTTAATGGGTCGGGTGTGGCTGAGATGTGCCTTTTTGGCATATCTATCTGGGTTGTTCTGAGCGCAGATGAGGCAATTCTCAATGTAATGGGATACATCCTCTTTGAGATTAGGCCACCAACAAAGCTGTTTGAGGTGGGCTGCGGTGGGTTCGATTCCCTGGTGTCCATGACCATCATGGAATAAACAGATTATTTGGTTCCTATCCTGCTCAGGAACTACATAAAGGGTGTCCTTTAGCACAACACCGTCATGTGTGGTTATTGCATTTCTGTACCTCTCTTATGAGGCTGGAAACTTCCCTTTCACGATTTCAGTGAGAGCGCTATCCTGCTTCTGGGCCTCGACTAGATCTTTGATCCTAGTCTGCGCGACCTGAACTGCACTCACTGGGGCGCTCTCGGGGGGGCTTCCAAAAATACCCATGCCTGGATCCTGCCTTAGCCAGTGCGTCGGCTTTTACACTTCGTGGGGGGGAGGAACGATGGTGGCTGCGGACTTTTATAATGCCAAAAGTCCGGTTCTTGGCTTTTTCCAAAATATGGCGGAGTAATGGGGCTGAGGGGAGGGGTTTCCCATCCGCGGAAACAAATCCTCTTGTTTCCCAGAGGGGCAGAAATTCAGTGAGGCTGTTGCACACATATAGACTGTCTGAATATATGTCTGCTGGGCTGGGGAAGGAATTTGGCTGCTCTACAATGTAAGCGATGGCCGCAAGCTCTGCTGCCTGCGCGCCTAAGTGTCCGGGTAATTTTAATGCGATTTCCTCGAGGGCGCGTCCCTGCGCGTCCTCCACATAAATCCCACAACCTGTTATGCGTTGCCCATCCAGGACTGTGGAAGATCCATCCACATAGATCCTAATGGGATCACACGTGTCCGGGTGAGGGCGGTTTTGAGATGGAGTGGCTAGTTTTCTGGGGGGGGGTTTTAGCTATGAAGGGGCCTGTATTATGGTGGGGCGAGATGATTTCACACTCATGGGGGGTTCCGGGGTACTGTAGATTGTCCGCTAAGTATGTGTGTGTTTTGGTTCGTTTGACTGTGATGTCCTGTCCTTGTAAGAGAAGGGTCCACCTAGCAGCGCGGATTTGGCTGACGGTACCGTCTTTAAGTCGTCCGTCTAGTAAAAGTTGGGTGGGGGTGTGCTCGGTCTAAATGGTGATGGGGTTCAGTCCGGTAATGTATGAGAAGTACTGGACTGCCCAGAAAACTGCGAGCAGGTGCCTCTCTCAGGCTGAGAATCCCTGCTCCACAGCATCTAAAATTCGGGAGGCATAAGCCACGGGTCTTAGCTGGTCGTGCCGTTCCTGCAGGAGCACGGCTGAAAGGGTGCGGTCTGTGGTCGCTACCTCTATTGCGTAAGGGGAGCGGGTCGGGAACTTGTAGTGTGGGGGTGGCTATGAGCGCCTGTTTTAATGATTCCACAGCATCCGTATGCTGCGGAAGCCATTCCCAGGGGGCTCCTTTCTTTAGGAGGTCTGAGAGGGGCGCTGCCTTGCTGCCGAAACCGTCAATGTGGTTTCAGCAGTAGCCAACCAGTCCTAAAAACGACCGGAGGGCTGAAACGTGCTGGGGAAGGGGCAATTTAGCGATCGAGTCAATTCTTTTGTGCTCGATCTCGCGTTTGCCGTGTGTGATAATAATAGTACCCAAATATACCACTTTCTCTTCCAATATCTGGGCCTTTTTGGGGTTTACTTTACAGCCAATGGAATGTAGTAATTCCAGGAGTTCGGACAGAAGCTCAATGTGCTCTTCCTTCGTGTCTGTCTGCAGTAGTAGATCGTCTACGTACTGTACCAGACATTCGGGGCGAGAAAATTTTGCTAGTCCATTTGCCAGCTGTCGGTGGAAAATGGAGGGGGGAGTTGTGGAAGCCTTGTGGCAGGCATGTCCACGTGTACTGCTGCGCTCTGAAAGTGAAGGCAAATTTATACTGGCACGCCTTTACCAATGGAATGGACCAGAATCCATTACTGACGTCCAAAACCGTGAAATATCAGGCATGGAGTCCCTGTTTGAGCATGGTCTCGGGACTTGTTGCAACGGTGGGGGCTGCTACGGGGGTGACTTTATTGAGTTCCCGATAATTTATGGTCAAGCGCCATGATCCGTCGGGCTTCCTTACTGGCCAAATCGGGGCATTATTAGTTGAGGCTACCGATCTTGGGACGCCCTGCTCTAATAAACTTTCTATAACCTTTAGGATTTCTCCCTCTGCTTCTAGGGGAATCCGTACTGCTTTTGGGGTCTAGGGTCCGGTCCTGTTATTTGTACGGAGCCAGTCATCCGTCCACAATCGTGCTTGTGGGTCGCGAATGCTGCTCTGTTCTTTTGCAGAACTGCCCTAACCTGTCGGTCTGTGCTGAGTGTGGTGGGGTTGAACCAAAACTCGCCTACTGCGCTAATTTTGTTCATATAATCCCCTATATTGAGTGTTGTGGGGGCTCTAGCGGATTTCACCGTCTTCCAGACACACTGGTTGACTGGATCGAAAGAGGTGATGAGAATTCATGAAGTCGATCCCCAAAATGTGCTCTGCTGTTGGGGGCAGGTCGACTAGCACTACGGGGTGTTTTGTATTAATGGTTCCGATTTGGATGGGTACAGGGGTTGTGAAATGTCCCTGTTGTGAGTGGCCTGTGAAGCCGCTGAGGGTGATAGTGGCTGTGGTGGGCCACGTGTCCTTACCAAGGGTGGAGGAATTTAAAGTTGTGCGGGACCCTCCTGTGTCCCAGAGAAGCTCGATCGGCTGTCCCCTAACCTTTGCTGCGACTACGGGTCGTCCTGACCTATCCCAAAGGGTATCGCAGACCCAGCTGGGGGAGCCTGTACACCGTCAGTCCGTTCCGGTCAAGTCTGTCTGATCGGACTGGGCGCTAACGCTATGTATGGGTTCTGCTTTTTTCTTATTGATAGTGCCTGTCTGTTGGGCTCTCTGTGACTTTTTAGGGCCATTGCATTCTTTGGCAAAATGTCCCAATTGTCCGCAATTGTAGCATTCTTGCGGTTTTGCTGGGGGGCTGCTCTTTCCCTCGTTTGCCCAGGCGGGGTTGTGAAGAGTGGTTCTTACTGCCTGCATGTCTGCAGCGGCTTGTTTTTCCTCGGGGGTTCTAGCTGCGGGTTTACTGTGAGCCGCTTGTTCCCAAACGCGGGACAATCTTTTGACCACCCACTTCTCATCATGAGCCTCCTCCGAGGGGTCATAATTATTACAGGCATTCTGTCCTGCTTCCGTGGCATGGGAGATAAGGGTGCGGGTCCATTTGGCCATATTGTCTGCGGACAAATGGGCACGGTCTACATTTCCGAAAACGGCTCCAAAGTGAATCCACAAGCGTCCTGCGAATGCTGTGGGGTGTTCAGACTTTTTCTGTCTGCACTTTTTTAGACCGTCTACGGGGTCGCCCCGGTTATACCCGATCGCATCCAGGATCGCGGTGTGCATTTCTGCAAGGGTGCCTCCTCCTACATTCTGTGGGTCGGGAAGGGCTGCTGCGACCGATGGGTCTAAGCTGAGGACCGTGAGCTTTACCTGCTCTTTCTCATCCAGGCCGTACAAGGTCGCCTGGTGTTTGACGGTGGCAAAGAAATGGTGTGGGTCTGAAGCCGGGAGGAACGGTGTGATTTTAGCACACGCGTCCTGTAATTGGGTCACTGAGGGGGGTGGAATATAAGACCTCCGCCTCGTCTGCTGTGGCGGTGCGGTGGGTTGTTACAGGATTCATGTGAGCCTGTATTACCTGCTGTGTGGGGGGTGGGGGTGCTCTCCTCCTTTGGGGCTTTCCCTGCGCCATTGTTCCCTGGACATATCTCTGCGCTGTCTCTTGCAGTTCTTCCCAATCAGGGCCGTCTTCCTGTTCTGAACTTTCCCCAAAGGTGTCTTGGAATCCCTTTTGGACAGAAAGCATTGCTTGCAGGTCTGCAATTTGCTTTCGGCACTTCGCATGGTCTAAGGTACTCTGCCTTTGTTCCGTGGTTGCAGTGTGGAGCGCTCTCAAGGCTGCCTTGAGATCAATACATTGCTTCTGTAGCGTCTCCACCTGCTTCTCTGTCTCTTTCTTAACCAGGACGGCACGCTTCGTGTCCTGATAAGCCTTCTCATACTGGGATTGAAAACTGCTTAAATGCGCCAGACAAGTCTGGTGACCCCGTTTGGCATCAGCCACCTCTTCGTCCTTGGCTTCTAACTGCCTTTTCAATTCCAGGTTCTCTTTTTCCAACTCGCATACATTGATTTTACTCATACGATGTATGCCTCCTGTTTCTTTTCGGAGCATCCTGACGACCTCCTCTGTGCCTCACAATTGTGCCATGCAGGACACGATTGCCATCGGCTTGCGCGCTTTCGATAAGCTTTTCTTATGGATTTCACTCATGTTCTCCCACCAAGTATGCCCTATACGTCCGGGACCTGAGTCGTCATTATTACAGAAACCGCTCCACACGGGCCATCCTTTGCCCTGCAGAAATTTGCGAATTTCCACTTCGCAAATGGGACACTGTCCCACTTTAATGCTGCTGGTCGGTGCGACCGCAAATTCTTCGGGGTTCATGAGGCATTGCATTGCCTGCATGGCCATCTCTCTTACCTTATAACCCTGTTAGTTACGCATGCATGCACACACTTCCGAATTGTGAATTATTAACCAGAACCGCTTGAATACTTGTGGTTTTTTTTTGTTTATGCTTCCGATTGGATTCTATTCAAATTTCTGGGGTTCTCCCGGAGTGGTTTTCCACTTCTGTGTCGGGTCCCGGCGGAGTCGCCAATTATGTTGCTCTTTTTAGCCTTAGTTTATTAGCTCTGATTATGTCACCTTTGCTCACGAGTCGCCAGGTATCTTTCTGATACCGCCACGTGGTTCAAGCTCGAGTTATGATTAATAAGTCAGCACACCGCTTAGTAAGATTGAAATCAACGGTCATTTATTATATACAACAACTAATGCTTACACAATAATCCTACCATCTATATCGAAACCTACCACTACTGGCCAATACTTAACTTTAGGAAGGGCTCACCAAGTCAGGGAAACGAATGGCTTATCAAATCGGATCTGGCCCGCGGGATTCAAAAAGGCTGATACGGGTCGATGGCTAGGAGTCTTTATCGGGTAGCGATCGCTGGAGTCAAACTTAGGGTTCTTTGCTGAAGGCTCTTGCGAAGGCTGCGAGCAGGTGAAGAAGGGAGAGAGAGAGATCGATCTGAACTTGGCCCCTCACTTTATAGGGCCAGGGGCTTCCCGCCTCTCGGGGCGGCCCTTGACCCTGAGTCCCAAGTGATTGGACTTGTTCCCAATCACTGGGTTCGATATGCTCCAATAATGGGGCGATTCCTCGATCGGGGGGTGGTCGTTCACCTGCCTTATGTTTCGGCCACTGCAGGCGCCGACAGGTCTGGCCCGGCATTCAATTGCTAATATGTTGCAATTGTTCCCGGGGATAGCCGATTAAACTGCAGATGTCTGGGTTGATGTGTTGCTAATAGTCTTGAGTATCGATCTGGGCCGACTTCCCCAGAGCCAAATACGCTATTCTGTCTGCAGCTGTCCGTTTGTGTCCTGTTGGCTGCTTTTCCCATCAGCCTTTTCGGTTAGCCATTTTAAATTGGTTTTGGCCAGATTAATAAGGAATCAGCCATTTTAGGTGGCTACAGTACCGACCCCCTCGAGGCGAATTTCACCCTCTCCAATTTAATGAACCCCGCCATATCGCTGATCCAGGATTCCACGCTTGGGTGGCCTCTCATCCTTCCACTGAAGAAGAATCCTTCGCCGGGCTACCAGGGACGCAAAGGCCAGAATACCGGCCTCTTTCGCCTCCTGCACTCCCGGCTCCTCTGCCACCACAAATATTGCGAGCCCCCAGCCTGGTTTGACCCTGGATCCTACCACCCTCTACACCGTCCTCGCTGCGCCCTTCCAAAATACCTCCAGCGCTGGGCATGCCCAGAACATATGGGTGTGGTTTGCTGGGCTCCCTGAGCACCTAACACACCTGTCCTCACCCCCAAAAAACCGGCTCATCCTTGTCCCAGTCATATGTGCCCTGTGCAGCACCTTAAAATGTATGAGGCTGAGCCTCGTGCACGATGAGGGAGAGTTCACCCTCCCTAGGGCATCTGCCCACGTCCCTTCCTCAATCTCCTCTCCCAACTCCTCCTCCCACTTACCTTTCACCTCCACCAGTGAGGCCTCCTCCTCCTCCATCACCTGGTAAGTTTCCGAGATCTTCCCCACTCCCACCCACCCCCCCGAGAGCACCCTGTCCTGTGTGGCAGTAGCCTCGGGAATTCCACCACCTGCCGTCTGGCAAACGCCCTTACCTGTAAGTACCTGAAGGTGTTCCCCGGGGGTGAGCCCGTACTTCTCCTCCAGCTCACCCAGGCTCGCGAACGTCCCGGCCACAAACAGGTCCCCCAACCTTCGTATCCCTGCCCTGTGCCACCCCGAAAACCCTTCCTGTTCTCCCTGGGGCGAACCGGTGGTTCCCCCGTATTGGGGTCCACGCCGAGGCCCCAACTCCCCCCCCCCCCCCCCCCCCCCCCCATGCCGCCTCCACTGCCCCCAAATTTTGAGGGCAGCCGCCACCATCGGGCTCGTTGTATACCTCCTTGGAGGGAGCGGCAGTGGCGCCGTTGCCAGCGCCCCCAGACTCGTACCCACACAAGATGCCGTCTCCAGCCTCTTCCATGCAGCCCCCTCCCTCTCCATCACCCACTTGCGCACCATCGCCGCATTGGCGGCCCAATAGTACCCACAGAGGTTGGGCAGTGCCAGGTCCCTTGCGCCCACACAACCCTATTATACTCCTGTTAACCCGCCTAAAAAAAAAAGCCTTCTGGATAAACACGGGGAGGTACTGGAACAGGAACAAAAACCTTGGGAGCACCGTCATTTTGATTGACTGCACCCTACCCGCCAAGGACAGCGGCACCGCGTCCCACCTCTTGAACTCCACCAGCCTTGTAAAATTAAGCCTATGCAGGGCCCCCCAGCTCCTGGCCACTTGGACCCCCAAATACCTGAAGCTCCTCTCCGCCCTTTTTAGTGGGAGCTTGCCAATCCCCCTCTCCTGGTCCCCTGGGTGAACCACGAACAGCTCGCTCTTCCCCATGTTGAGCTTGTACCCCGAAAAGTCCCCGAATTCCCTAAGAATCCTCATTACCTCCAGCATTCCCCCCACCGGGTCCGCCACATACAACAGCAGGTTGTCCACATAGAGCGACACCCTATGCTCCTCCCCACCCCGCACCAACCCCCTCCAGTTCCTTGACTGCCTCAGTGCCATTGATTCTTAATTGTCAATGGTCTATAGGAAGATATTGATCCACAGCTAATTATGACCTGAGGAGCAGTGCTCTGAAAGCTAGTGATTTGGACTTTAACCTGGTGTAAGACTTCTTGCTGTGCACAGCTACTTAAGCACAGTACATTAGGAATTCTAAAATAAAACAATGGTAGTGTTTTATGTGATTAAGAAACAGGGAGATAGACCAAGTCCATGAAGGGTCTTGAAGACTGGGATTAGAATCATTAACTGAGATTCTGGCGTCATCAGTTAACCATTTGCCAGTGTGACTGGTCTCTTCCCTATCCCTTTGGCCCTCTTCAGAGATGAGATTGCGTAAGAAACGCGCTGCGAGGTAATTTAAAGATTTGGCAATTTCTAGGTTTTGTACTGAATCAATTAACTAGCAAAAGTCTGTAATATATTTGAAATCTCTACTGAAATTCATAAAACATTTTGTGCAATCTTTTGTAGGAGCATTCCTGAGTGTCAAAGTCATGACTGATGACAGTGGAAGATCAAAGGGCTTTGGCTTTGTCAGTTTTGAAAAGCATGAAGACGCACAAAAAGTAAGCAATTGCAATTAAGACCTGTAATACGATCAAGTGAATAGTCTAGAGAGATAATTTTCTGGAATGTGTTTTGTACATAATCTAGTATTAA
Organism: Scyliorhinus torazame; assembly: GCF_047496885.1. Lineage (NCBI taxonomy): Eukaryota > Metazoa > Chordata > Chondrichthyes > Carcharhiniformes > Scyliorhinidae > Scyliorhinus > Scyliorhinus torazame. The sequence continues at coordinate 29,565,068 of NC_092717.1, forward strand.
GACTTTTGAGGGCTTCTAGTCTTTGCAGTAGATCATTTGAAAAGCTCCAAGTTTCAGTTGTGCTGTTGGTATTTCTGGGGGTGGAAAAGAAGGGAGGGAATTGCATTGTGGCCTAATTATCTGGTGACTCTGAATGCTCTAATAGAGACCAAGCATATATATGGCTCCTTGGATTTTCTCCTCCGTGTTTGTTTTGCACTGATTACAGAGGTGTGTGCCAAGCAACTATGTCTTAGAATCATCTGTGTATGAATGATGTATGCAATCCTTTAAACGGCATACAGAATTTCAACCTCTAATGACCATTAGCAGAAAGAGTGGGTTGTAGCTACAACAAATTATTTTGGCCTTCAGTTTATGCTTTCTGAAATTACACTCTGGACATTCCTCTCAGTTTTTTTAAAACTCATGTATGCATTAATTAGGCTGTCGATGAGATGAATGGCAAAGAAATCAACGGGAGACAGGTTTATGTTGGCCGTGCCCAGAAAAAGGTTGAGCGACAGACCGAGCTGAAGCGCAAATTTGAACAGATGAAACAAGACCGGATCACAAGGTACCAGGTGAGCAGCATTTGCTGGTGCTGGTAATCTCGCTGACCTCAAGCAAGCAAAATTTTACCTTTTAAAATGGGCGTCAGTAGGGCAGCATGGTGGCAGTTGCTAGCACTGCTGCCTCATGGCGCTGAGGACCCAGGTTTGATCCCAGCCCCGGGTCACTGTGGAGTTTGCACATTCACCCTGTGTTTGCGTGGGTCTTACTCCCACAACCCAAAGATGTGCCGGCTAGGTGGATTGACCACACTAAATTGCCTCCTAATTGGGGGGGGGGGGGTGGTTGTGTACTCTAAATGTATATTTTAAAAAGTGTGTCAGAGATGTATGTATGGCTCTGTGTTCAGTTGGTTGAAGGTCACTTCTGGTAGATGACTTTACTATTCTTAGCAAAATGGCTACTGGGGCTAGATTTTCATTGTCATTTTTGTTGAGCTACAAACAGATTACTCAACTGTTGGCTCACCTTAGAGGAAATGTTTGACCTAGCCTAGTTAAATGTAAATATCACCACAGTCCCAGGAGACCATACGTTGCTCTCTCCTTTGAGAGCTGACTGGTGGTAATTTAATCTTTCTTGGGGTCATCACATCTCAGGCAAGGGGCAAAGTTGAGAAGGTGGAGCTTTCATGAATAACCTCCGCCAGTGCAGGAATTGAACCGCACTGCTGGTGTTGCTCCACATCACAAACCAGCTGTCATAGAGCATAGTGCCGAAGGAGGCCATTAGGCCCATCGAGTCTGCACCAACCCACTTAAGCCCTCACTTCCACCCTATCCCCGTAACCCAATAACCCCATCTAACCTTGTTGGACACTAACGGCAGTTTAGCATGGCCAATCCACCTAACCTGGACATCTTTGGGCTGTGGGAGGAAACCAGAGCACCCGGGGGAACCCACGCAGACACTGGGAGAAGGTGCAGACTCCGCACAGACAGTGACCCAGTGGGGAATTGAACCTGGGGTCCTGGTGCTGTGAAGCCACAATGCTATCCACTGTGCTACCGTGCTGCCCCTTGAACGTCCAGCCAATTGAACTAACCAGCCCCCCCCCCAACTTTATTTAAATGTAGATTTCCCTCGAGTCGATGCATGCAGTTTGTCAATTTGTGGGTTAACACTAAGGCCATCAGTGATTTTTTTTTTGTTTTTGTTTTAATTCCCCCATGTGCAATCTTTGCTGAGTGCAGCTAGCAAAGATAGTTTTAAGTGATGTGATTGTTGTCAACCTGAATATTTGGGCATTCAGTTGCTGAATCTGATATACTTGCCCCTCTGTGACCTACAAGAGCACACCTAACAGGTACCAAGTAGGGCAGCACGGTAGTGCAGTGGTTAACGCTGTTGCCTCACGGCGCTGAGGACCCAGTTTCAATCCCGGCCCAGGGTCACTGTCCGTGTGAAGTTTGCGCACTCTCCCAGTATCTGCGTTGTTCTCGCTCCCACAACCCAAAAATATGTGCAGGGTAGGTGAATTGACCACTCTATTGCCCCTTAATTGGAAAAAAAAAAGAATTGGATACTCTAAATTTATATATTAAAAGACAGGTTCCACGTGTGCGCTGATGATACCCCTAGTTGTCTTAAGTATAATCTTTGGAGCTGATGGCAGCCCAATTCTTGTGCAAATTGCTTCTATTTCAAAGGAAAAGAAAAATGTTTATTTTATCTGTAATGGGCTGATAATTCTGTATTGCAATAAAGGTAAATCCTGTCCTCAGAATGGCTTTATTGAATAGAAACGTTTCTGTTGCTGTACAAAAGCTGGTCCCAAAAATACATGTGATGTAGGCATCCCTGTAAGACCCATAATTTATTATACACGCCTGCTTGCCCATGAGAAGGCCGTAGTGAGCTACCTTCTTGAACCACTATATACTGCAGGTAGTCCCACTGTGCTATCTGCTTGAGTTTCAGGAATTTAACCCAGAAGTACAGACCTCAAAGTTGCCACCAAGGTTGATAGAGTTGTTAAGAAGGAGTATGGTGTGTTGGCTTTCATTAACAGGGGGATTGAGTTTAAGATCCGTGAGGCTTTGCTGCAGCTTTATAAAGCTCTAGTTCGACCACACTTGAAATATTTTCTCACCGGAGGGAAGAAGGCAGAGAGGTGACATGATGGAGGTGTACAAGGTGGTGAGAGGCATGGACAGAGTAGATAGCCAGAGACCTTTTCCCAGGGTGCAAATGACTGTCACGAGGGGACATAATTTTGAGGTGATTGGAGGAAGGTATAGGGGAGATGTCAGAGGTAGGTTCTTTACACAGAGTGGTGGGTGTGTGGAATGCACTGCCAGCAGAGGTGGTGGACTCAGTCGTTAGGGACATTTAAGCAACTCTGAGACAGGCACATGGACAGCAGTAAATTGAAGGGGTATAGGTTAGGTTGCTCTTGGATTAGGATAAATGGTTGGCACAACATCGTGGGATGAAGGGCCTGTACTGTGCTGTGCTGTTCTATGTTCTATAAGTCGTGAAGGAGCAGTTAGGATGTTGTGTGACTTGAAGGTGGTAGTATTTCCATGTGCCTGCTGATCATGTTCTTCTAGGTGGTAGATGCGGATTTGGAAGGTGCAGTCAAAGGATTTGGTGCATTGCATCTTATGATGCTTACTTACAGCCATGTTTCATCAGTTGTGGGTGGGGTGCTAAGCAGATGGGCTGCTTTGCCATGGATGGTTTTGAGCTTCTTGAGCAGTATTCATCCATGCAAGTGGGAAGTATTCTATTACACTTGCGACTTGCACTTTGTGGCCAATGGAAAAGTGTTGGGCAGTTAGGAGATGATGAAGTGCTTTTTACAGAATACCTAGCCTACATGTATAAGTCACGCTACATGTAGTCACGCTATCTATGTGGCTAGTCCAGTTAATCATCTGGTCAGTAGTGAGCCAAGGCTGTTGGACATTTAGTGGTGATATTGGGATACTGGTTAGACTAGTTGATGGTCATTGTCTGGCACATGATACCAATGTTACTTCCCACTTCGCCAAAGCTTGGATGTTGTTTAGGTTTTGCTACATTCTGTCACGACTGCTTTGTTACCTGGAATTGCAAACACAGCTGAGTGCCACAATTGTCATTGACCATTCCCACTTCTGGCCTTGTAGAATAGGAAGGTCATTGAAGCAGCTGAAGATGGTAGGGCCTAGGACACTGCCCTGAGGAACTCCTCCGGTGATGTCCTGGGGCTGAGATGATTGGCATCCCAACACCACAACCATCTTCCCTTGTGCTAGGTATGACTGCAGATATTGGAGGTATATTCTCTTGCTTTTAATTTTACAAGGTGGCCACATTCTGTCAAATGTTGGCTTGATGTCATGATAGTCACTCTCCATCACCTTTTTCAGCTCGTTAGTCCATATTTGGGCCAAGGCTGGAAAGAGGTCTGAAGACTTGAACACAAACTGAGAATTAATGAACGGTTTATTGATGAGCAAGTGCCTCTTGGTAACACAGTCAGCATTACCTTGCAGTACTTTGATTGCGGTGATGGGGCAGCAATAGGATTGTCTGACTTTTTATGGACAAGATAACTGACAAGTAGAGATGACTGTTTTAGCTGCACTAGATGTGAGTGTTTTAGCTGTACTGGGTGTGAGCTGTACTGGGTGTGACAGATTTTTTAAAGCTGTACTGGGTGTGACCGTGTTTTAGCTGTACTGGGTGTGACAGTGTTTTAGCTGTACTGGGGAAACTTGGATAAAGGTGTGGTTAATTCTGGAGTCTGGATTTTCCTGGTGCTTGTTGGGTCACCAGAAGCCTTTGCTAAATCCAGTGTTTTCAGACATTATTGGAAGTGAACTGAGTTGATTGAAGAGTAGCATTAAAGATGGTGGAGACCTTGGTGAAGGCTGAGATGGATCATCGACTTGGCACGGTTGCAAATGGTTCGGCCTTGGTTTCTTCCACTCTTGTGCTAGGCTTCACCATTGCTGAGAATGAGTATGTTTATGGATACATCTCCTGCTTTGGACTTTACTCTAAATGGATGCCTGTGGCAGAACTTTGATTTGATTGTGGGATTGCTTAGCTCCATATATAGTATATAACATGCTGTTTAGCATTCAAGTAATCTTTAGTTTTCTTGTTCTGCTAATTATCCAAGGCACCAGTCCAGATCAGAAAGTAACCTGTACTCTGGAAAATACTGTGTTGTGAGTGGTTATTTTAAACGTACTATTTAATTTCAACTTTATGGATATTTTTCCATGACAGGGAGTCAACCTCTACGTCAAAAATCTGGATGATGGTATTGATGACGAACGTCTACGCAAAGAATTTTCACCATTTGGCACAATTACCAGTGCTAAGGTATTAGTTTGTTTTATTTTCATTTCCATGCTTGCTTGCATTTAGCGTAATACCTGTTGAAAGAGGTAACTATTTTGTGCCAATGTGTTGTGGAGGTAAATTAGTGGTAGATAGCATTTTTAAAAATTCAGTTTTAAATGCATCAAGTATTTTGCTTTATGTCCAGGGCAGCGCGGCGCAGTGGTTAGCACTGTTGCCTCACTGCACTGAGGACCCGGGTTCAATCCCAGCCCCGGGTCTCTGTCCATGTGGACTTTGCGCATTCTCCCTGTGTCACCCCCACAACCCACATGTGCAGGCAGGTAGGCTAAAATTGCCCATTAACTGGGGGGGGGGAAATAATTGGCTACATTATTTATAAAAAATACAAAAAAATTAAAATTGCTTTAAACCCCGGTGAGTTCATGGCTGGTGTGGTTTAGTCTGTTCAATAGACATTACGTAGACAACTGTTTTTGAAATGTTCAGATAATTTGATCAATGATTTGAAGAGTCAGTGATTCAGCAGGGTGAAATAATCATGTTATCTGTACAGGTGATGATGGAGCATGGACGCAGCAAAGGCTTTGGATTTGTCTGTTTCTCTTCCCCAGAAGAGGCCACCAAGGCTGTAACGGAAATGAATGGCAGGATCGTTAGCACCAAGCCCTTGTATGTAGCCCTGGCTCAGCGCAAAGAGGAGCGGCAAGCTCATTTAACAAACCAGTACATGCAGAGAATGGCGAGTGTCAGGGCTGTACCAAACCCTGTTATCAATCCTTATCAGCCTGCTCCACCTTCTGGATACTTCATGGCAGCTATTCCTCAGGTAAATGTCTGTTGCATACTGGAACAAATATTTGCAAGGAATATGCACATTTAATATTGTTCGAGTGCATAGTGTTTATCTAGTGTACAAAAGAATGAATCTTCTGGTACAAGTAGCATCTGTTCTTTTTTAAACTGCTTGATAAATTTAACAAAACTGTTTGTGTTCTCAGGCTCAGAACCGTGCTGCATATTACCCAGCAAGCCAGCTTGCACAGCTTCGACCAAGCCCTCGATGGGCTGCTCAAAATGTCAGACCCCAACGTAAGTATGAGCAAGTTTGTAGTTTGAATGGATTGTTTTAATCAGATACAATCGTTTGTATGGTGTGAATCATCATTGGGACAATTCAGATTTCTCAATTTCTGTGAAATTGTTTTCTTTACCAGCATTCCAGAACATGCCTGGTGGCATGCGCCCAACAGGTCCTCGGCCACCAACCCTCAGTTCCATGAGACCAACTTCGGCTCAGGTGCCACGTGTCATGAGCACTCAACGTGTTGGTGAGTTGACTGTTAGTGAAGTGCTTTTTGTAAACAATATCATGAAAAGTTCATATTTGTTTTTAAGTGCAGTTCCACTACATGCATCCAATCATTTATTTTGTAACTTCAAAGTATCCTGGAAATAATAGGTGGAATTTATTGCTCTCATCATTGGCACTCCCAATCAATGAAGAACTGTTGGCCCTTGATAAGTCTGCAACCCTTAATGGGCAGGACAGCTGCCCTGGTGTCCTTGCTCTCGGGGGAGGCCTGCTGCTGCCCAATTAAATGCTTGATTGGCACTTAATGCACCAGACTGTCTCAAAAATAAGTGACCGGGCTCTCAGTGGTTCCTGTTTCCTCCCATTAAATGTCCAACCAGTTATTTTAATGGCATAGTTCAGTATAGTGGGTGTGAGAACGGTTAGGAGGATTGAAAGTGAGGTAGCAGTGCATCTATCTGGCACTTTAAAATAAGCAGGAAAATTATTGCATCCCTGTTTTTAATTTGTGCAATTGAAGAGACTTAACGGTTTGCAGTGGCTGCTTGCCCTTTCATAAGTAGTAGTAAGTGGATGGAGACACTGGGAGAATGTGCAAACTCCACACGGACAGTGACCTGGGATGGGATCAAATCTGGGTCCTTGATGCCGTGAGGTGGCAGTGCTTTTTAAAAAATATATATATTAAGAATTTTCACCCTTATAAACAAACAAACCCCCCCCGTAACAAAAGAAAGAAAGCGCACATAGCAAGACATGAACATGGTAAATCGATATGTTACAGAGCTTTGTACATTGGATTCCTCCCGTACATGTCAGTTTTCCAGATCCTTCATGTATTTTCTTGCTCGAATACCCCTTTCTCTCCCCTCCCCCCCCCCCCCCCCCCCCCCCCCAAACCTCTCTCTCTCTTTCCCCCCCCCTCCCCGGGTTGCTGCTGCTGCTGACCGACCTTCATCTAACTCTCCGCGAGATAGTCTAGGAACGGTTGCCACCGCCTGTAGAACCCCTGCGCAGACCCTCTGAAGGCAAACTTTATCCTCTCCAACTTGATAAACCCTGCCATATCATTTATCCAGGCCTCCACGCTGGTGGGCTTCGCCTCCTTCCACATTAGCAAGATCCTTCGCCGGGCTACTAGGGACGCAAAGGCCAGAATGCCGGCCTCTTCCGCCTCCTGCACTCCCGGCTCGTCCACTACTCCAAATAGTGCTAGCCCCCAGCTTGGCTTGACCCGGACTTTCACCACCTTAGATACTGTTCCCGCCACTCCCCTCCAGAACCCCTCCAGTGCCGGACATGACCAAAACATATGGACATGGTTTGCCGGACTTCCTGAGCACCTCCCACATCTGTCCTCTACCCCAAAGAACCTACTCAGCCTCGCCCCCGTCATGTGCGCTCTATGAACCACCTTAAATTGTATCAGGCTAAGCCTGGCACACGAGGAAGAGAAATTAACCCTACTTAGGGCATCAGCCCATAGCCCCTCCTCAATCTCCTCCCCCAGCTCCTCCTCCCATTTACCCTTCAGCTCCTCTACCAACGCCTCCCCCTGGTATATTGCCGACACCTTGCCCTCTCCGACCCATACACCCGAGATCACCCTGTCTTGAATCTCCTGTGCCGGGAGCAACGGGAATTCCCTCACCTGTCGCCTCACAAACGCCCTCACCTGCATGTATCTGAAAGCATTTCCCGGGGGTAGCCCAAACCTCTCCAGTGCCCCTAGGCTCGCAAACGTCCCATCAATGAACTGGTCCCCCATTCTTCTAATCCCTGCTCGATGCCAGCTCTGAAACCCCCCCGTCCATCCTCCCTGGGACAAACCGATGGTTAATGCTGATCGGGGACCACACCGAGGCTCCCATTGCACCCCTGTGCCATCTCCACTGGCCCCAGATCTTTAGCATTGCCGCCACCACCGGACTCGTGGTGTACCTTGTCGGCGAGAGCGGCAGCGGTGCCGTCACCAGCGCCCCCAGGCTCGTTTCTTTGCAGGACGCCATCTCCAACCTCTTCCATGCCGCCCCCTCTCCCTCCCTCCACCCACTTATGGATCACCGCCACATTTGCTGCCCAGTAGTAGCCGCCCAGATTCGGCAGCGCCAACCCTCCTCGGTCCCTACTGCGCTCCAGAAACCCCCTCCTTGCCCTAGGGGTCTTATTCGCCCACACACAACCCATAATACTCCTGCCTACCCTCTTAAAAAAGGCCTTGGTGATTACAATTGGAAGGCACTGGAACACAAAAAGAAACCTCGAGGGACCACCATTTTGACCGACTGCACTCTACCCGCTAGCGAGAGCGGCAACATGTCCCATCGTTTGAAGTCCTGCTCCACCAGCCTCGTCAGATTCAGTTTACGTAGGGCCCCCCAACTCCTAGCTATTTGGATCCCCAGGTACCGAAAGCTCCTTTCCGCCCTCCTCAGCGGTAGATCGTCTATCCCCCTTTCCTGGTCTCCTGACTGTACTACAAAAAGCTCACTCTTCCCTACATCAAGCTTATAGCTCGAAAAATCTCCAAACTCCCTTAGAGTCTGCATGACCTCCACCATCCCCTCCACTGGATCTGCCACATACAGCAACAGGTCGTATGCATAAAGCGACACTCGATGCTCCTCTCCCCCTCTGACCACCCCCCTCCATTTCCTAGACTCCCTTAATGACATGGCCAAGGGTTCAATTGCTAATGCAAACAACAGGGGGCACCCCAGACTCGTCCCACGATGCAGCCGAAAATACTCCGACCTCCGCCGATTCGTAACCACACTCGCCACCGGGGCTCTGTATAGGAGCTTAACCCAACTAATAAACCCTCCCCCGAACCCAAACCTACGCAGCATTTCCCAGAGGTACTCCCACTCTACTCGGTCGAAAGCCTTCTCCGCGTCCATAGCCGCCACTATCTCCGCCTCCCTCCACCGATGGCATCATTATCACGTTTAGGAGCCGCCGCACATTGGTGTTTAGCTGCCTACCCTTTACAACCCCCATCTGGTCTTCGTGAATCACCCCCGGGACACGGTCCTCGATCCTCATAGCCAGCACTTTTGCCAGCAACTTAGCATTCACGTTGAGGAGCGAGATCGGCCTGTACGACCCACATTGCAGTGGGTCCTTGTCCCGCTTCAGGATCAAAGAGATTGTCGCCTCCGACATTGTCGGGGTCAGGGTCCCTCCCTCCCTTGCCTCATTAAAGGGTGAGGTGGCAGTGCTAACCACTGCACTACCGTGCTGTCCAAGATGGTAATGTTTTATCTGCCACATTTCCATTAAGGGGAGCACTTGATTGTGCGAGAAATTTATCATCTTCATTTGACCACCTCAATTTGGTTCAGTACCTCATTCGTCTGACTAAGAAGCTCTCGTAGACTCTAGCTTTGCTCCAAACACAAGGCATTGCTGAGGGGGTTCTGCACTGTCTGAGGTGCTGTCTTTAAATGAAAAGGTTTAGCCCATGGCGATTACTTTAATTGCTTGCAGTGCCTTGTTTCCTTGCATTGCAACAGCGACTGCTTGAAGTATTTAATTTCTTGTGACGTGCTTTTGGGCATCCTGGGTCGGAAAACTTAAAAGCCAAAACGTTTTTCAAGGGCTTTCTCTTCAGCTCATGGGATGAATCAGGAATGTCCAACCTTAAAGCCTAGGGGGCCACATTTCAAAATTCACTCACTGAGTCACGGTACAAATTTAAATTGAGTATTACATAATTTTTTTGAAAAAGAGATATAAAAAGAAACAACTTGTTGAATCAAAAAATAAATAATTAAAGATGAGTGTTAGAGTCTAATCGGGTGAGTACTTCAGGAGCTGCAGAGAGATGATTCATGGGCCAGGATGAGGAAGACGCTTCATTCAGTGGGCTGTGAAGTAAAGATCTTCAAGAATTGGCATCAACTAATTTTTGATGCTATTGTGTCCTGTCCATTTGCTTTGCCACAATATCTGTGCCCGGCTTAATGAAGTGCCCATTATTCTCCCCTGGGTTGACTTGTCTTCAATTCTTTTGTGTGAAACTGAACAGATGATTTCGAGGAAATGTTCCCTTATTACATTACTCCGTGAATTCTAGGGCGTCTAACCACTAATAGAACAAGGAAGAATAAGAATACCGATCAATGTTTGCCTTTGTATTACTTTGTGGTATTTCAGACAGTTGCAGCCAAAATGCTCTTTGAAGATGTTTGGACTTCTGGGAGTGTTTTATCTTTATTTTTTTGTAAGCCAATACAGCAACACAGACAATGGGACCTCGCCCTGGTGCTACTGCTCCTGGTGTCCGTTCGTTTACACAGTACAAATATGCTGCAGGAGTACGCAATCCTCAACAACATCTAAATGCTCAGCCTCCAGTTGCTATGCAACAGGTATGTATGTTATACAAATGTTCTTACTCCCAATTATTTATGCTGCAGTGTCTTGTAAATGAAACTATTGAAGTTTATGCAGAATATTACCACCACATGAGCCAAGTCTAATAGGAAAGCCAATTGCACCCTTACTACTGTCCTGACAGCCATTAGTTTGTTTCTCATACACCAGTCAGCAAACCTGACCCCAGTATGTATGCAGTAAGTGTCAACCTTGGCTCAATGGAGTTTTGGGCTCATTATCATCCACTCCAAAGACTTGAATATTAACCTAGAATGCATGCTCAAGTGCATTGCTGAGTGAGTCTACACTCGTCTTTTGAATAAAACATTAAACCAATTCTTCCTTACCCAACATCAATGTAACAGATTTTCTGGGTATTTATCTCATTGTTAGCTGTTGACCCTTGCTGTATGTAAATTGTCTGACACAATTCCCTACATCACAGTACGACTACATTCAAAGTATTGAGAAATGCTTTCTGTCTTGTTTCTTGCTACGTAAATTCACCATTATTGTAAACTTTCATCAGTAGTGCATGTTGAGGGCAGCACGGTGGCCTAGTGGTTAGCACAGCTGCCTCACGGCGCTGAGGTCCCAGGTTCGATTCTGGCTCTGGGTCACTGTCCGTGTGGAGTTTGCACATTCTCCCCGTGTTTGCGTGGTTTTCGCCCCCACAACCCAAAAATGTGCAGAGTAGGTGGATTGGCCACGCTAAATTGCCCCTTAATTGGAAAAAATAATTGGGTACTTAAGTTTTTTTAAAACGCATGTTGAGTACAGTTTGCCATAATTTCAACGTTGGAAGTGGTTTTCTAATTACTTTTGAATATGTAATATGAGTAAAATATGCTGACATTTTAACGCTGTTAAATGTGCCTGTTTAAATAGAATTAAGATGCATTTGGCTCAATGTTGGCATGGGACTTGTTAAATGATTGCACACATCATTGCCTTTAGATACAGTTGTTATTTACACTGGTTCTTGAGCTATTCTCCCAGTTTAGATTTATTCTAGTAATAGCAATAGCCCCATCAACATAGTGTTTACTGGTTGCTATCAGCAAACCCTTTCCATGAAGAGATCACTGGGTTACATAGATGCATGGAAGTAATGTATCTGGTGCTGTATTATGGATGGTAATCAAGGGCAATTTTGATTCTGAGTTTGATTTTTCTAAAATATTGTAATCATCTGACTCGAAAATAACCTAACTTTGAAATGTCATTGAACACTTTTCCTTTTCAGCCTGCAGTTCATGTGCAAGGCCAAGAGCCCCTGACTGCTTCCATGCTGGCTGCTGCCCCTCCCCAAGAACAGAAGCAGATGCTGGGTAAGAATTCCATTAAAGTTAATAAAGATGGATAGTAAATTGTTCTGTATGATGGTGAAGTGAGTTATTGGCGTAAGTGAATTTGGTTTGGTGGTTGGTCATGGCATCTTGATCATTGTATGGTTAGCAGAGAGTAAGTTGTAGTTAAAACCAGTGGCATTTAAAACATAAGAAATAGGAAATGGAAACTCCACATGCTCTGCCTTGCAATATCATGGCCGAATTTTAAGTCCACTTTCCTGTTCCCCGCAGCTCTTGATTCCCTGAGACCAAACATCTGTCTATTCAATATATTATATATTCTATAACCCTTAAATATATTCCATAACCCTCTGAAATTCCAAAGATTGACAAGCTTTTGAGTAAAGAAATTTCTGCTATCTCAGTCCTAAATGGTTGATCACTTATCCTGCCGCTGCACTGTGTCCTAGGTTCCCACTCCATGGAGAACAAACTCTTAGTAGCTAACTTGTTATTCCCCTTCAGAAGTTTGAATGTTTCAACGAGCTCACCCCTCGTTCTTTTCTTGACTCCAGAGAACACTGACCTAGTTTAATCAGCCTCTCATAAAACCCTCATCCCAAGGGCCAATCTAGTGAACCTTTGCACTGACTCCAATGCAAGTATATTTTCCCTTAAAAATGGAGACCAAAATTGCATACCATATTCCAGGAGTGGTTTCACCAAAGCCCTGTACAATTGTAACAATACTTTATTCTTGTACTCCAAACCCCTTACAGTAAAGGCCAACATGTTATTTGCTTTCCTAATTGTTTACTGTATCTGCATGCTAACTTTTTATATTCTTTGTACAAATACACCCAAATCTGAGCATCTAACAACTTGGATGCATTTTTAAAAAATTCTGCTTTTCCATTGCAACCAAAATGAGTAGCTTCACACTCCCCCACAATATATACTCCAGCTTCCACCTTGTTGTCCACTCATTTAACTTGCTTATATCCTTTTGCAGTCTCTTTGTGACTACCTGTCAGCTTGCATTCTCACCTAGCTTAGTGCTGGCAGAAAACTTGGAGAACTCTGTTTCTTCATTTAAGTCGTTAATGTATATAGTAAACAACTAAGACCTCCGGACTGATCCTTGTGACACTCCACAGTCACAGTCAGCCAATTTGAAAATGCCCCATTTATCCCTGCTCTCTACTTCCTTCTTGTCCAATAACCAATCTGTTATCCGTTCTAATATATCATCCCCAAATCCATGAGCCCTTATCCTGTGTTTAACCTTTCAAGTGGCACCTTATTTTTTTAAAACATTTTTTTTCCAATTAAGGGCAATTTAGCGTGGCCAATCCACCTAACCTGCACATCTTTGGGTTGGGGTGGGGCGTCCCACGCAGACAATGAGATGGCATCCCCTTTCAGGGAGCCCCATGCGACTCCCCGTCGCAAAACTGTTACTTTTTAGGAAAAGATAGCCCACCACAGACAGGAGTCGAAATGCATTGTTAAGAATTCCTTATTAATAGATTCCAGCACGTTCCTTATGACTGTTAGACTAACTGGCCCTGGCCTGTGGTTCCCTGTTTTCTCGCTGTCCTTTCTTGAACAGTAGTGTTGCATTTGTTAATTTCCAGTCGGTGGGATGGTTCCAGAATCTAGGGAACTTTGGGGGAACTTGATGGTCCACTGGGTCAAATACAACTTATACCATTTTGTTGGTGCGTTTGCATGTTCCACATCCCTTCCATTATTAAATGGTGTGTAGGCCAATTAATGTGAATGACCCCTTTTATTATCTTTATCTACTGGGTTCTATTTTTCTTACTGATGACTGTCAATTTTCTACCATTGTTACTTGTTAATACTTCAATAGTTTGAGTGTTCTGTGGAGCCTTGCTCTCGCTCAACGGCCTGATGATTTTGAGGTTTGATTTCACAAGTTTGTAAGTGTCATATTTTATATGTTAGGTCATCTAAATTCACTTCTGATTCAGCACTAATTGGTACTGTTGTGGGGTGGGGGAACTGTGGGAGTGATGATCTGGGCATGTTACAATAGAGGTTTATTAGGGTGAGAAATATTGAGTTGGTTAAGGAAGCTTTCCACTTTTTCATCAAATATACAACAGACAAAAGAGGACCAACAATAATAAATACAATACCAATCCCCCAACCAACATCCCCTTCAACATACAAACCCAAACATCACCCCTACATTCCAAATGCAACAAAAATAAAAAAGACCAAAAGAGAATCCACGGTCATCCAATACATAGCAAACAATATACTCATGTTCGATGGCATCCAATTCTTGAAAGTGCAAGATAAACGATGCCAATGAATTGAAGAACCCTTCCATCCTCCCCCTCAACTTAAAATTCACTGTCTCAAGCATCAAGGATTCCAGCAGGACCTGCCTTCGGGCAATCAGCGAGGTGAAGGCTAAGACATCGCCTCTGCACCCGCCTGCAGCTGGGGCTGGTCCGACACCCCGAAAATGGCTTCTAGGGGACTAATGTTTGTTTGCAAGAAGTTCCAGATATTTGGGATGTCCGTGATTTCAAGGGGTCTGTTTTTAGTACGGCAAGTTGTATAAAAACGGTTAACGTTCAACTAATTTTGTACTATACTCAGTTATTCAATGAAATGTTTCCTTGCAGGTGAGCGCCTTTTCCCCCTGATTCAGAACATGCACCCAAGTTTGGCGGGTAAAATCACTGGGATGCTTCTCGAGATAGATAACTCTGAATTACTTCACATGCTGGAGTCCCCCGAGTCTCTGCGCTCCAAGGTAACTCATTGTTTTTGGTTCAAATTTGAGATGCCTTTATTTTGGCTAAACTGTATAATTACATTTATGTAGAAAGTAATGAACACGACATAGTTGTGATGTATTGTCACCCGTATTTACAACTACTGCAGAAATATCAACTGTACAAGGTATTTGGAGGAAGGGTTCGCCAGTCTGGAGGAACTAAGGGAGAGGGTAGAGCTGCCAAGGGGGGGTGAGTTCAGGTATCTGCAAGTTAGGAACATTGCGTGAAAGGTCTGGAAGGGGTTCCCTATGTTGCCAGGATACACCCTGCTGGAGCGACTGCTGCTTCCAGATGTGGAAAGGGAAGGAAGAATTGGGGATATATACAAGTGGCTGGGGGAGCAGGGAGGCGAGCGCGTGGTGAAGATCAAGGCGAAATGGGAAGCGGAGTTGGAGGGGAGGTCAATTGGGGAGTATGGAGTGAGGCACTGCGTAGGTAAACTGGACCTTCTCTTGTGCTTGATACAGTTTAAGGTGGTGCACAGGGTGCCTATGACTCGGGCGAGAATGTGTGGGTTCTTTCAGGTGGTAGCAGATGAGTATGAGAGGTGTAGACGGGGGCCAGCGAATCACGCGCACATGTTTTGGGGGTGCAAAAAATTGGGAAGATTCTGGACAGGAGTGTTCGCGTCCAAGCCAGGATAGTGGAGGGGGAGGTGGACCCGGATCCTTTGGTGGCGATATTTGGGTTTCGGAGAAGCCGGAGCTCGTGGAGAGGAGGAAGGCCGATGTCATGGCCTTCGCCTCTCTGATTGCACGGCGGCAAATTTTGCTGGAGTGGTGGTCGGCATCGCCACTGGGAGTAGCGTCTTGGTTGGGTGACCTGTACGACTTCATGCGATTAGAGAAGATAAAGTATGAGTTAAGGGGCTCTTCAGGGAGGGTTTGAGGAAAGGTGGGGGATGTTCGTTGCCCGGGGGGAGAGAGAGAGAGAATCTGTAGACTGTATAGTTGATTGTTGGGAAGTATGTTTCCCGGGGTGTTAATTCGCTGTAACCTGTTTTGCTACATGTTTGTAATAAAATACATTTATTTAAAAAAAGAAATATCAACAGGACCTTCAAATTTCCCAGTGCCGTCCATCCTTTGCATCTCACTCTTCAAATTTATTTGCCATTTCTCCAGTTGTGTGCCAAGATATCCTACAATGCAATCATTTTGTTTCGGATTTGACATGTTATTTTTCCAATTCAGGTTGACGAAGCTGTAGCTGTGCTGCAGGCCCATCAGGCAAAAGAGGCTGCTCAGAAAGTAGTTGTGCCAAATGCTGCAGGTGTTTAAATTTTTCAGGTGAGTACTAATGGTGGGGATGGGGAAAGAGCACCTTTTCACCAAAACTGTTTTTATCGTGGCAGCAAATTCCGTAAGATCTGGTAGCTGTATTCCTGTTCACTCTATTGCCGAGTGAAGTTGGGAGACCAGATGGAACCTCATCCCAAGTGTTTATGCATGTAGTTGCTGCTTAATTGTGTTCAGTTCACCCTAGCTGCAATGTGGACAATGGCCATGCACTCCGCTGCTAGGATGTCGACAGTTCGAGTCATTTAAAATGTTTTTGTTTTTATAGATTTAGAGTAACCAATTTATTTTTTCCAATTAAGGGGCACTTTGGCGTGGCCAATCCACCTGCCCTGTACATCTTTGGGTTGTGGGGGTGAAACCTCCATGGAGCAAACATGGAGAGAATGTGCAAACTCCACATGGACAATGATCCAGGGCCGGGATTGAACCTGGACCTCGGCACCATGAGGCAGCAGTGCTAACCACTGTGCCACCGTGCTGCCCAATTGGAGTCATTTTTAATTGCAATAATGAAGACATATTTCCACTTTTACTGTAGCTTGTAGTTGTGACTGCTTAAATTTCCCTTTGTGTGAAATGACCAAAGTATACTTATTTCACTGGAATGCTGTGCAGATTTACTGAATTCAGATTTTGCAAACCTAATATCCATTAGATTGAAGTGTTTGAATAAAATGCAATTGAAACATTGACCATGAAAATACTTCCATACTTTTATTTTCCTTGTAGGAGAGGAGGACCATGAAGCTTGCATTTACTGAAGAAAAAAAAATTCTAAACATTGGAAAAAGCTAAAAACTTTTAAAACATCGCAAAATAAAAAATGTATACAAAAAAAGAAAGGAACCCTCTAAGCTTATGAAACAAAGTCACTGCCAGGTCTGGCATAAGTGATGCTAGTCCTAGACTTAATCGGAAAATACCAAAAAAAAATTGAAAAATGAAAAGTTTTCTAGGCCGGGGTAGGTGTTTTATGCACAGAATGTTGTTTGCATTCCTTTCTTTAAAGTTTTGTAATCCATTACTGTGGAAATGCTCAGCAGATCCGCACTGTTTTTAGTTGGCAGTGTGTTTGATGGTTGAGCATTAGAAACTGAAACTGAACGTTTGGATTATAGAATGCTTGCTTTAATAAAAATGCTGAATAATAGCTGTGTGGATTTGTGTTTAATGTCCATGACTTTTGTTGCGCGTACAACTGACAGTGGTAACTTCCCAACTCTTGGGTTTCACTTGTGGGGAAGAAAAAGTTAATTTTGCCTACTTACAAACATCTCCATTTTCTGAAGATTTAGGACATTCTATCTCCTATAACATATGAGCTAATATTTGTATTTACTTTTATTAGTAAGATTTTATTTTCATCTGTGAGGCTAAAGGTACAAATGAAGTAGCATGAATTACCGATTAATAATGACAAATACTGGAGGGAATTTTCAGTCCTGGACAACAGCTGTATCTTTTGGCTTGGTGGATGTTAAATGTATACTTGGCCAGTAAAGGCATGTACTGCCCAACATGAAATTTTGTTGATACCAAATGTAGTAAATGAATGCAGTAATGAAAAAAACTGCTTGAACTAGCCCACAATGAGAGACTGGCACCATCAGGGCTAACTAGTTTCTAAAGATGGATTTAATACTTTAGCAGGGGTGACTGCAATGAGGATTTCCTTAGATTTCTATATTAGGCTTGCAACCTGCCACATGTACCTTGGCAAACACTACATGGACTTCATGATGCTGAGTGCTCACGGCTAGATCTAAATGACCAAATGAACTCTCTATAGGTGGGGTATGGATATATCCAAATATAAATGCAATTACTGTAAGTTGCATGTTTGAATATAACAAGGTGGCGGTACGGTGGCGCAGTGGCTAGCACTGCTGCCTCACGGCGCCAAAGACCCAGGTTCGAACCTGTCCCAGGTCACTGTCCGTCTGGAGTTTGCACATTCTCCCCCTGTCTGTGGGTCTCACTCCCACAGCCCAAAAAGATGTGTAGGCTAGGTGGACTGGCCATGCTAAATTGCCCCTTAATTGTAAAAAAAATAATTAGGTACTCTAAATTTTTAAAAAATGTTTGAAATGACACAGGCACTGCATATTTTAGGAGTGACATTTTAATGGATGAACATTTAATGTAACTATTATCCATTTCCTCCGAACAACGAATACTGTTGTATCTGTCTAATTCCGATACTTCAACCAGCTCCTTAATTAAAGTTTACCCACATGTCTTTATTTATGAGTAGAACAAAGTACGGACACGGATATAATGCAACATGTTTTATTAAATAGTTAACATGTAAATTACCCACTATACATGCGAGAAACACCCAGGATTCAACTATACTGCCCGCAACGGTGGTTTGGTAAGCTGTAGATCAGACCCCTGAGTCCCTCTGCTTCCTCTTTGCAAAGGTGATTCTTGCTGGCTGTTTCTTGCTTGCTTCCGTCTGGTCAGGCTCACGGTCACCTCACACACCAAGTCTTTGCTTTGAGCCTGCTTCTGCACTGAGATGCCTACTTATATTCCCCCTCCACTCTCTTTTCCAGAAACTTCTCTGGCCTCCTGCCAATGAGGTCTTGGGAGGGGGTCCCAGCAACCAATAGTCTAGTTGATGACTGACCTGAGCCAGGTGTCCCATCTCTGATGGTGTGGGCTGCACATGACTTGTTTCCATATAAGGCAACAGTAAATGCTCTCGGTGACAGATTTTAAAATGACCACAATACTGACCTCACCAGTGCCCACTCAGTGCACCTAAAACTTCTTCATCTTCCTTGGTGTGTCCCCAGGAAGCACATCAGAGGTGGAGGCAGCCTGCTGCTTTCCACGCCTCCCAGGCAGCATTAGTTACTGTGCTGCTGGGTCTCCTACCCCCTCGGGGTTACAGGGTGCCCTGCCTCTCCATGGTGTCCAGAAGCGTGGCCAGGTCTGAATCCAGAAATTGAGGAGCAGGTACTTCATCCTCTTGGCTTGAGTGAGAGTGAGGGACCATTGAAATGTTACTCCCCGTGTTAGCAATGAACAGCTCAGCCCAAGTCAGACGCCTGGGGACTCAGGCTCGGCAGGTTTCACATGAGGAATCATTTCTTGCACTAAGTGTGGGTGAATTACGATCTGGATCGCGCCCATACACCCAGCGGAAATCGCTCCGCAATTCCCACCTACAATGACACTCAGTCATTTTTCAGGAGAATCGTGCCCATAGTCTACCTTTAAACAAACAGTATTTGTTTATACCACTTAATTTATTCAGCTCAATGAGGTAATCTTTACCTCAAACATAACCTGCCTTCCATCCATTTTACCTTTTGGGCTTCAGTCTTGATGCTCTACATTGTTGTCTCCATATTTTCCAACTTTTTACTCAATTGAATTGTCATTTCACTTTCTTTTCTGAGCAAACACCTGTTCTAATTTGTCTAAATTTGGATCTATAGGGTGCGATTTTCCGAGCCCCGCGCCGGAGAATGGCCGCAACCGCACCCCAAAGCTGGCGCGCGATTCTCCGAGGTGCAGAGAATTGGCGCTATTTTCGCCAGCCGTTTGACGTAGTGCCGGCCACGGGCCTCTGGAACCGGCCGATTCTCTGGCCCGCATGGGCCGAGCCGCCGCGCGGAAAAATCAGACTCCTGCTGGCGGCGTTCACCCCGGTCGCTGCCGGCGGGAACTCTGCGTGAAGGGTCGGGGGCGGCCTGTGGGGCGGGGAAAAGCGCTCCTTCACCGGGGGGGGGGGGGGGGGGCTCAGATGGGGTCTGGCCTGCGATCGTGGCCCAACTGCACATCCGCGGGTTGGTGCGGTGCCCATTTGGCGCCGGGAAGGGAGGCTGGAGTGGCGTGAACTGCTCCAGCGCCGTGCTGGCCCCCTGTGGGGGACAGAATCTGTCGCCCGTTTCGTGCTGTCGTGAAACGCGACAGCGCGAACACATTGTCTCCATTTTGGAGAATCGCCCCCCCATAGTTTCTCGCTCTCTCACACACCCAATGGATATTTCCCATTCCCTCTCATGAACAGGCTTTTCCTCACGTCACTATTGCTTCTGCCAATTACCTTAAATCACTTCACTCTTGTTTTCGATCCTTCCACCAATGAGAACAGTTACTACCCCTCCAGCTCCCCACATAGAACATTACAGCGCAGTACAGGCCCTTCGGTCCTTGGTGATGCGCCGACCTTTGAAACCACTCTAAAGCCCATCTACACTTCCCTTATCATCCATATGTTTATCCAATGACCATTTAAGTGCCCTTAATGTTGGCGAGTCCACTACTGTTACAGGCAGGGCATTCCACGCCCTTACTACTCTGAGTAAAGAACCTACCTCTGACATCAGTCCTATATCTATCACCCCTCAATTTAAAGCTATGTCCCCCTCGTGCTCTACATCACTATCCGAGGAAAAAAGCTCTCACTGTCCACCCTATCTAATCCTCTGATCATCTTGTATGCCTCAATTAAGTCACCTCTTAACCTTCTTAAGTCCCTCAGCCTTCCCTCATAAGGTCTTCCCTCCAGACCAGGCAACATCCTAGTAAATCTCCTCTGCACCCTTTCCACTGCTTCCACATCCTTCCTATAATGCGGCGACCAGAACTGCACGCAATACTCAAAATGCGGCCGCACCAGAGTTTTGTACAGCTGCAACATGACCTCATGGCTCTGAAACTCAATCCCTCTACCAATAAAAGCTAACACACCGTATGCTTTCTTAACAACCCTCTCAACCTGGGTGGCAACTTTCAGGGATCTATGTACATGTACACCAAGAACTCTGCTCATCCACACTACCAAAAATCTTACCATTTGCCCAGTACTCTGTCTTCCTGTTATTCCTTCCAAAATGAATTATCTCACATTTTTCGGCATTAAACTCCATTTGCCACCTCTCAGCCCAGCTCTGCAGCTTATCTATGCCCCTCTGTAACGTGTTACATCCTTCCGCACTGTCCACAACTCCACCGACTTTGAATTCATGGTTTTGAATATTCTCTCAACATTCTCAAGGAAAACAATCCCAACTTCTCCAATCAATCTACACAAGTTCCTCATCCTTGGATCAATTCTTGTGAATCTTCTCTGTACTCACTCCAAAGTCTCAAAGCTTTCCTAAAGTGGGACACCCAATGCTGGATGAATACATCAGTTGAGGCACAACCAGTGTTCTTTCCCTGTTTAAAATACTTGCTCTTGTGCTCTATGCTCCTGTTAACAACAGGATACAGTATGCTTTATTAGCCGCTCCCTCAACCAGTATTAAAACCTTCAGTGATGTATACACATACACCCAGGTCCCTGTACGTCCTCCTTATCAACTCTAAATCCTTCAAGTGTCTAATATTTTTGTGTAAATATTTTGAGCAATAAACAATACTTTCATAGTTAGATTTGTTTTATAGATTTATGTAATTAGCATTCTTTTGCAAATCTTTTGCTACATCTTTGTTGATATTATTACCACTTACAGAAAATGTGCCTCTTCCAAGAGAGCGATCATTCTAAATGATCATAATCTGCGTGCATGAGAGCGCAAGTGTGTATTTGTGAGTGTGTGTCTATCGCTCTCGCTGTCCTCACTTGCAGTCCTCACTCACATGACCTCACCAACTGTGAGAGTGGATGAGAGTATGGTCTGTGGGGGGCTAAGGGTGAATGAGTAAGAGTCAGACACACACACACATCAATGTGAGAACAAATGACTTTAAAATTATCAAATTATTTGTTTATTTTTGCTCAATAAGCTGTTTTCTTCATTCTCTTGAACCATAGAATCCCTACAGGGTGGAAGGAGACCATTCAGCCCATCAAGCCTGCACCCAGCCTCCGAAAGGGCTTCCTACCTAGTCCCACTCCCCCGCCTATCCCTGAAACCTACCTTACCTGCACATCCCTGGACTCTTAGGCAATTTTATCATGGCCAATCTACCTAACCCACACAGCTTTGGACTGAAAATGAAAATCGCTTGTCACAAGTAGGCTTCAAATGAAGTTACTGTGAAAAGCCCCTAGTCGCCACATTCCGGCACCTGTTCGGGGAGGCTGGTACGGAATTGAACCGTGCTGCTGGCCTGCCTTAGTCTGCTTTCAAAGCCAGTGATTTAGCCCTGTGCTAAACAGCCCCTGTGGGAAGAAGCCGGAGCACCCCAACACCACGCAGATCGGTGGAAAATGTGCAAACGGCACACAGTCACCCTAGGTCCCTGGTGCTGAGGCAGCAGTGCTAATCACTCTGCCACTGTGCCGTCATACCTCCATTTAAAATTTTTTTTTAATGTTGTGCCAAACATCTTTCTAAAATTTGCACATGAGAGAAAAATGGAAGCGTGATCCCACCCCAATGCAAAAACGTGGGGCAAGCCTGTTCTACAATGTGTTCTATGTCCTTAGCAGGAATATTGTCTGCATGCAATGTGGATATTGATATTAAATTCCAGCCATTACCAGTTTTAATTCTTCAGGTATGTTAAAATTATTATATGTAAATATGCATTAAATTATCTAAATCTAAGTAAGGATGGCTATTCAAAATGATTTTATTCTCCTTCAGTTTGCCTTTTCGTGACTCATTAAGTCATGAGCGCCGTATAGGGGCTCTCCCAAATCCCAAAGTGGTCGTCCTTCATGTGTGAGGTTGGCTTGCAGGGTCCATCCAACTTAATCCATTTTCTCCTTAAGGTGCTTAGGTAGATTTTTCCAGATAGTGACAGCTCTTATGCTAATTTGTCAAATTCCCGTTAGATGAGCTGGGAAAACTGCGCTGACTTTCAGAAAACACAGCAGCACGGAGACAAACAATACATGGTAGACTGAATTCTGATGCTAAAAAGGTTCTTTATACAGTTCCCAATTTAACCTGCTGGGGGTTTTTAACCTACAAGACACAATTTTTACATCTGTTTTGAGTCGGGTTCATAATTCAGGTGTCACATTTCCATGCATGCAAATTTCAATACTGGCATTCTAAAACAAAAGCAGTCACTTCCTGTGATTTTCTGACCTTTGGCTGATTGGGATATTTGTAGAAGCAATTAGCCTCAACTGGCCTCAGGAATGCGCAGCAATTAGGCATTGTGGTAAAGGTAAACCTGCGTGGAGCTCCTGTGCGGAGTACCCTTGCAGTGAGTACCATCGTGATCCTTTTTCCAGCATCGCTTCCACAATGCTAACGCTGCAAAAAGTAAAGTCGTTTCACTGCCAGTCAGTGATTTCATAGAATTTACAGTGCAGAAGGAGGCCATTCAGCCCATCGAGTCTGCACCGGCTCTTGGAAAGAAATTTTCCTGGGCTGTCACGTTTGACAATTGCAGAGTCAGGGTCCACATCACTGAGTGGATTATACATTGACAAAACAATTAGAATATCTTTCCAGGAGCCGGCGCGGACTCGGGGCCGAATGGCCTCCTTCTGCACTGTAGATTCAAAGATGATCTATGATTAATCTCGGACAAAGGTTCGGCACAACATCGTGGGCCGAAGGGCCTGTTCTGTGCTGTATTTTCTATGTTATGTTATAGAGAACAAGGGCTGAAGTTGTTGTTTATCTTCCCACACCCGGTGGTACACAAGGCAGACGCTCATCTGTTCCCATAGCGACAGGTCACTAGGCTGTCACCAGAGGCTCATAGCTGGAGGGGACACCACTCTGCATCAAGCGTGGTTGATCAGGAGTCTCTCCCACTCTTACTGCCTCCAATTGACGTGTTGGAAAGATTTGCAGGGTGACACTCAACCTGTTAGGTTAAGTTCTTGGCCATCATGTCCTGGGGTGGGACCCGAATACAGAGCTTCTGGCTCAGAGGCAGGGTCTCTTCCCACTGTGCCACAGGAACGCCTCGAGAACAGGGGTAAGGAATAGTTACTTAGATTGCAACAAGTTTTCCCAAATCGGATCCAGGAGACTCATCAAGGGGTTCTGCGGTACATTAGGTCATTTTAAATATATCTTTCTGGCTGGACCAATCAAAGGCAGCGTTTTCACTTTGTCGGCTACTGATAGGCGCACTAGACCACCTATCAGCAACCAATGCACCGAGAAGCCAGCCTCTGATTAGATGACCAGGAAATATCAGCAAAATCAATTTAAGTTCAGAGGCAAGGCCAAAACCAAAGATGACGGAACAAAGTAGGTTGTATCTATGGGGTGGAAGAGGCCGGGCCAAGAGGGGCTAGGGCCATGAGGGCCGAGAGAGACCGGGACGTGGGGGCCCAAGAAAGACTGTCCACAGGGGTCACAGGGAGATTGTGTGTGAGAGAGGTGAGTGTGCATGAGAGAGGTAAGTTTGCATTTGTTTATTGTCATGCGTACCGAGGTACAGTGAAAAGTATTTTTCTGTGTGCAGCTCAAACAGATCATTTAGTACATGAAAAGAAAAGAAAATACATAATAGGGCAACACAAGGTACACAATGTAAATACGTAGAGTGTAATATTAATCAGGTCAGTCCATAAGAGGAGTGGGTGAGCGTGTGTGTGAGAGGTGAGTGAGGTGAGTATGAGCATGTGCGTGAGATGTGTGCGTGAGAGAGGTGAATGTGCGTGTGAGGTGAGTGTGCGTGAGAGAGGTGAATGTGCGTGTGAGGTGAGTGTGTGCGTGAGAGAGGTGAATGTGCGTGTGAGGTGAGTGTGTGCGTGAGATGAACGTGTGTGAGAGAGGTGAGCGAGTGTGGGTCTATGTGGGGTGTGTGCGTATAAGAATTCAGCCCTCCAGCAGCACTCCCAGTTTGAATTTAATTTTGAGCAAAAGATCAGAATCACTCCTATTAGGAATGACAAAATGAAGGCGAGACTTGGAAATACTTGTAGAGAACTTTTTAAAATTGTAACAAATGTACACAGAAGACATAGAAACTTTTATTTTAAAAATTTTGTTGTTCCTGTTGCGCAATAATCATTTTTCTTTGTGATTTAACTCTTCCAACACAATAAGAACGTTTCTCCGGGGTTCTATCTGTATTCTTGGGAAGTCAAAAGGGTTCCGTGGCTGGAAAAGTTTGGGAAACCTTGGATTGGAGGAAGGTATAAAAGTGTTCCACATGGATCAGTGAGCATCTGTTAGTTATAACTTACATTCATTATTTGGTCTTAGAAATAAATAACTCAATCAAAATCTGTGGTTAAATACCAAACTTGAGGGAATAACAGAGGAATAATGCAGCGTAATACAAAAAAACTTTAGAGAACATGGGGAATGAGCAGTTCAGAGACAAATAAACTTTAACAGGTAAATGTTTTTGGAAATAAATTTAGAGTACCCAATTATTTTTTCCAATTAAAGGGCAATTTAGGGTGGCCAATCCACCTCGCCTGCACATCTTTGGGTTGTGGAGGTGAGACCCCCGCAGACACGGGGAGAATGTGCAAACTCCACACGGACTGACCCAGAGCCGGGATCGAACCTGGGACCTCAGCGCCGTGAGGCAGCAGTGCTAATCACTGCGTCACCGTGCTGCCCTTTAACAGATGAATGTGAAATGACACACTTTAGTAGAAGAACCAGAAACATCTACACCTTAGGAAATAAGAAGCTGGACATAGTAAAAGAGCACTGGGATCTAGGGGTACAGGTGAACAAATCATGCAAACCAACATCACAGATCAGTTCAAGATCAATTCAAAATGTTGAGCGAGCCGCCGGATAAATGTCGAGATATAGAAGCACGTTTGAGATTTTGGGAAGGTTTGGGTTTGGCCCAAAAATGGTTGCGGTTGCTATATGTGGCACCAAGGACGAATAATATGAGTTTGCGAAGCTTTGACTTACACAGGGTAACGAGGCAGTACCTGCTTTCGCCGTTGTTGTTTATGCTGGCCATAGAGCTATTGCCGATGGCTTTTAGGGGATTGGCGGAATGGCACGAGATTATGAGGGGAGAGGGAGCACTGGGTGTTGCTCTATGCCGATGACCTTTTGCTGTATGCTTCGGCTCCGCTGGAGAGTATGGGAAGGATTATGGGCCTGTTGGGGAGGTTTGGAGAGTTCTCGGGATACAAACTAATGTAGGGAAAAGCGAGCTCTTGCTGGTGAATGAGCTGGGACAACAGGCAAATTTAGGGGGGATGCCATTCCCGGTAGCGAGGGATAGATTCAGATATTTGGGGATTCAGGTAGCGAGGGAATGGACGGCGCTACATAAGTGGAACTTAACGAAGCTGGTGGAGGAGGTCGGGGGATCTTAGGAGGTGGGATACACTGCAGTTGACGTATGTTGGCAGGGAGGGTCCAAGTGGTGAAAATTAATATTCTGCTGAGGTTGTTCTTTATCATTTAGGCTCTCCCGATCTTTATACTAAAGGCCTTTTTTCAGAAATTGGACATGATTATTTCAGACTTTGTACAGGCGGGGAAGGGGCCGAGGTTGGGGAGGATCCTGCTACAGAGGCAGAGGTAGCAGGGTGGGTTGGCGTTGCCGAACCTGCTTCATTATTACTGGGCGGCGAATGTGGATAAGGTGCGGCGATGGTGGGAAGGAGAAGGGGTAAGGGCGGAGGAGGAATCTTGTATGGGGTCCAGTTTGAGAGCTATGGTGATGGGAGAGTTGCCAATGGCGCCGAGTAGGTATTCAGGAAGCCCGGTAATGCAGCCCACGGTGAAGATTTGGAATCAGTTGAGGAGGCATTTTAGGGTGGAAAGGCTGTGCGGGAATCATGGGTTTGAGTCAGGGGGGGAATGGATATTGTATACAGGAGGTGGAGGAAGTGGGGCTAGTCAAGGTGAGGGATCTGGACGATCGGGAGAGGTAATGGCGGCCCCTCCTGACCTGGATCGTACCCGGGGGTCACCGAAACAGAAGCTTCATGCTGGGGAGCCACCTCAGGCTTTGTGGTTCAGTTCCACAGTTATCAGGAAAAGGAAAAAAATCTTAAAATGGAAAAAAGAACACCGAACAGCAGATGGGACAAGCACAGGGTGCAAAAGATCAAGACGTTGGTTCAGCGCTTGCCAGGGGGAAAGGCTAAGGTGGCATTGTGTCGTAAGAAAGTTTGGCTTGGCATGATTTACCCCACATGTCTTTGGGTGACCTATGAGAATAAATGTCATCACTTCAAGACTCCAGAGGAAACCGAGGCGTTCATTCAAAAGAATGGACTGGGGTTGAAATAATTGTATTTCATCCAAGTTGCAAAGGAAACTTGTTTGGAAAGGGGCGAGGCTCGTTTGTTATTTTTGTTTTTTTTCCTATTCATTCTTGTTAATGGTTGATGAGGTAAAGATGGGCTATTTGTTGCTTTATATGAAAGTATTTACTGTTTTTTGTCGTGATGCACGATCAATGACCACTAAAGCGAGGTTGTAGTCCAACTGAAGGCTTTAATAAGCTAGATGTTTCCCCCAGCAGCTCAGGTACAGAATGAAGGCTGCTGGGGCGGCACGGGCTCTTATACCCTGCCTAGCAGGGCGGAGCTACCATACAGCTTGACCAATAGGAAGCATACAATTTCTACCAATGGTGTTCCAACATTACCAGGTACCGTAATACCTCTACTACCACATTCACCCCCTGTTAAAAAAGAGTCCGTTGGGGTGGTGGCCTGATACTACAAACATGGCAACGTGGTAGAATTAGTTATGGAGTTCCCCCTCCCTCACTGCTCCAAGGCCCTTGCTGGAAGATATGGTGGCGTTCCTGCAGCTGGAAAAGATTAAGGTCACTCTTCAAGGGTCAGAGGAGGAGTTTTATGTAAAATGGTGGCTGTTTCTGTCTCCATTCAAGGATCTGTTTGTCGCCAGCGTGTGTGTTTGTGGGGTGGGGGGGGGGGGGGGCGCGATGGGCAGGAGTTTGTGTTAGTTAAGGGGGAAAAATGGGGAAAATGACAACTGTATGTAATTTGACGATGTTTTTTTGGATGATTATGTGATTTGTTGAGTGTGTTTGGAATCAAGAATATTTTTAATAGCTGTCCTATCAATAGCTGTACTGTCAAAAAAAAGGTTACTGTCGTGCTCAACGTCTTTGCAACAGGCTCAATCCAGGCAGCGTGTGGAAAGCCAGTGGCACCACATAACCTACTGGATAAAAGCAAATTACTGCGGATGCTGCAATCTGAAACGAAAGAGAAAATGCTGGAAAATCTCAGCAGGTCTGGCAGCATCTGTAGGGAGAGAAAAGAGCTAACGTTTTGAGTCCGATGACTCTTTGTCAAAGCTAACAGACCGAGAAAGTGGGAAATATTTATACTGTGGAGTGAGAATGAAAGATGAGTCATAGCCCCAGAAACCCAGGGAAATCGGGTGCTAATGGACAATACTCAGCGCTTTTGTGAATGTGTGATTCGTATCAGAGGGAGTCAATCAACTCTGGGAGCATAACCTGGGAAGAGTAGAGGGGCAATTTGTGTCCCAATTCTAATTGAGTTCTCCGCAGGTCCGACTCACAGCGTCACAACGTTCACTGTGGGTGCGGCGAGGAGGCAGATCCCGAGTTCACCCCAGCCAGAATGGGGTTCGAGCCCCATGCTGTTGGCACCAATCTGACCAAGACCAGCGACCAGTCTACTGTCCAGCAGGATATGAACAGACACATTTTTCTGACAGAGACTTGAGGAACCAAGTCTTTCTGTACAATAATGACTCGACGACAATTAAATGTGAGAGCATTAACGATCAAGCTGAAATATATAGCTCTGGTCCTTGAGCTCTCATTGATTGTAAAGGTCACAGCCATACAAGGTATTAAGCACCAAGTGATCCGAAGCTCAGGGCCACATTTCCTGTCGAGTGGCACAGTGGTTAGCATTGCTGCCTCGCGCCGCCGAGGTCCCAGGTTCGATCCCGGCTCTGGGTCACTGTCCATGTGGAGTTTGCACATTCTCCCTGTGTCTGCGTGGGTTTCATCCCCACAACCCAAAGATGTGCACATTAGGTGGATTGGCCACGCTAAATTGCCCCTTAATTGGAAAAAAATTGAATTGGGTACTCTAAATTTAAAAAAAAGTGTGCTAAAAGGAGGGATTAGAGTTGAGATTTAGTGAGAAAAATCCAGAGCTTAAGGCTTAGTCAACTAAAGACACAGTCACCAATGGTGCACTGATTAAAATCAGGGATATTTAATAGGCGTGCAGATATCTCAGAGGGTTGTGGGGGCAGGAGAAGATTACAGAGCTATGCAGCGTGAGGCAATTGAGGAATTTGAAAACAAGGAAGAGTTTTAAACCAAAGTATTGCTTAACCAGGAGCCAATTTAGGTCTGTGAGCACAAGGTGAACTGGAGCTGGTGTCAGACACAGCAGCAGAGTTTTGAAAGAGCTCAAGTCTATGGAGAGTAAGTAAGGGAAGCTGGCAGGAATATATTGAAATAGCCAAGTCTAGGGGCAACAAAGGTGTGGATGCAGTAGACGTGAAGTAGAGATTGGTGAACGAGGGCAGCACGGTGGCGCAGTAGTTAGCACTGCAGTCTCACGGCGCCGAGGTCCCAGGTTCGATCCCGGCTCTGGGTCACTGTCCATGTGGAGTTTGCACGTTGTGCCCGTGTTTGCGTGGGTTTTGCCCCCACAACCCAAAGATGTGCAGGGTAGGTGGATTGGTCACACTAATTGAAAAAAAATAATTGAGTATTCTTAATTTTAAAAAAAGTGATTGGTGAAAAGTCTCTTACAAGACATGGAGATAAAAATCTAGCAAGAGTGTCAGAAGAGGGCCGTGCGAATGTGTAAAGAAGAGGTGGAAGTTATATAAGTGAAGCTTTCTTGTTTGTTTGCAATTCAAATATATTTGGTGCCCTCTAGTGGCGCAGCAAAAGGCTTTCTTTAACCAATGAAATTTAAAGATTGTGAAATTAACAGTGTAGCATTCTTCACACCCACTGGACATCTCAAAGCACTTTACAACCAATGTTGTAACGGAGGAAACACAGCAGCTAATTTGCACAGAGCAATTTGAGAACGACTAGATAATATATAGATATATTTTTTAATTTAGAGTACCCAATCTTTTTTTTTCAATTAAGGGGCAATTTAGCGTGGCCAATCCACTTACCCTGCACAATTTTGAGTTGTGGGGGCGAAACCCACGCAGACACAGGGAGAATGTGCAAACTCCACACGGACAGTGACCCCGGGCCGGGGTCGAACCCGGTTCATTGGTGCCCTGAGACAGCAGTGCTAGCCACTGCGCCACCGTGACGCTCCCTTAGATAATCTCTTTTTGTGATGTTGATTGTGGGATAAGCATTGGCCTAGACACCAGGAGTCACACCCTTTTCTACAAAAAGTGTCAGGGGACCTTCCGCAACCACCCAAGCAGGCGTAAGTGGCCTCAGTTGAATGTCTCGTCCAAAAGACAACGGGCCCGGGGGGGATAAAGACTTTTTTTCCCCCCATGTCCATCAGGTTTACTCACGGATTGGCTTTTTTGTGGTGGGTAGGTCTCTCCTCCCCAGGTGAAGAAGGTGGGGTATTCGGTGATTGTCATTTTGGACCATGTTCCACATTTTGTGGATTTAGCTCTGGAGTCAGTTCCCTCTCAACGCCCGCCATGGAGATTGGATACAGCGGTGTTGGCGGACAAAAGGTTTTGCGAAGGTATGTCCTCTGCCATTCGTGAGTTTATCAAATTCAATAAAAGGGAGGCTATCACACTTCTACGCTGTGGGAAGCCCTTAAGGTGGTCATTAGGGGGGGGGGGGGGAGATAATTTCCTACAAGCACATATGGAATGGACTGCGAGGGTGGAGCAGCAGAGATTGGAGCACTCCATTCTTGAGGTGAACCATCAGTACTCACTTCTCCCCACCCCTGGGTTGCTTGCGAGTAGGAAAAAGCTGCAGACACAATTTGAATTACTATTGTAGCCACCTGGGTTGGCCACTTCCCGACTTAAAATGGAGAACCGCAAAGACTAAAAGGAAATTCAGCCAACACAGGCAAAAACGAGCAAGTGCAGAAATCCTGTGTATTGGAACTTGCAAAAACCAGACAGCACTGAAACCAGCAGCCATCTGCATAGTAATGAGTGATTCCAAGGCACAATTGCAACACTTAAGGTGAATAAAGCCAAGCCAGACTCCTCGGCGCCAGCAGGAGCCAAGACAAAGGAAGGTCAACGGACATTTAGGGACCGCCCAGCGATCCGGGAACAACTCCAGTATTGGAGAAATTGATCCAAGTGATCGGAACGCAGTCCAATCATTTGGAACCAGGTACGGGGTCCACCCCGAAGGGCGGGAAGCCCCTGGGGACTATAAAGTAGAGCCCCCAAGTTCAAATCGGTCTTCTTGGCAGGGTCACTCAACAATGCGAATCAACCCCTGAGAGCGAACTGCTCAGCTGCCGCACCAACCAAGTAAGTCTCCAGTCAACGCTCACTACGAGATAGGCGCTCCTAGCTACAAGTCCATACCAGCTTTTGAAGCCTGCAGACTCAGGACCTGAACGAAAGGCCATTTGTTCCCCTGACCTGGTGGGCCAATTCCGAAGCTAAGTATAGGCCTTTTAGTGATAGAAATAGTCTGGAAAGTAGAGTTATATGCATAAGTAGTGACTTACTGTATATAATAAATGTGTTTTGATTTAAATCTTACTAATTGGTGTGTTGAGTTATTGATCAGCACTTGAACTTGAACCTCGGGGCGGTATCATAAATATACCTGGAGACTCCAGAGCAAAGGTTAAACAAACAGAGCAAATTACGAATTAAGAACCAACCAAAAGTCAGCAACATATTACTGGCGACTCTGGTGGGACCCGATTTAGAAGTGGGTTAACCACTCCGGGCGAACCCAAAAATTTGAATTAGTATCCGATTGGGAACAGAAAAACTGCAAGTGTTCAAGCAGTTCTGATCAATCCTCATAATTCCTCATAGGTGCATGCGTACCTAACAGGACTATAAGGTAAAACTGATAGTTTTTCGCAACAAAAATCTATCGGGTGTTTGTATTCCGGAAAATAGCGAAAGCCATACCCGTAATTACAGCACCGCCTTAGTACCCCTCGTTCCAAATTTTGAGAGAGTATTTAGAGAGGAAAGATGGCAATGCAGGCAATGCAACGCGTCATGAACCCTGAAGAAAATCGTGGTCACAGCGACCAGCAGTAGAGTAGGACAGTGTCCCGTTTGGGAAGAGGAGATCAGGAAATATCTCACAGGGAAGGGATGGCCCCTTTGGAGTGAATTCTGTGCCAATGAGGAAACAGGACCCGGGAGTATAGGACATACTTGGTGGGAGAACCTGTCAGAGATTCATAAGAAAAGCTTGGAAAAAGCTCGCAAGCCGATGGCAATCGTGTCCTGTCTGGCACAATTGTGAGGCACAGAGGAGGCCATTCAGACGCTCCGTAAAGAGATAGGAGTACATCGAATGAGCAAGGTCGATGTAAGTGAGGTTGAGAAAGAGAACATAGAGTTGAGAAGGAAGTTAGCAGCAAAGGGCGGAGAGGTGGATGATGCCAAGTGGGCACACCAGTCTTGTCTGGCGCATTTAAGCAGCTTCCAGACACAGTACGAAAAGGCCTCTCAGGCCACACAACGTGCAGTCCTGGTAAGAGAGGAAACAGAGAAACAGGTAGAGACATTGCAAAGGCAGTGTAGCGACCTGAAAGCAGCATTGCGAGCACTCCATGCTGCCACCACGGAGCAGAAACAAAGTTCATTAGATCACGCGAAGTGCAGGAAGCAGATTGCAGAACTGCAGTCTTTGCTTTCAGTTCAGAATGGATTCCAGAGCACCTTTGGATCCCAGTTAAATACAGAAGACGGCCCGGATTGGGAAGAATTAAATGAGACCGCGCATAGATATGTTCAGGGAACATGTGCACAAGGAAAGCCCCAGAAGAGAAAAGCGCCCAACCCCCACATCGCAGATAGTTCAGGCACCAATGAATCCAGTAACCACCCACCGCACAGTCACATCGGACGGAGATACAGAATTTCTTTATACCACCCCCTTAACCGTGACCCAATTACGGGACCCGTGCGAGAAAATCACACCGTTCCTCCCCACCTCAGACCCCCACCACTTCTTTGCGAGAGTAAAGCAGCAGGCGGCCTGGATGAGCGTGAGCACGTGAAGCTCACAGTTTTGAGTTTAGACCCTTCGGTCGTAGCACCCCTTCCCGACCCACAGAATGTAGGAGGAGGCACCCTTGCAGAGATGCACGCAGCGATCCTAGATGCGATCAGCTACAACAGAGGTGACCCAGTAGAAGGCCTGAATAAGTGCAGGCAGAAAAAGACGGAACACCCCATAGCGTTTGCTGGACGCCTGTGGATTCATTTCACAGCAGTTTTCGGTAACTTAGAACGCGCCCATTTGTCCCAAGAAGGTATGGCCAAATGGACCCGCACCCTTATCTCCCATGCCACAGAGGCAGAACAAAAAGCCTGTACCAACTATGACCCCTCAGAGGAAGCCCACAATGAGAAATGGGTTTTAAAGAGATTGTCCCGCACCTAGGAACAATCTGTCCAAAACAAACCCGCAGTTAGGAAACCCGAGGAACAGCAGGCAGAAGCAGACATCCAAACGGTGAAAACGCACCAGAACCCCACATGGGTGAACGAAGGCAGGAACAGCCCCCCACAAAAGCCACAGGAGTGTTACAACTGTGGACAGTTAGGACACTTTGCACGAGAATGCAATGCCCCACAAAAGCCACAGAGAGCCCAGCAGGCAGGCACTCTGAATAAGAATAGGACAGAGCCCATACATAGTGTGAGCACCCGTTCAGACCAGCCGGACCTGAATGGAACGGACTGACGGTGTTCGGGCTCCCCCAGTTGGGTCTGCGACACCCTTTGGGATAGGTCCAGCCGACCAGTAGTTGCAGCAAAGATACGGGGACAGCCCATCAAATTTCTCTGGGACACAGGAGGG
The DNA here is from genome assembly GCF_047496885.1 of Scyliorhinus torazame. Taxonomy (NCBI): domain Eukaryota; kingdom Metazoa; phylum Chordata; class Chondrichthyes; order Carcharhiniformes; family Scyliorhinidae; genus Scyliorhinus; species Scyliorhinus torazame. Next base: position 29,598,843 of record NC_092717.1, read on the forward strand.
TCCCGCACCACAATCAATTCCTCCACCATGTTCCAAAAAGACATGTTGCCCACTACAGCCACAATCACCCTCAGCGGCTTCACAGGCAGGGACACATCACAGCCCCTGTACCCATTCAGATTGGCAATATAACGACAAAGCACCCCATAGTTTTAGTCGATCTACCCCACACAGCAGAATACATTTTGGGAATTGACTTTATGAACTCCCACCACTTTTCATTTGATCCGGTAAACCAATATGTTTGGAGAATGGCAAAATCCGCAAGAGCCCCCGCAACGCTCACAATAGGTGAATACGCAAACAAGATTAGCGCAGTCGGCGAATTTTGGTTTGACCCGACCATGATTAGCACAGACAAGCAGGTCAGGGCAGTTCTGCAGAAGCACAGGACAGCATTTGCGACCCACAAACACGACTGTGGCCGGATGACTGGTTCCGTTCAAATCACAGGACCTGACCCTAGACCCCAAAAGCAATACGGTTTTCCCCAAAAGGCAGAGGGAGAAATCGCAAAAGTGATCAACAGCTTATTATAGCACGGAGTACTCAGATCAGTAGCCTCCACTAATAATGCCCCGATGTGGCCAGTGAGAAAGCCCGATGGATCATGGCGACTGACCATCGATTACCGGGAACTCAACAAAGTCACCCCCGCAGCAGCCCCCACGGTAGCCACAAGTCCCGAGACCATGCTCAAACAGGGACTCAACTCACAATACTTTACGGTTTTGGACGTCAGTAACGGATTCTGGTCCATTCCATTGGCAAAAGCGTGCCAATACAAATTTGCCTTCACTTTTAAAAGTCAGCAGTACACGTGGACATGCCTTCCACAAGGATTCCACAACTCCCCCTCCATTTTCCACCGACAGCTGGCGAATGGTTTGTCAAAATTTTCTCGCCCCGAATGTCTGGTCCAGTATGTGGACGACCTATTACTGCAGACAGACACCAAGGCAGAGCACATCAAGTTTCTGTCCGAACTCCTGGAACTCCTACAACAGATTGGCTGCAAAGTAAACCCAAAAAAGGCCCAGATTTTGGAAAACAAAGTGATATATTTGGGTACGATTATCACGCACGGTAAATGCGAGATCGAGCATAGAAGAATTGACTCGATTGCCAAATTGCCCCTTCCCCAGAATGTTTCAGCCCTCCGGTCGTTTTTAGGACTGGTTGGCTACTGCCGAAACCACATTGACGGTTTCGCCAGCAAGGCAGCACCCCTCTCGGAACTCCTAAAGAAAGGAGCCCCTTCGGAATGGATTCCGCAGCATACGGATGCTGTGGATGCTTTGAAAAGAGCCCTCATTGCAGCCCCCGCACTACAGGTTCCAGACCCGCTTTCCCCCTATGCTATAGAGATAGCTCGTACAGACCGCACCCTTTTGGCCGTGATCCTCCAGGAACGGCACGAACAATTAAGACCCGTGGCTTACGCATCCAGACTTTTAGATCCTGTGGAGCAGGGATTTTCGGCCTGTGAAAGGCACCTGCTTGCAGTTTTCTGGGCAGTTCAGTATTTTTCCTACATAATCGGACTAAACCCCATCACAATCCTCACAGAACACACCCCCACCCAACTTTTACTAGACGGACGACTTAAGGACGGTACAGTTAGCCACATTAGAGCAGCTAGATGGACCCTTCATTTGCAGGGACGGGACATCACTGTTAAAAGGACCAAGACCCACACTTTCTTAGCCGACAACCTTCAGTACCCAGGCACCCCCCACGAATGTGAAATCATCTCACCCCACCACAACACAGGCCCCTTTATTGCAAAAACACCCCCCAGAAAGGTAGGTAGTTCACCCCAGAGCCCCCAGCACACAGACACGTGCGCACCTCTAAGGATATATGTGGATGGTTCTTCCACAGTATTAGAAGGGAAGCGCATTACAGGATGCGGCATATATGTCGAGGACGTGCAGGGACGCGCCCTAGAAGAAATCTCACTAAAACTACCAGGACACTTAGGCGCACAGGCGGCAGAACTAGCAGCCGTTGCGTATATTATAGATCACCCAGATTCTTTCCCCAGCCCAGCAGACATATACTCGGACAGCCTCTATGTCCGCAACAGCCATACAGAATTCCTACCCCTGTGGAAAACAAGAGGATTTGTTTCCGCAGGCGGAAAACCCCTCCCTTCAGCCCCATTGCTCCGCCACATTTTAGAGAAAGCACAGGACAGGACATTCGGAATTGTTAAAGTTCGCAGTCACCACCGTTCCTCCCCCCCTGGAAATGTAAAAGCCGACGCACTGGCCAAAGCAGGTTCCAGGCATGTATATATTTGGACACCTCCCGAAAGCGCACCAGTGAATGCAGTTCAGGTCTCGCAGACTAATATCGAGGATTTAGTGCAGGCCCAGAAGCAGGATAGCAATCTCAGGGAGATTTTGAAAGGACAATTTCCAGCACCTTACGTTAGCTTTAAAAATGCACTGACCACACATGACGGTGCGATGTTAAAAGACACCCTTTATGTGGTTCCTGAACAGGACAGGAATCAACTTATTTGTTTGTTCCATGACAGTCATGGACATCAGGGAATTGATCCCACTACAGCCCACCTCAGGCAGCTCTGTTGGTGGCCAAGTTTAAAAGAAGATGTAACGCACTACGTTGAGAATTGCCTTATCTGTGCCCAGAACAATCCGGACAGATCTGCAAAGAAGGCTCAGCTTAGTCACACCCGCCCCGTTAATGGCCCCTGGACTAACCTCCAGATCGATTTTATTGGACCATTGCCCCCTTGCAGGAATGGTTACAAATGTGTATTAGTCGTCATAGACACTTTTACTAAATGGGTAGAGGCATTCCCATCCAGAAGGAACACGGCAAAGACCACCGCAAAGATCTTAACCCAACACATCTTTGCAAGATGGGGACTCCCCCGCAGCATTGAATCCGACCAAGGTTCCCATTTTACGGGACGTGTCATGAAGAACGTCCTCACGATATTTGGCATTACCCAAAAATTCCATATCACATACCACCCCCAGTCAAGTGGTATCGTGGAGCGTGTGAATCGGACCCTAAAAGCTACCCTCCGAAAAATGGTCCAGCAAAACAACACCACTTGGGATTCAGTCCTCCCTTTTGCGCTGATGTTTTTGAGAAATACTATTTCAACATCCACAGGTTACACCCCACACGCTCTCATGACTGGACGCCCCATGAAAGGCACAGAATTTTTATTAGTATTGGACTTGACCAGCCCCGAAGTGACGGCCCTCACACACGAGAAAGCAGTCAAACAGTTAGTTGAAAATGTGAAAACGGCTCAGCTAGCAGCCACAGTAAGATTAGGCACAAGGAAGAAACAGAGCAAGGCCTGTTTCAACAAGACAGTGCATGCGACTGAGTTTGAGGTAGGACAGCAGGTCATGCTCTCAATCTATAACCCCAGCACATTCCTGTCACCTAAATATTCGGGTCCGTACTCCATTGCAGACAAAGTAAGCCCCTCCGTCTATAAAATTAAGTACCCCAACGGAAAGACTGCGTGGTTCCATATCAACCAGCTTAAGGCATATTGCCCACAGTCGAACCACGCACACCACGTCATGCTCGAAGCAGCAGACCACACCCCGCCCACAGCCAACGCATTCCTACCCTCCCCCAACACGGCCACCACATCCACGGACTCGCCCTCGACTCCACCCCCGACCTCTAGACTCCGCCCCGGAACGTCTACAGACAACAGAAGGAGCGACAGCGACTGTGACTCAGACAATAGCCACAGCACGCCTCCATACTATCCCCATGCAACAGGACCCACACCAAGTGAACCTGACCACGATTCGAGTGATCCCTTCCTCATCACATTCCTCAACAAACCCCACCAAATACCACCGCCCTACAATGACGATTCCGTCCCCACAGAACTAGACACTACCTTTTGGCACTGCGATAATTCATACAGGCTCGTCCGGAACGACGAGATGGACCCCAAATCGCACCATGCAGCCCTAATACATTTGAGAGTATGGCATCCCGGAGAAGATGACGACTTTGAGTCTTACTCCCAAAGCGAGAACCCCTTTGTGACCCTGCTCGAAACTGATAACTGAGGTGTCCAGATGATGTTTTAAAAAGGAACCGCTTGGGAGAAACAGTGTCCTTTCTGATGGAACCTGCAGCATGTTTAATGTTGTTTGTTACTGTTATTGTTATGTGTTGTATGTAAGATCGGAAATTTGTTTTTCCACGGCCCCACGCCATATTTGTCTGCCGAAACCTATGAAAACTTGCCCGCACGCTCATCGCCAGAAACCGCTGAGAGCTTGCCAGACCCCCGTTCATAACTGCTCTTCTGGTTCGAAGGTAGAACCAATACGGCAACCCCCCCATGATGACTACACTTTTGCCTGTTCTTGTCGGTTGCTCAGGCAGTGGAGAAACGGCATTGGTCTCCGCCCTGCCTGAGGACCCCCCCTCTGGTCAACTATGCTCGGGTAGAGCACATACGGCATTGATCACCATCCTACCCGGGGATTCAATCCAAATCTTACCCGTCGCGGCCCATACGCACCTCATTTCGGCACTCTTGGTTCAAAAAGTTTTGTTTTGTTTTCCGGCAACCCTTAGGTTGCCATCCCTATGCTATTTACATCCTCAAACACTTGGATGGTACATCGCACAGCCTGCGAGACGGCTCGCACTGTTTCAGTATTTTTAAGTGTGTCTTGTCCTGAATATTCGGTTTAAAAAAAAAAAAAAATGAGGGAGTCACACATGGTGACAAATTATAAAGGGTTATTGGCACTAAAGGACATACATACTAACGTACGAGATATTAACCAAGGTAGTAACAGAAACTATGCTTAATCCCACAGAACCCCAGAAGCCCCAAGGAAAGAAAAGAGAAGAGAAAGGAGAAGAACAATGAGGACATCCTCCGTGTTGATCACCACCATTATAATGTGTATTCGGTTGCGTGCGAACGTGAACCCCCTGACCCCAACCCCCCCAGCAGTTAATGATTCACTTCCCCATAGCACCCAGAGCCCAGTAACAGGCAACACCACACCATCATGGTGTGATAAGCTCATAACATGGTACTCCTTTCCTACGTAGTCGAATCCCTAGTAGCATTGGCGATACTCTGCAGCATCGTGCAGACTATCCGCATGAGGAAATGGCGAAGGAGAGCCTACTGCGCTCGCACCCCGGTATACTGGATAAGATGCCCTATGTTCGGTTATCACCAGGACCCCTTGAAAATTAGCAGTTTCAAATTCCTAGGGGTGCACATCTCCAAACATCTGTCCTGGTCCACCCACGTCGACGCTACCACCAAGAAAGCACAACAGCGCCTATACTTCCTCAGGAAACTAAGGAAATTCGGCATGTCCACATTAACCCTTACCAACTTTTACAGATGCACCGTAGAAAGCATCCTATCGGTCTGCATCACAGCCCGGTATGGCAACTGCTCGGCCCAGGACCGCAAAAAACTTCAGAGAGTCGTGAACACCGCCCAGTTCATCACACGAACCTGCCTCCCATCCATTGACTCCATCTACACTTCCCGCTGCCTGGGGAAAGCAGGCAGTATAATCAAAGATCCCTCCCACCCAGCTTACTCACTCTTCCAACTTCTTCCATCGGGCAGGAGATACAGAAGTCTGAGAACACGCACGAACAGACTCAAAAACAGCTTCTTCCCCGCTGTCACCAGACTCCTAAATGACTCTCTTATGGACTGACCTCATTAACACTACACCCTGTATGCTTCATCCAATGCCAGTGCTTATGTAGTTACATTGTATATGTTGTGTTGCCCTATTATGTATTTTCTTTTATTCCCTTTTCTTCTCATGTACTTAATGATCTGTTGAGCTGCTCGCAGAAAAATACTTTTCACTGTACCTCGGTACACGTGACAATAAACTAATCCAATCCAATCCCGAACCCCTCAATCTATAATAAAGGACATTCGTTTGTGTTCTTTTTGTACATTTTTTTTTTTAAGTTTCATTTACGACGGAAAGATTGTACAACCCTGTGCTTGACTGCCAAGCCAGGAAAAATGTGAATGCTTTTATTTTTGTATTGTTAGGAAGATTAGAGGTACCGTTTTGTTTTATTTTGTAATGCATGCCCCTTTATGACATAGCGCCACTTAGAATGTTAGCTAAAAATTTTCATTGCATAGTTATGGTCAGTGTAGAGGCCATGGAAGAGTGCTCGCTGGGTCAGGGAATGAAGACAACGCAGTTATGTGATCCTTCACGCTTCGCGTTAGGGATCACAAGGAGGGGGTGTAGCCACCTGGGTTGGCAACTCCCCGACTTAAAATGGAGAACAGCAAAGACTAAAGGGAAATTCAGCCAACACAGGCAAAAACGAGCAAGTGCAGAAATCCTGTGTATTGGAACTTGCAAAAACCAGACAGCACTGAAACCAGCAGCCATCTGCATAGTAATGAGCGATTCCAAGGCACAATTGCAACACTTAAGGTGAATAAAGCCAAGCCAGACTCCTCGGCGACAGCAGGAGCCAAGACAAAGGAAGGCCAGCGGACATTTAGGGACCGCCCAGCGATCAGGGAACAACTCCAGTATTGGAGAAATCGATCCAAGTGATCGGAACGCAGTCCAATCATTTGGAACCAGGTACGGGGTCCGCCCCGAAGGGCGATAAGCCCCTGGGGACTATAAAGTAGAGCCCCCAAGTTCAAATTGGTCTTCTTGGCAGGGTCACTCAACAACGCGAATCAACCCCTGAGAATAAACTGCTCAGCTGCCGCACCGACCAAGTAAGTCTCCAGTCAACGCTCGCTAAGTGATAGGTGCTCCTAGCTACAAATCCATACCAGCTTTTGAATCCTGCAGACTCAGAACCTGAACGAAAGGCCATTTGTTCCCCTGACCTGGTGGGCCAATTCCGAAGCGAAGTATAGGCCTTTTAGTGATAGAAATAGTCTGGAAAGTAGAGTTATATGCATAAGTAGTGACTTACTGTATATAATAAATGCGTTTTGATTTGAATCATACTAATTGGTGTGTTGAGTTATTGATCAGTACTTGAACTTGAACCTCGTGGCGGTATCATAAAGATACCTGGCGACTCTAGAGCAAAGGTTAAACAAACAGAGCAAATTACGAATTAAGAGCCAACCAAAAGTCAGCAACACTATCAACAGGTAACGCGGTGAGCCTGCTGCGATGCTCAAGGGGGGCACTTTGTGAACATGGGGAGACGGCCAGTCACCTTTTAGCTCATCAGCTGAGGCGACAGATTGATCCCGGGAAATTGTACAGATAAGGGACTTGGGTCTGAAGCCAATGTGGTTTTCGAAAGATTCCAATGTGATCTCTATAGATCGGAGGTCCTGGAGGGTTCTGCCACAGCGGAGTATTTGGATGGGTTTTCCTTTCCATTGATGGGAGAGAGAAAGGCGGGAGGAGTTGGAATTCCAGTTGGGCCCTGAGGAAATTATGAAATGCATTGGGTTAATGCAGACGGGTAAAACTCCCAGCCCCAATGGATTCCCCAGTGAGTTTTACAAGAAGTTTGCAGGCCTGTTGATCCCATTAATATTGGACATGTTCAATGACTCACTGCCCGTTACTCTGGCGCAGGTCTCTATTTCCCTGATCCTGAAGAAGGGAAAAGACCCTACAGAATGTGGGTCATTTCAACCCATTTCACTTTTGAATGCAGATGCTAAATTGCTCACAAAGGTGCTGGCGCTACAGTTGGAGTCCCGCTTCCCAGAGGTGATCACGGACGACCAGACTGGCTTTGTTAAAGATTGACAATTGTCGGCCAATATACGTCGGCTGTTAAATATTGTCCTTTCCCCCGCTTCTGTGCCCGAACCAGAGGTGATTGTGTGTATGGACGCTGAAAAGGGTTTGATAGGGTGGAATGGGGATATCACTTTGAGATCTTTGGGAGGTTAGGTTTTAGGCAGAAGTTCATACCTTGGATTCATCTATGGTATAGCCCATTGTTAGTGTCCACACTAATGTGTTGAGTTCGGCGTATTTTCCGCTGAATAAAGGTACAAGGCAGGGATGTCCATTGTCTCCACTTCTATTTGCTTTAGCAATTGAACCACTGGCCATAGCATTAAAATCTTCCAGTAAGTGGAAGGGAATAAATCACGGAGGGAGGGATCATAGAGCGTCCTTGTACACAAATGATCTGCTTCTTTATATTACGAAGCCAGTCTCCCCTATAGATGAAATAATAAAGCTACTCGGGAGTTTTGGCTCCTTCTCTGCATATAAGTTGGATTTGGACAAGAGCGAATTCTTTCAGGTTAACCCCGTGGAGAGCGGTATCTATCTGGGGATCAAGGTGGCCCATGATTGGGCCTTGCTCCATAAATTAAATGCTAGTCTGGTGAATGGGGTCAAATCTGACTTGCAGAAGTGGGATAACCTCCCCCTGTCCATGGTGGGCAAGGTTCAGACTATTAAAATGGATGTTCTCCCGGGATTTTTATATCTTTTTCTGTGTCTCCCCACTTTTCTCCCTAAATCCTTTTTTTAATAGAATTTATAGAATTTACAGTGCAGAAGGAGGCCATTCGGCCCATCGAGTCTGCACCGGCTTTTGGAAAGAGCACCCTACCCAAGGTCAACACCGCCACCCGATCCCCATAACCCAGTAACCCCACCCAACACTAAGGGCAATTTAGGAGACTAAGGGCAATTTATCATGGCCAATCCACCTAACCTGCACATCTTTGGACTGTGGGAGGAAACCGGAGCACCCGGAGGAAACCCACGCAGAGGATGTGCAGACTCCACACAGACAGCAACCAAGCCAGAATCAAACCTGGGACCCTGGAGCTGTGAAGCAATTGTGCTATCCACAAGGCTACCCTTTTTTGCTAGTGTTAACAACTTAGTGTCCTCTTTAAGATGCAAGGACCTGTCGGGCGTTCCTCCAGAATGATAGACAGGCAGGTGGTTTCGTTTTACCAAATGTGTTATTTTATTATTGAGCTGCCAATATTGAGAAAGGGCCACGGTGATTTAGTGATCCGAGTTCCTTATGGGGGAAAATGAAGGTGAGTTCTTGAAGTGGCTCTAGTTTGGGTTCTTTAGTAACTGCCTCGCTTCCGTTCTCTCCTGTGAGATTTTCGTCAAAGTGTCCACCCTGAGATTCTGAAAGCAGTTCAGACAGCATTTTAATTTTTGCGCTATGTTGTTGTTAGCCTCTATCTGTAGTAATCATCTCTTTGTGCCAGTGGGCTTAGACTCGACGTTTAGGACATGGGAGGGGAAGGGTCTGGAGAGGTTTGGGGACTTGTTCATGGAGGGAATGTTTTGTAGAGCTGTCGGAAAAATTTCAACTCCCTGCGACCAATTTGTTTAAATACTTCCAGATTTGTGATTTTTTTGTGGAAGACATTTCCTTCATTTCCCTTGGCACCACCGTCTTCCCTGACCTCATTCTTTGGCCAGGTCTGGTTGGTGGGGGGGGGGTATTTTGGGTATTTCTGCTCAGATCTTATCAACGGAGTCAGCCCCATTGGATGAGGTAAAGAGGTGAAGATAAAATGGGAGGGAAAACTGGGTCCTATTCTGGATGGGGAGGTGTAGAGCGAGGCTCTTCGCAGAGTCAACTCTGCGTCCTCCTGTGCTTGGCTAAGTTTGATCCAGTTCAAGGTGGCTTACGGGGCTCATGTGACCAAGGCAAGGATCAGTGGGGTTTTTTTGGGGGTGGAAGACAGGTGTGAGTGGTGTTCTCGAGGGCTAGCTAATCATTCTCATAAGTTCTGGTCCCAGGTTGTTAATCTTTTGGGTTTCCTTCTTCAACACAATGTCAGGGATCTTTAATGTTGAACTGGAGTCTTGTCTGCTGGTGGCCATTTTGGGGGATTCTGCTTCGCAGGTGCTGCAGTCGGGGGTGAAGGTAGATGGCCTCACCTTCGTCTTTGCCTCATTAATAGCCCGGAGGCGAGTTCTGTTTGGGTGGAGGTCTCTTGGTTGGTGACCTCATGGACTTTCTATATTTGGAGAAGGTCAAGTTCACCATTAGAAGGTCGGTAGAAGAGTTCTACCTAAGATGGCAGCCATTCATTTCCTTTTTTGTAGAGTTAGTCACCGTCTTTTCTTTGGTCTTTAACGTTGAAGCGGCATCTGGATGGATACATGAATAGGGAGGAAATAGAGGGATTACGGACCGAGTAAGGGCAGAAGGTTTTTTTCAGTTAGGGCATCATGATCAGCACAGGCTTGGAGGGCCGAAGGGCCTGTTCCTGTGTTATACTTTTCTTTGTTCTTTGTTCTTCTTTGTCAGTAGTTCAGGGTTTTTCTAGTTGAAGGCTGGGGGGGGGGGGGGGGTGAAGGATTGGATGTGCTCTTCATTGTTGATTGTGTTATTTTTACATTGTAAATTGCAGCATCTGTTTTATATTTTATCATTGTTCTGTTTCGTTCAAATGAAAGTTTTCAATAAAATATATTTTTTAAAGGTAGGCCACTTCTACCAATACTGACTGTGAAGGACATATAAGTTAGAAATACAGAGTGCCAGAAATAAAGATTAGACTAAGAAGCAAAGGAAAAGTAAAATTTATTGATTTTTAAACATAAACTTTGAATAATAATTCAGACCCTGAAGGAATGACATTCCAGACTTATAAAAAATTAAGTCTCCAATAGGGAGAGGTTACTTGGCAGTAATTAACAAGTAATTTAGAGATGTGAATTTAGAGGTGATTTAGAGATGTGGATCAGAAATTGGCTAGCTGAAAGAAGACAGAGGGTGGTGGTTGATGGGAAATGTTCAGAATGGAGTACAGTCACAAGTGGAGTACCACAAGGATCTGTTCTAGGGCCGTTGCTGTTTGTCATTCTTATCAATGACCTAGAGGAAGGCGCAGAAGGGTGGGTGAGTAAATTTGCAGACGATACTAAAGTCGGTGGAGTTGTCGATAGTGTGGAAGGATGTAGCAGGTTACAGAGGGATATAGATAAGCTGCAGAGCTGGGCTGAGAGGTGGCAAATGGAGTTTAATGTAGAGAAGTGTGAGGTGATTCACTTTGGAAGGAATAACAGGAATGCGGAATATTTGGCTAATGGTAAAGTTCTTGAAAGTGTGGATGAGCAGAGGGATCTCGGTGTCCATGTACATAGATCCCTGAAAGTTGCCACCCAGGTTGATAGGGTTGTGAAGAAGGCCTATGGAGTGTTGGCCTTTATTGGTAGAGGGATTGAGTTCCGGAGTCAGGAGGTCATGTTGCAGCTGTACAGAACTCTGGTTCGGCCGCATTTGGAGTATTGCGTACAGTTCTGGTCACCGCATTATAGGAAGGACGTGGAGGCTTTGGAGCGGGTGCAGAGGAGATTTACCAGGATGTTGCCTGGTATGGAGGGAAAATCTTATGAGGAAAGGCTGATGGACTTGAGGTTGTTTTCGTTGGAGAGAAGAAGGTTAAGAGGAGACTTAATAGAGGCATACAAAATGATCAGGGGGTTAGATAGGGTGGACAGTGAGAGCCTTCTCCCGCGGATGGAAATGGCTGGCACGAGGGGACATAGCTTTAAACTGAGGGGTAATAGATATAGGACAGAGGTCAGAGGTAGGTTCTTTACGCAAAGAGTAGTGAGGCCGTGGAATGCCCTACCTGCTACAGTAGTGAACTTGCCAACATTGAGGGCATTTAAAAGTTTATTGGATAAACATATGGATGATAATGGCATAGTGTAGGTTAGATGGCTTTTGTTTCGGTGCAACATCGTGGGCCGAAGGGCCTGTACTGCGCTGTATTGTTCTATTCTATGCTCTATGCTCTAACACTTGGCATGTTTTTCAACGGGTACTTCTGCTGAAATGGATAATACTGAAACAATTGTGTTGAATTTAATTTGTCTCTATATACAAGTAAAGTAACGTCCCGCATTTCGATGGTGAGGTAGACAGCGAGGTGCTGTTTTCACGACGCTAATGGCACATTGAGTGGTGCAACATGGACAACAACATATGGATATTTGTGTGTAGGCACATCTGCCACTCAGCCGAAAATGCAGCATCGTTTGTGCGTGTAGTCTCACCTTTATTTTGACAGGAAATCTGGGTCATTGTTGCTGGTCATGAGTTGGAGGCCATTGATGTTGTGAAGAGGTTTGCCATGTTTGGCAACAGAAACGGCATAGCCTCAACAAAGTTATTGCAGACAGCTGGTCTTTCTTTCCCTGAAATTGTGAATGGAATTACATAATTTCAATCAAACCTGACCACTTGCATTTCCAAAAAGAAAGCAGTAGTATGTTTTCTGAAGTGAATATCTAAAATACCTCACCAAAAAGGCGTGTATCCCCTCTGGTCGGAGATTAATCCCCACATCCTTATCTTTTGTTAGCTGACGGTCACATCCCCTTTTCTCATCTTCCCTTGTGGATATTGATGGATATTTGGAGGGGAGTAAGTCTGCAACATACGAACTTACAAATTAGGAGCAGGAGTAAGCCATTCGGCCCCTCAAGCCTGCTCCACAATTCAATAAGATCATGGCTGATCTCAGTCCCACATTCCTGTCTACCTGCTAACCTTTCACCCACTGTTTTAAAAAAAAAATTAGAGTATCCAATTCATTTTTTCCAATTAAGGGGCAATTTAGCATGGCCAATCCACCTACCCTGCACATCTTTGGGTTGTGGGGGCAAAACCCACGCAAACATAAGGAGACCCATACCATGCACAATAATCCAGATGCGATCTCACCAATGCCCTGTATAACTGAAGCATAACCTCCCTACTTTTGTAATCAATTCCCTTCAAAATAAATGATAACATTCTATTAGCTTTCCAAATTACTTGCTGTACCTGCACCCTACCCTTTTGTGATTCATGCACTAGGACACCCAGATCCCTCTGTATCTCAAAGCTCTGCAATCTCTTACCATTTAGTGTCATTGCTGGAATTGTGGTGATGGGAGATGGAGGATTTGCCCACAGGATGGCCCTTCTGAGCCTGGATGGAGGTAGACATCAATATGGTTCATTTTGATTCTGATACATCAACAGGGTTGTTTTTTCCCCCATTGATTACGGTGGAAAAGCATTTTTCTTTGGTCTAACATTTCCTGCTGATCGTGGAAAAGCATTTTTGACATTCTCTAGGAACCTTTCTGGATTTCTTTTGGATGGGAACTATGCTATTTAGATACCTTTCAGCTATGGGCTTATCCTTTAATGTTGCGATATTTCAAGAACAACTTTGAATGAGAAGGCTGCTCTGGGCTGGCATTTCTGTGGCAGTGCCACATGGGTCTTGTACTATCAGAGATGCCATCTTTCGACTTCCGGTGACGGCGGGCGGGAGGCAGCCGCGCGTTGGAGGGCTCCCGTTCGGGAACGGCATTGTCGGGGGTTAACGCCTGGGGCCAGCGAAGGCAGTAAAAGTCGGGATACAGCACAGAGAAGGGAAATGTCGAAGACCAGCAAAAAAAGCGCCGTGCAAAAAGCAGCTGAAAGTCCATCGGGGAGTGGAAAGGTCACCGCGGGGTCAGTAAAGAAAATGGAGGCTGGAGCACCAGGGGAGGCCGCATTGCTTACGGCTGAAGAAATAACTAAGGAGATGGCCGTGGAATTCGAAAGGCAGTTTACAAAACATATGGAGGCAATGAGACAGGAGATGGGGGCGGTTTTGAAAATGCTGGTGGAGGAGGCGATTACCCCGGTGAGGACGGCGGTGGCGAGCGCAGTGGCGGAGGTGCGGGAGCAAGGTGAGGCGCTGAAGGAAGTGGAAGAGACATTACTGCAGCACAGTGGTCAACTTACCTCGATGGGAAGGAAATGCGGAAGGTGATAGAGATCAGCAAGGATCTGCGAGGCAAAATGGAAGACCTGGAAAACAGATCCAGGCGACAGAATTTGAGGATTGAAGTTGAAGGACTTTTATTTCAGGACGGCAGAAGCAGCGGAGGAGTTTGTGAAGGCAGAAGGACTGTGGCAGAATTGAGAAATGGTCATGTACCAATGTAGCCCCATGACTGTATTTTTTATTTTTTGTTTCACTGCGTGCTGGTGTATGGGCTATAGGAGCCAACGTTGTATATATTTGGACAAGGGAAGAAATGGGACTTTCAGTCGGAATGAGGGTTCTTTGGGGTGTGGGTGTGTATGCGGGGTTTGTGTGCTAAAGGGGACTTCTGGGTTTTTCCTGGATCCCGGTAAGGTGGAAAGAGACCCGGGCGGGGGCCTCCACGCTGGCCGGTTTAAGCCGGCCAGTGATCGGGAGTGAGGTGGGGGGAGGGGCTGCGGCCATCGGAGCCTGGCAGAACCGGGTCCGAGGAGTATAGCCAGGGTGGAAAGTTGGGGGGAAGGAACCGAGGTTGGGGGAAGGAGTTTTACAAGAGGAAGTGGAGGGGAGGAGTTTCGGAGGGAGTGGGGTTTACAAATCTTGGGTGTCATTTACGGTACTCTTTTAGAGGTTGGATGGCATTGAGTGTCGTCGTGGGAGGATGGGGGTGGGGGGACTCTATAGGTTAATGGTTGTATGGGCGATTCCGGACTCCGTTCTCTTTTTCACCTTTGTTTTTTTTTCCACCGTGGGAGGGTTTGTTTTATTTGATGCTTATATTGACGGTTGGGTGGAGTGGTGGGAGGATGGGACCGTTGTTGATCTTAAGGTTATTGACTTTGTATTTGTTACCGTTTGCTGCCTGTTGGTGGGGTGTAAACTTTGATGGAAAATGTGAAAATGGAGAATAAAAACATTTTAAAAAAAAGAGATGCCATCTTTCAGATGAGGCGTTAATGAAAAAGGCTCCCCAAAGCACTTTTTGAAAAAGAGCATTGGAGTTTCTCTGTGTTCTGGCCCACATCTATGCCTCAGCATACACTGTCACAAAATGGTAGGATGCTATTGTCATAATATACACCAGTATATCATGGTGCAGACACACACTGATGGACACACAGCAAGACCAATCAACACACACAACACCGCAGCCAATCACCAGTTAGAGCACACTCACTATAAAGACATCAGAGTTCCCACTCTTTCTGGATGCAGCCTCCTAGAAGGACAGAGCTTACAGCTTACAGCACAGATCCTCACCATGTGCTGAGTGCATAGACTGGTTAGGACAGGCATAGGTCTTTAGTTTAATCTAACATCGTGTTAACCCACAGTGAAAGTATGTTCAACAGTTTCTAACTTGATAAAATAGTGTTGAACTATTTTAAGTGTTGGTGACCTGTATATGTTCCACGGATCCAGAGCACCCAACACATCATGATACCAGGAGTTGAGGGATAATAGAACTTCTTAGAACTACCTGCAAGTGATCTGCCTTCCACCAGCATACAGCCATCCTGCAAAATGGACAGCGTCCGCCCGCCGCCGCCGCTCCGCATCACCGGTAACCTCGGGGCCAACTGGAAGACATTCAAACAACGCTTCCAGCTCTACCTTGAAGCCACAGACCGGGAAGATGCCTCAGACACCAGGAAGATCGCTCTCTTCCTATCCACGGCTGGGGAACATGCCATCCACATGTTCAATTCTCTCACCTTTGCTGATGTTGAACATAAATCAAAATTCAAGGTGGTCCTCCTCAAGTTTGACAGTCACTGCAGCATAGAGGTGAATGAAAGTTTTGAGCGCTACGTGTTCCAACAGCATTTGCAGGATAAGGATGAACCTTTCCAGTCCTTTCTCACCCACCTCCGCATCCTTGCGCAGTCCTGTAATTACGGGCCCACCTCCGACTCCATGATACGCAACCAGATCGTTTTTGGTGTTCAGTCGGACCCCCTACGCCAGCAGCTCCTCAAGGTAAAGCAGCTCACCCCAAATAGACCGCCATCGAGACCTGCGTGCAACACGAACACGCCACTAGTCGGTATTCCCACATCCAAGCGACTGAAACAGCGTGGCAAGGTCCCCACGAGGCAGAACGGGTCCAAGCAATCGATCAACTCCAGGGCCTCAGCCTGGATGAGGGCGGCCACTTCGCGCGCTTTTCGCGGACTCCCGCGCTTGTGCGCACCGAACGAGGGGACGGCGACGAACGTACTGCGCAGGAGCGCACCACGTACGACCGCAACGCGCATGCGCGGTGGCGCAGCGAACGTACTGACGCTACAACGTGCGGCAATTGTGGCTCCGCTCACTTAAAGTGGCAATGCCCTGCCAAATCCCGACGATGCCTGAGATGTGGCAAACTTGGCCACTATGCTGCTTTATGCAGATCAGCTCAGCCTGCCAACTCATATCACTCCGAGGACCCAAAGGTGCCTTTTCGAGTCGGTATTGTTACAAAAAACAGGGTGTCCCCGAAGCAAAGAATCCAGCCTCTATCGGTATACAGCATCGATCCAGACGATGAGTGGTGTGTCACCCTGACGGTCAACCGGTCCCAAATACGATTCCGCCTGGACACTGGTGCCTCCGCCAATCTCATTGCGCGGTCTGACCTCCAAAACCTTTGTGTCAAACCAGCCATCTTCCCATCAGCCTGCCCGCTATTAGATTATAATGGCAATGCCATTGCTGCCAGCGGCTCGTGCCAACTTGAAGTGACGCACAGGTCACGCAAAGCCATCCTTCCCTTTGAAATCGTGGGCTCCTTGAAAGCCTCCCTGCTTGGCGCGCAGGCATGCAAGCTGTTGAACCTAATTCAGAGAGTTCACTCTCTCTCTCCTGATGATGCGTCTGCCTTTCAGGACACCGACTTCAGGGCGCAGCTCAATGCCATTATCAACCAGTACCACAACGTCATCGAGGGCATGGGCACGCTCCCGTATACCTACAAGGTTTTATTAAAACCGAGTGCCACGCCTGTGGTGCACGCACCTCGCAGGGTCCCAGCACCCCTTAAGGGCCACCTCAAGCAGCAGCTGCAGGACCTCCAGAACCAAGGAGTGATTTCCAAAGTCACGGAACCAACCGACTGGGTCAGTTCCATGGTATGTGTAAAAAAGCCTTCCGGCGAATTGAGAATTTGCATTGATCCCAAGGATCTAAATCGCAATATCATGAGGGAGCATTATCCAATTCCCAAGCGCGAAGAGCTCACATGTGAGATGGCTCGCGCCAAGCTCTTTACCAAACTCGACGCCTCAAAAGGATTCTGGCAAATCCAGCTCGATAAATCCAGCAGGAGACTTTGCACATTTAATACCCCCTTTGGCAGATATTGTTACAACAGGATGCCGTTTGGGATCATAGCTGCATCAGAAGCGTTCCATAGGATTATGGAACAAATGATGGAAGGCATTGAAGGTGTTCGCGTCTATCGATGACATAATCATTTGGTCCACCACCCCGCAGGAGCATGTTAGTCGCCTCCAGCGCGTATTCAGACGTATACATGAGCATGGCCTCCGCCTTAACAGGGCCAAATTCTCGTTTGGTCAGACAGAACTCAAGTTCCTCGGGTACCACATCTCCCAATTGGGTGTGCAACTGGATGCGGACAAGGTAGCTGCCATCACAGCTATGAAAACACCAGAGGACAAGAAGGCGGTCCTCCGATTTCTGGGCATGGTCAGTTTTTTAGGGAAATTTATCCCTAACCTCGCCTCTCATACCAAGGCTCTCAGGAAACTGGTCAGGAAGACGACAGACTTCCAATGGCTCCCTGCCCACGAGCGCGAATGGAGAGAACTCAAAACAAAACTGACCACGGCCCTGATCTTAGCTTTCTTTGATCCAGCGAAGGAGACCAAAATTTCGACCGATGCCAGTCAATCCGGCATTGGGGCAGTGCTCCTTCAACGTGATGAGGCCTCATCATGGGCCCCCGTTGCATATGCGTCACGTGCGATGACCCCCACGGAGCAGCGGTACGCGCAGATAGAAAAGGAGTGCCTGGGCCTTCTGACCGGTGTGGTTAAGTTTCACGATTATGTCTACGGACTTCCTCAATTCACCGTCGAGACCGACCATCGCCTGCTGGTCAATATAATACAGAAAGACTTGAACAACATGACGCCTTGCCTCCAGCGTATTCTTCTCAAGCTCTGGTGGCAATATGACCTCCAGCTGGTATACACCCCAAGCAAAGACCTCATCATTGCTGACGCTCTCTCCAGGGCAGTCAACACTCCATGTGACCCAGCGGGATTTGTCTGCCAGGTTGACGCCCATGTGGCATTCACGGCCTCCAATCTATCTGCCACGGATGAACGCCTCATCCAAATTCGCCGCGAGACGGCGGCTGACCCCTTGCTACAGCGTGTCATGCGCCACCTAACGGACGGGTGGCTCAAGGGCCAATGCCTTCAGTTCTATGATGTCAGAGATGATCTGGCAGTAGTAGACGGAGTTCTTCTAAAACTGGACCGCATTGTCATCCCGCATAGCATGCGCCAGTTTGTCCTGGAGCAACTACACGAGGGCCACCTTGGCGTGGAGAAGTGCCGCCAACGGGCCCGAGAGGCAGTGTACTGGCCCTGCATTAATGAGGACAAAGCCAACACAGTGCTCAACTGCCCCACTTGTCAACGCTTCCAGCCGGTCCAACCTCGTGAGAACCTGCAGCCCCATGAGTTGGTCACGTCACCATAGACCAAGGTGGGCATCGACCTGTTCCACGCGCTGGGTAGAGACTATGTCCTGATCGTTGACTACTTTTCAAATTACCCAGAGGTGATACGGTTGCACGACATCACCTCGTCTGCAGTCATTCGTGCATGTAAAGAAACCTTTGCTCGACACGGCATCCCGCTCACGGTTATGTCGGACAATGGCCCCTGCTTCGTCAGCCAGGAATGGTCCAACTTTGCCAGGCGGTACAATTTTGCCCATGTGACATCCAGTCCCCTGTACCCCCAATGCAATGGCAAAGCGGAGAAGGGAGTACATATAGTCAAACGGCTCCTATGCAATGCTGCTGATGCTGGGTCCGATTTCTACCTTGCCTTGCTGGCCTATCGCTCCACCCCACTGTCCACTGGCCTGTCGCCAGCCCAGTTACTCATGGGTCGTACCCTGAGGACGACGGTGCCGTCCATCCATGTCCCAGACCTCGACCACGTTCCGGTCCTTCACCGGTTGCAGCTGTCTCGTGCACAGCACAAGGCGGCTCATGACTCCCGTGCAGCTGATCGCCCTGCTCTGGCTCCAGATGACAACGTCCGCGTCCATCTTCCGGATGGTGTGAGTTCTCCCAGTGAGCCAGAGAGAAGACAGAGCCAGGAGTGAGACACAGCTAAGAGTGAGTTTGGGAATTTGAATCGAGGTGGGAATTCGAAGCTGGGTGGGGAGGAAGTGCGTTTTATCCCTGGTAAGTGACTGGTATGTAGTGTTTCTGTTTTTCTGTTTCTTTTCATTGGTATATTTATTTTTTTTCTTCGTTGTTTATTTATTTATTTAATTTTTGGGGGGGGAAATTGAAATTGTTGAAGTTAACCGAAGGTTTAAGACATGGCAGGAGATCTCAGACCTGTGTCATGCTCCTCGTGTGCGATGTGGGAGCTCAGGGACACGTCCACTGTCCCTGGCTCCTTCACGTGCAAGAAGTGTGTCCAGTTGCAGCTCCTGTTAGACCGCTTGACGGCTCTGGAGCTGCGGATGGACTCACTTTGGAGCGTCCGCGATGCTGAGGACGTCGTGGATAGCACGTTTAGCAAGTTGGTCACACCGCAGGTGAAAGGTACTGAGGGAGATAGTAAATGGGTGACCAAAAGACAGAGCAAGAGTAGGAAGGCAGTGCAGGTGTCCTCTGCGGTCATCTCCCAGCAAAACAGATATACCGCTTTGGATACTGTTGAGAGAGATGGCTCACCAGGGGAAGGCAGCAGCAGCCAGGTTCATGGCACCGTAGCTGGCTCTGCTGCGCAGCTGGGCAGGAAGAAGAATCGCAGGGCTATAGTGATAGGGGACTCAATTGTAAGGGGAATAGACAGGCGGTTCTGCGGACGCAATCGAGACTCCAGGATGGTATGTTGCCTCCCTGGTGCAAGGGTCAAGGATGTCTCGGAGCGGCTGCAGGACATTCTGGGGGGGGGGTGGAGGGTGAACAGCCAGCTGTCATGGTGCACATAGGCACCAACGATATAGGTAAAAAATGGGATGAGGTCCTACAAGTTGAATTTAGGGAGCTAGGAGTTAAACTAAAAAGTAGGACCTCAAAGGTAGTAATCTCAGGATTGCTACCAGTGCCACGAGCTAGTCAGAGTAGGAATGTCAGGATAGAGAGGATGAATACGTGGCACGAGAGATGGTGCAAGAGGGAGGGATTCAAATTCCTGGGAAATTGGAACCGGTTCTGGGGAAGGTGGGACCAGTACAAACCGGACGGTCTGCACCTGGGCAGGACTGGAACCGATGTCCTAGGGGGGGTGTTTGCTAGAGCTGTTGGGGAGAGTTTAAACGAATGTGGCAGGGGGATGGGAACCGATGCAGGAAGTTGGAAGGTAGTAAAACAGGGACAGAAATAAAAGGCAGTAAGGGGAAAGTGTAAGGCAGAGAAGCCATAGTCAAAAATCAAAAAGGGCGACAGTACAAGGTACAGTGACTGAGGGGAGCTCAGTGAATAGGACCAGGAATACTAAAAGAAGTAAAACGGGAAGTGAAAACATTAATGGTAAGCGACGCGGCAGGTTGTTACAGGAAGATATGGGTTCGACGACAAGGAAAATTAGGAGAGAGGTTAAGAGGAAATATAACTTAGGAGAGGTTACTGATCGAGGTGTTAAGATTCAGAACAGAGGTAAAAAAAGCCAACATAAGTGTACTTTACCTGAATGCTCGTAGTATTCGGAATAAGGTAAATGAGTTGATGGCGCAAATCATCGTGAATGACTATGATTTAGTGGCCATTACTGAAACATGGTTAAAGGATGGTCACGACTGGGAGTTAAATATCCGAGGGTATCAAACCTTTCGGAAGGACAGAGTGGATGGTAAGGGAGGTGGTGTAGCTCTGTTATTTAAGGATGACATCCGGGCAACAGTAAGGGATGACATCGGTGCTCTGGAGGATAAGGTTGAATCCATTTGGGTGGAAATCAGGAATAGTAAGGCGAAAAAGTCACTGATAGGAGTAATCTATAGGCCACCAAATAGTAACATTATGGTGGGGCAGGCAATAAACAAAGAAATAACAGATGCATGTAGAAATGGTACAGCAGTTATCATGGGGGATTTTAATCTACATGTCGATTGGTTTAACCAGGTCGGTCAAGGCAGCCTTGAGGAGGAGTTTATAGAATGTATCCGCGATAGTTTCCTCGAACAGTATGTAATGGAACCTACGAGGGAACAAGCGGTCCTAGATCTGGTCCTGTGTAATGAGACAGGATTGATTCAGGATCTCATAGTTAGGGATCCTCTCGGAAGGAGCGATCACAATATGGTGGAATTTAAAATACAGATGGAGGGTGAGAAGGTAAAATCAAGCACCAGAGTTTTGTGCTTAAACAAAGGCGATTACAATGGGATGAGAGGAGAACTAGCTAAGGTAGACTGGGAGCAAAGACTTTATAGTGAAATAGTTGAGAAACAGTGGAGAACCTTCCAAGTGATTTTTCACAGTGCTCAGCAAAGGTTTATACCAACAAAAAGGAAGGGCGGTAAAAAGAGGGAAAATCGACCGTGGATATCTAAGGAAATAAGGGAGAGTATCAAATTGAAGGAAAAAACATACAAAGTAGCAAAGATCAGTGGGAGACTAGAGGACTGGGAAATCTTTAGGGGCAACAGAAAGCTACTAAAAAAGCTATAAAGAGTAAGATAGATTATGAGAGTAAACTTGCTCAGAATATAAAAAACAGATAGTAAAAGTTTTTACAAATACATAAAACAAAAAAGAGTGGCTAAGGTAAATATTGGTCCTTTAGAGGATGAGAAGGGAGATTTAGTAATGGGAGATGAGGAAATGGCTGAGGAACTGAACAGGTTTTTTGGGTCGGTCTTCACAGTGGAGGACACAAATAACATGCCAGTGACTGATGGAAATGAGGCTATGACAGGTGAGGACCTTGAGAGGATTGTTATCACCAAGGAGGTAGTGATGGGCAAGCTAATGGGGCTAAAGGTAGACAAGTCTCCTGGACCTGATGGAATGCATCCCAGAGTGCTAAAAGAGATGGCTAGGGAAATTGCAAATGCACTAGTGATAATTTACCAAAATTCACTAGACTCTGGGGTGGTCCCGGCGGATTGGAAATCAGCAAACGTGACACCAATGTTTAAAAAAGGAGGTAGGCAGAAAGCGGGTAATTATAGGCCAGTGAGCTTAACTTCGGTAGTAGGGAAGATGCTGGAATCTATCATCAAGGAAGGAATAGCGAGGCATCTGGATGGAAATTGTCCCATTGGACAGACGCAGCATGGGTTCATAAAGGGCAGGTCATGCCTAACTAATTTAGTGGAATTTTTTGAGGACATTAACAGTGCAGTAGATAACGGGGAGCCAATGGATGTGGTGTATCTGGATTTCCAGAAAGCCTTTGACAAGGTGCCACACAAAAGGTTGTTGCATAAGATAAAGATGCATGGCATTAAGGGGAAAGTAGTAGCATGGATAGAGGATTGGTTAATTAATAGAAAGCAAAGAGTGGGGATTAATGGGTGTTTCTCTGGTTGGCAATCAGTAGCTAGTGGTGTCCCTCAGGGATCAGTGTTGGGCCCACAACTGTTCACAATTTACATAGATGATTTGGAGTTGGGGACCAAGGGCAATGTGTCCAGGTTTGCAGACGACACTAAGATAAGTGGTAAAGCAAAAAGTGCAGAGGATACTAGAAGTCTGCAGAGGGATTTGGATAGGCTGAGTGAATGGGCTAGGGTCTGGCAGATGGAATACAATGTTGACAAATGTGAGGTTATCCATTTTGGTAGGAATAACAGCAAAAGGGATTATTATTTAAATGATAGAATATTAAAACATGCTGCTGTGCAGAGAGACCTGGGTGTGCTAGTGCATGAGTCGCAAAAAGTTGGTTTTCAGGTGCAACAGGTGATTAAGAAGGCAAATGGAATTTTGTCCTTCATTGCTAGAGGGATGGAGTTTAAGACTAGGGAGGTTCTGCTGCAATTGTATAAGGTGTTAGTGAGGCCACACCTGGAGTATTGTGTTCAGTTTTGGTCTCCTTACTTGAGAAAGGACGTACTGGCACTGGAGGGTGTGCAGAGGAGATTCACTAGGTTAATCCCAGAGCTGAAGGGGTTGGACTACGAGGAGAGGTTGACTAGACTGGGACTG
This sequence comes from Scyliorhinus torazame, assembly GCF_047496885.1. Taxonomy (NCBI): domain Eukaryota; kingdom Metazoa; phylum Chordata; class Chondrichthyes; order Carcharhiniformes; family Scyliorhinidae; genus Scyliorhinus; species Scyliorhinus torazame. The sequence continues at coordinate 29,621,987 of NC_092717.1, forward strand.
TACTCGTTGGAATTTAGAAGGATGAGGGGGGATCTTATAGAAACATATAAGATTATGAAGGGAATAGATAGGATAGATGCGGGCAGGTTGTTTCCACTGGCGGGTGAAAGCAGAACTAGGGGGCATAGCCTCAAAATAAGGGGCAGTAGATTTAGGACTGAGTTTAGGAGGAACTTCTTCACCCAAAGGGTTGTGAATCTATGGAATTCCTTGCCCAGTGAAGCAGTTGAGGCTCCATTAAATGTTTTTACGATAAAGATAGATAGTTTTTTGAAGAATAAAGGGATTAAGGGTTATGGTGTTCGGGCCGGAAAGTTGAGCTGAGTCCACAAAAGATCAGCCACGATCTCATTGAATAGTGGAGCAGGCTCGAGGGGCCAGATGGCCTACTCCTGCTCCTAGTTCTTATGTTCTTATTATGTTCTTATGGTGGCTGGTCTGCAACCACTGTTGTCCTTCGGCAGGTGGCCCCCCGCTCATTCCTGGTTTGTCTACCGGATGGCTCTATTCTGCGCCGCAATCAACGCGTCCTTCGTCTCGTTCCCCGCTCGCCACGTGATCCTCCACTGTCGCCTCGCCCTCCTGTTGACCCTGCCACGGACTATGCAGAGCTCCCTGTCACTCTGCATCCCCCTGACTCTGACGCAGTCCAGCCCGTTCCTGAACCGGCGGCTCTCGACCCACCCTTGAGGCGGTCAACCAGAATTTGTCGCCCACCTCAGAGACTTAATTTATGAACTTTGCGGACTTATAGACTTTCTGATTTGTTTTGTTGCTTTGTTTGATCGTTTCCCTGGTTTGTATATAGTGTTGATCTCGTTATTCTTGTTGCATACTGCTTCTCTGCACCAGGCACCTTCCCATGTAAATAGCTTAGTTCTCATGTACGTAGTCCTGTAAATATGTCTTCACACCCCGCACGTAGTTCGGAACATTCTCACCATACATTATTTATTGCCACACACTACATTCTTTTATAAAAGGGGGGGATGTCATAATATACACCAGTATATCATAGTGCAGATACACACACACTGATGGACACACAGCGGGACCAATCAACACACACAACACCGCAGCCAATCACCAGTTAGAGCACACGCACTATAAAGACAGGGGGCATCAGAGTTCCTGCTCTTTCGGGATGCAGCCTCCTAGAAGGACAGAGCTTACAGCTTACAGCACAGATCTTCACCATGTGCTGAGTGCATAGACTGGTTAGGACAGGCATAGGTCTTTAGTTTAATCTAACATCGTGTGAACCCATAGTGAAAGTATGTTCACCAGTTTCTAACTTAATAAAATAGTGTTGCACTATTTTAAGTGTTGGTGGCCTGTATGTGTTCCATGGATCCAGAGTACCCAAGACATCAGCTGTTAGAATGAATGGTTTTTTTTGCACAAATGAAAACAAACTGGCAAGCATTTCGTAAACCATGTTTGGACAGCAACTAAGAGAAAGAAAGGAACAGGACAGAATAGGGAAGAAGGTGTTCTTTGCAATTGATACATTTAGTCGCCAGGGTGCTGTAACCAGGCTAGTCACAGATGAGGTGTAAAGAAGCAACTGCAAGAGAGAGGCAGCCAACCTCAGGAAACAGCTCAGCTCGAGATGAAGTGCTGAAGGCAAAAGCTAGTTTGTGCAAAAGATTATTTACTTCGCTGAACTGAAGATCAGTCCCAAGACCTGGTCACATTGGCTGTACAGAGTGATAGTCACTGGCTAGATTTGACCAATAGATTTGTTGTTGTTGTTTGGGAAACTCAGGGGGTCGCAGTACAGTTTAGGATTACGGTGGGGAAACAGATGCTTTTGGGTTTTCAGTCTTTGCGGGACTAAGTGCTTACAGTTAATGTGCCAAAGTATAAGATTGTTCTCTGTAGTGTTTCATTATCTTTCTTCTACTTTAATAAATATTTTTATTATTGTTTAATGACAGAGAGGTTTGAGTTCCACAGATGTTTCTCACTTATATCTTAAAAAACCACACTATGCAAAACCAGTGTTTCAGGTTGGAACACTCGTGCACATAACATGTGCAGGGTTTCGTAACACCTAAAACGGATGATCTGGACAATTATTTAATTAGCATTTGTGGGAGTGTGCAAATTGGCTGCTGTGTCCCCTTTACTGCCCATTGACTACTTTTCAAATAATCATACATTGACTGTCTAACACCTTGGAGCAACATGAGGTCATGAAAGGCTCCATACAAATACAAGGGGCGGGATTCTCCACTCCCACGCCGAAGTGGCCGCGCCATCGTGAACGCCATCGAGGTTCACGACGGTGCGGAACGGCCCCGGTCCCGACCGATTCAGGCCCCGACAATGGGCCAGGATAGGCGCCGCGTCATCTACACGCGCCAGGCCTTGTCGCCCGCGTAAAAGCGGCGCCGAATAGATGACGCGGCCGGCTCCGCATAACGGACGTCATCCACGCATGCGTGGTTGCCGTCCTCTCTAAGTCCGCCCCGCAAGAAGATGGGGGACGGATCTTGTGGGGCCGCGGAAGGAAGGAGGTCCTCCTTCAGAGAGGACGGCCCGACGATCGGTGGGCACCGATCGCGGGCCACCCCACATTCCAGGTGAAGCCCGGTGCAGGATCCCCCCTCGCCCCCCCACAGGCCGCCCCCCCAGCGTTCACGCACCGCCCACTGCAGCGACCAGGTGTGGACGGCGCTGGGGGAACCCGCCGTTTTGGCCTGGCCGCTCGGCCCATCCGGGCTTCAGAATAGCGGGGGTGCCGGAGAATCGCCATTTTCGGTGTCTCCGGCGATCCTGCGGCCCGCGAAACTCGACCAGGCCGTTCCCGCCGCTTGGGAGAATCACGGGACCGCGTCGGACCGGCGTCCCCAGAAATTTTGGCGGCCCAGGCGATTCTCCCAACCGGCGTGGGAGTGGAGAATCGCGCCCAAGATTTTCATTTGATTCAGCTGCTCTTTTCAACCATTCAGAAAGGCCCTCCATTGCCCTCCCATTGTATCTTAACCAATCACGGAAGTTTCATTTACAGAATTCGATCTGCAGGTCTTTCCTTGAGTTGATTAAATATGTGGGGCAGCACGGTGGCGCAGTGGTAGCTCTGCTGCCTCACGGCGCCGAGGTCCCAGGTTCGATCCCGGCTCTGGGTCACTGTCCGTGTGGAGTTTTCACATTCTCCCCGTGTTTGCGTGGGTTTCGTCCCCACAATTCAAAGATGTGCAGGGTAAGTGGATTGGCCACGTTAAACTGCCCCTTAATTGGAAAAAAATGAATTGGGTACTCTAAATTTTTTTTTTTAATGTCCAAAATGTACCTTTCACAAGTCTAACCCACTGTCCCCTTGTTCCATTTTTGTGATTAAGTTTAAAGTTTTTTCAGATTTCTTCTTCATCCCAGAAATGATCTCGGGGAAGTCGGTGATGTAGTGGTAATGTCAGTGGACTGGTGATCCAGAAACCCAGGCTAATTCTCTGGGGTATACAGCTTTGAATCCCACCATGACAGGTGGTGGAATACTAATTCAATGAATAAGTCTGGAATTGAAAGCGAGCCTCAGTAATGGCGACTATAAAACCATCATCAATTGTTGTAAAAATCCATCTGGTTCACTAATGTCATTTGAGGAGGGAAATCTGCTACCCTTACCTGGTCTGGTCTATATGTGACTCCAAACCCAGAACAGTGTGGTTGACTCTTAACTGCCCTCTGAAATGACCCAACAAGCCAACCCTTGAAGTGAAGGGACGGGTTACCAAGGGGTCAGCAGTTTAGTGGTTAAAAAAACATAATATTGAAAATACTGTGCTGTTGTTTAGTGACAGGGGTCCAGAAACACTTAGAGAGATAGGGAAACACAAAAGGATAGTCTGTAATGATCGCTGGGATAAAGGATGAGTTTGAGACATTTTCCGGTATTTGTATTGAAGTATTTCCAATCTTTTTTCTAGTGAAAGATTATAGAGGCATGGATACAGTGGATGGGCACGCATGCTTTGCCAGGGTGGAGGGGCCTGTCACTAGAGGACATAGGTTTAAGGTCCGTGGGGCAAAGTTTAGAGGAGATGTGCGAGGCAGGTTTTTTACACAGAGGATGGTGAGTGCCTGGAGGGTGCTGCCAGGGGAGGTTGTGGAAGCAGATACATTAACGGCGTTCAAAAGACATCTCGCCAAATACATGGATAGGATGGGCATAGAAAGATATGGCACTAGGAAGTGCTGAGGGTTTTGGCCAAGGGTGGTATCATGACCGGTACAGGCTTGGAGGGTCGAAGGGTTTGTTCCTGTGCTGTATTGTTCTTTGTTCTTTGTAATGTAATTCATTTTTTCTTGTTTAATGAACATGTTATTATTTGTGTTGACAGCACACAGGCAGATTCCTCTGAATATATTCAGTAACTGAGTTACAAAGTTAGGGGGCTCGATTCTCCAAAAATGGGGCTCTGTCCTTTACTCCCCAGTTTCCTGCAAAAAATAAAAGGCGATTCACTTACCTTCAGGGGGCTGGCAGGGACCCGGAATGCTTTACGCAGCTTTAGCTGTGGGTACGGACCCCCACACTTCCGGTTCCAAGTCCGCGCATGTGCACGCCGGCGGCCTCCAGCGGCTGCACCGAGCGCCATGAAGGACTCGGACCAACACGGACAATGTAGGCCCCCCAATCGGCCAAGCGCCGCTGCATCGGGCTGGCCCGATCGCTGCCCCGGTGCTCGATTTCCCCCCCCTCCCCCCAGGGCAGCCGCAAATGAGTCTGCAGCCACCGTGCGAGAGTCCCAACTGGCCATACATGGTTAGAACCACGCCGTCGGGAACTCGGCTTACTGGGAGCGGAGTATCACTGGGATGACCTCTGGCAATGGTCCCCCAGCCGCGAGCCGTAAATCGTGGACAAGTGATTCTCCAGGGCCCGGAGAATCGCCGGAGCGCCACCGGGCCCGATTCGCCAAACGCTATTTCAGCGGGGGGCTGCGGAGATTCCAGCCCAGGATCTATCAAGCCAGGTTTCACTCTGGGATCTGACTTGTCCAGTGTTAACATCTGCTGGGATCATAACATGTATAGAGAGACACTATCTTAGGTAATAGATTACTATCTCATATAATACATAATATCCTTTCATGGGTGACAAGAACTGGATTAAGTGTTTAAGATGTAGTTGACAACAACGTAATTGCACTGTAAAGTCTGATCAGGAGCACTGCAGGAAGCTGTTCTGCGCTTCGATTGCTTAAGTTAGTTACTGCAATCACAATGCCATCACTATTCTGTCACAGACTGGTAGGACATGGCTCCTCGAGTCTGCACCGGCCCTTGGAAAGAGCACCCTACTTAAATCCACACCTCCACCCTATCCCCGTAAGCCAGTAACTCCATCTAACCTTTTAGACACTAAGGGGCAATTTACCATGTCCTATCCACCTATCCACACATCTTTGGACTGTGGGAGGAAACCGGAGCACCCGGAGGAAACCCACGCAGGCATGGGGAGAAAGTGCAAACTCCACACAGTCACCCGAGGCGGGAATTGAACCCGGTTCCTGGAGTTGCGAGGCAGCAGTGCTAACCTTTGTGCCACCATGCTGCTTTGTGTGGTTGTCACGAGCAAATGCCACCCCCTCCCAACCCTCCAAATGCATGCAGTCTTTGGCATTGAGCCTTGTTGCCCTTTGAGGACGGCTCAAGGTTATTTTTGAATCATACAAACTATGTACAAGTTACCTTGCCAGGGTACAAGTTACCTCACCCAGGTACAAGTTACCTCACCCGGGTACAAGTTACCTCGCCCGGGTACAAGTTACCCCAACCCATGCAGCGACCTGTGCCCTATAATCAAAATCTACTCCGGCAGATTAAGATAGCCTGGGCTGCCCAGTCACCTTTATAGTTATCCAGTCAGATGGAGTGATGTGCTTGGTGACTGGACGAGCCATCCAGGATCAGCAGGTTATTGAGGAAAGTCCTCGGCTGGATGCTCAGGATGACACTCCGAAGGGGCACATGACAACATGTTCCCAAGATTGCATGGGTCTGTCACTGAAAGACGTTTGTGCTTACCTTTTAGGTGGCCAGGGGAGTCACTTCAATGAACAGCTCGCTCTCTCTCTCTCAGGGCCACCTTGTCCTGCTCTCTCACTGTGTCAGTGACGCATTGTGCCACTGCGGAGGGGGCAGGTTTGAGAAATAGGGGCGGGCAGAGCCTATCCCATTCATTGGCACAGTGATATCTTGGTGCTGTTCTGCATCCGGATGCTCTATGAAGCACGCTGACGCACTATCGGTCCAGCCACGTTATGCATTTTGTTTTAAAGGAGGTCACACACAGCAGGAAGTGGCGGTCCCTGGTCACAGGCTGCCAGCTGTGCAGAGGCGGAGCGGCTACACTCCCCAGGGAGTGCCCGCAGCCACTGCGTCAGCGGCGGGAGCCAGTGTCATCAGTCAGTGCTTTCAGAGAATTGTGAGGCAATTCTGCCAAAGTTGCTCCAAGTGTTACCACATCACTGCCGGGGAAACACGTGCTCCGTGTCTGACGTCTCCTCAAGTGACATGACCGAGTGGAACCGAGGAAGATTTCTCTGATTACCTTCCAAACCTCCATTACCCATTAAAACCAAAAGTCTGGTGTATTGCGAATGGTTCTCTTGTGCAATATGTAGCGAGGCGGGATATTTATTTTAACCTGCCTTCAGATAAAGCAATGGGGTGTTATGAATTAGATATGATAAATGGGAGGGATTTATCAGTCTGTCAAAGGACACAAATTGAGGTGGAAAGTTTGTACAGTGCTTCTGAAACGTGTTTCTGGACCACATGGCGACCGTGCAGGGGGCACAGTGATCCCAATGAGAGAGTTAATGGCAGCTGCAGGTGTTCCTGCTCTCCCAATTCCTGCTCTCCGGATGTTCCTGTTTCCCAGTTCCTGCTCTCCGGGTGTTCCTGCTCACCCAGTTCCTGTTCTCCCAATTCCCACTCTCCCAGTTGTCGCTCTCCCTGTTCCTGTTCTCCCAGTTCCCGCTCTCCCAGTTCCTGTTCTCCCAATTCCTGCTCCCAAATTCCTGCTCTCCGGGTGTTCCTGCTCTCCCAGTTCCTGTTCTCCCAATTCCTGCTCTCTGGGTGTTCCTGCCCTCCCAGTTCCCGTTCTCCCAGTTCCCGCTCTCCCAATTCCTGCTCTCCCAGTTCCCGTTCTCCCTGTTCCTATTCTCCCAATTCCTGCTCCCCAATTTCTGCTCTCCGGGTGTTCCTGCTCTCCCAGTTCCCGCTCTCTCAGTTCCTGCTCTTCCAGTTCTCCCAATTCCTGCTCTCCGGGTGTTCCTGCCCTCCCAGTTCCCGCTCTCCCAGTTCCCGCTCTCCCAGTTCCTGCTCTCCCAATTCCTGCCCCCCAATTCCTGCTCTCCCAGTTCCTGTTCTCCCAATTCCTTCTCCCTAATTCCTGCTCTCCGGTTGTTCCTGCTATCCCTGTTCCTGTTCTCCCAGTTCTTCCTCTCCCCGTGTTCCTGCTCCCCCTCACACATACTCTCTCTACCCCACCCCTCACAAGCATTATCTCTACCTCCACCCTCACACACTCTCTACACCCACCCCCAAATACACTCTCTACACCCACCCCCTAACGCATTCTCTCTCTACCCCCACCCTTCTCAAGCATTCGCTCTTCCCCCACCTTCACACACTCTACACCCACGCCCTCACACACTGGTGGCACGGTAAGCACAGTGGTTAATACTGTTGCTTCACAGCTCCAGGGTCCCAGGTTCGATTCCCGCTTGGGTCACTGTGTGCGGAATCTGCACGTTCTCCCCGTGTCTGCATGAGTTTCCTCTGGGTGCTCCGGTTTCCTCCCACAAGTCCCAAAAGATGTGCTTGTTAGGTAAATTGGACAGTCTGAATTCTCCCTCGATGTCCCCAAACAGGTGCCGGAGTGTGGCGACTCGGGGATTTTCACTGTAACTTCATTGCAGTGTTAATGTAAACCTACTTGTGACACTAATAAAGATTATTATCTACCCCCACCCTGTCACACACTCCCCCTTTCCCCCACCCCCTCACACACTCTCTCCACCTCCAGCCCTCACAAGCATTCTCTCCACCTCCACCCCTTCACACACTCTCTCTACACCCACCCCCTCAGACACATTTCCCCCCACCCACCTCACACACACTCTCTCTTCCCTGTACTCCTCACACACACTCTCCGTACCCCCACTCCCTCACACTCTTCCACCCCCTCACACACACTTCCTCCCCACCCCTCACACACACATTACCCCCATCCCACCCCACACTTGTTCCCACCTCTGTAGCCACCTAAAATGGCTGATTCCCTATTAATTTGGCCAAAACCCGATTTAAAATGGCTAACCGAAAAGGCTGATGGGAAAAGCAGCCAACAGGACCCAAACGGACAGCTGTAGACAGAATTGCGTACTCAAGACTATTAGCAGCACATTAACCCAGACATCTGCAGTTTAATAGGCTATCCCCGGGAACAATTGCAACATATTAGCAATTGAATGCCGGGCCAGACCTGTCGGCGCCTGCAGTGGCCGAAACAAAGACAGGTGAACGACCACCCCCCGATCAAGGAATCGCCCCATTATTAGAGCATATCGAACCCAGTGATTGGGAACAAGTCCAATCACTTGGGACTCAGGGTCAAGGGCCGCCCCGCGAGGCGGGAAGCCCCTGGGCCCTATAAGGTGAGGGGCCAAGTTCAGATCTCGCTCTCTCTCCCTTCTCCTGCTCGCCACCTTCGCAAGAACATCGACCAGAAACTGTAAGTTTGACTCCAGCGATCGCTACCCGATAGAGACTCCTAGCCATCGACCCGTATCAGCCTTTTGAATCCCGCGGGCCAGATCCGATTCGATAAGCCATTCGTTTCCCTGACCTGGTGGGCCCTTCCTAAAGTTAAGTATTGGCCAGTAGTGGTAGGTTTCGATATAGATGGTAGGATTATTGTGTAAGCATTTATTGTTGAACATAATAAATGACCGTTGATTTCAATCTTACTAAGCGGTGTGTTGACTTATTAGTCATAACTCGAGCTTGAACCACGTGGCGGTATCAGAAAGATACCTGGCGACTCGTGAGCAAAGGTGACATAATCAGAGCTAATAAACTAAGGCTAAAAAGAGCAACTCCTCCCACCAACCCCACCTCCACTACAGTTGTACAGTGGTAACATTGAGGTGTTGGAGCTCTAAGAATATGCGTCGTCCATATCATTTCTCAATCTTCTGTTATGTTGTATTAGTCATTAAAGTTCCCACACGTCAGTAAAACCATGCTTTTTAAGTGAAAAATATTAGTGCCAGTTGGCATTTTATTTTGAACCATGAATCATTAGTCTTTACCATAACTAGAATTTTGTTATGTAACAGTTTAATTATGTAATTCAAGCCTATTAAATACATGAATTACTGAGCTTTACTCACAAGATATGGAACAAAACTGGGTGAAGAGTTAAGAGACAGATCAGTCATAATGGCAGAAGAAGCTCAATGGGGCTGAAAGGCCTACTCCGAATGTATGAGGCTTGGCACATGGGTGCAAGCATTCAAGCAACAAGCTCTTTCACCAGTCAATCCAACATCTCAAAAAAATATTAGTCAGCTAAATTAATGGGCGCGATCTTCCGGCCGCATTACACTCACGCTCCAGCGTAAAGAGGCCGGTGAATAGCGGGAGAGGCCAAATACGGGTACCGCGTGCCAAACAGTTTGCGATGCAACCGGCCCGCCCCCGTAGGCGAAATAGGCAACTTGCCATAGCGTGGCGAGAAACCAATTATCACCACTTAAGCCCCATTTCCATACAATTGACGAAAGTCACCTGTCATCCAACAGCCTCCTACCATTTACTGACCCCCCAGCAAGTGCTCATGCTGGCGCCGATTGGTACTCTCTTTGCTCACAGGCAAAGAGCTCGGGGGAACTGGACTTGCTGCCCCTGTGCTCGGCGGGGCGTGGGGGACCCTCTGGAGGGTGGCGGGGGAGACACCTGGGGGGGCAATCGCTCATAGCACCACCATGCCAACCCTTGGATCGCAACCCAATTCCAGGGGCAAACCCTGTCCCTGTCCCGTCTGCCCCACTGATCACCCATAACCCCCACCGACTGCTGAGGCCTCTGGCTGCGTGGCTGAACGCTATCGTTAATACGGAATTGGCAATCGTGGTTAAGTGAACACTTGACACATGCCAAGTGAGTTCCTGTGGGTGGGCAGGCCATGTAGCAAGTAGCATGTGGGAGTCATTGCCTAGTTTTCCAATTGAACCTTGATGCCTGGACACTGTGTGTCCAGGAACCTCCCCAGGTCAGCATCCCCAAATCTTGGGGCCGGTCTCCTCGGTGCCATCGCCACGAGCAGGCTGGGGTTGGCTGAGCAAGTGCAGCCTAAGTGCTGCTCGGCATTGTTAGCAGGGAGCTGGCGAGCCCGTTCCCAGCGAATAAGCTGGCGAGCTGGCATTCAGGGCGAGAAGCCCATGAGGCCTCATTAAGTGGACCAATTAACGTTGAATAGTGTTGCCGGCCTCACCGGGCCTAGTGCCAGGAAGCTCACGGCAATTTCCGCTCGCTACAGCATTTGGAAATCTTTCCGTAGAATCCCGCTCAATGGCTCACTTAGTAACTCTCCAATTTTCTACAGCATTCAAGGTATCAGGGCCAGCAACCTGATCAACCTTCAGTGCCTCAAATCAACTCGGGCCATTAATGTATTTACATATAAGGAGTGTGGTAGGCTATATTAGGGGTATCGCGGTACCTAGATGGGATGTAGTTTATTCTGTAGGATGAGTGGTGGAACCTGCCTGCTGGTTCCACCCAGCAGGCGGAGCATAAGAGTCTGTGTTTCACCCACAGCAGTCATTCTGTACTGGAGCTGCTGGGGTAACTACTTGTTCATTAAAGCCTTTAATTGGACTACAATCTCGCTTCAGTAGTGATTGATCGTGCATCAATTTAATGAACAAAATTGAAGAATGGCTGCTCTCCGCATCAAGTCAGAGTGTCTACAAATCAACCCCCACACGGCAAATGCAGCAGCAACTTTTAAACATTGGCTGACATGTTTCAACGGGTACATCAGGACGGCCCCGACTACCCCCACGGAGGAACAGAAAATGCAAGGCCTCCACTCAAGGGTGAGCCCAGAAATCTACACGCTTATCGAAGACGCGGACGGTTTCGAGGACGCAATGACTTTGTTAAATCAGGTATACGCTCGACATCTTTTAGCTACCAGACAGCAGATCCCAGGGGAATCACTGGACGATTTTTACCGCGCATTGTTAGTGTTAGGTAGAAACTGTAACTGTCCACAAGTCTCAGCCAATGACCACACCAAACTCTTAATACGGGGTGCTTGTTTTGTGGTCATGCTGTCCTCTAAAATCCGCCAGCGACTGCTGCAAAACGACACGCTGGAGCTTAAAGAGGCACGGAGACTTGCGCACTCCCTAGATGTAGCCTCCCGCAACACCCAGGCCTACGTTCCCGACCGCGCAGCACCCGTATGGACAAGGTGGACCCCACCCGCAGCCGATTCCAAAGCACCCCTAAATTCCCCACAAGCTTGTGCAGTGCGGCAGCCAGGAAACCCCGGGGGGGGGGAGGGGCCGATGCTATTTTTGCGGGCAAAACAAACACCCCCGGCAATGCTGCCCGGCCCGATCTGCAATTTGCAAGGGCTGCGGGAAGAAGGGGCACCTCGTGGCAGTATGCCAGGCCCGGTCGGCCGCCGCTGTCTCCACAGGCGAACCGAGCCCACTGCCATTCCTCTCCTCACAGGCCATGTGCGATTCATGGGGGCAGCCATCTTGGATGACGTCTCAGGACCCCGATTCGGCTGGCCATATATCGCCTGATGAGATCTCCCAGCTGGCCATGTGCGATTCATGGGGGCAGCCATCTTGGATGACGTCTCAGGACCCCGACTCGGGTGGCCGTGTATCGCCCGACGAGATCTCTCAGCTTCTGCCACAACTTGCCTCAGTGACACTGGACCAGTCTCGGCCCCGAACGCTTTCAACCGCTACGACATCGGTACTCATCAACGGGCACAAGACATCCTGCTTGATCACTCTGGGAGCACGGAGAACTTCATCCATCCCAATACGGTAAGACACTGCTCCCTCGCTGTACACCCGATTAAACAAAAGATCTCCCTGGACTCTGGGTCCCACTCTGTGGAGATCCGGGGGTATTGCATAGCCAACTTCACGGTCCAGGGCGTGGAGTTCAATAACTTCCGACTCTACATCCTCCCCCATCTCTGCGCCACCACACTCCTGGGGCTGGACTTCCAGGAGTAACCTGCAAAGTTTAACGTTCAAATTCGGCTGCCTCACACCCCCCCTCACTGTCTGCGGCCTCGCGACCCTCAAGGTCGACCCGCCTTTCCTGTTTGCAAACCTTACCCCCGATTGGAAACCCGTCACCACCAGGAGCAGACGGTACAGTGCCCAGGACCGGACCTTCATTACGTCGGAAGTCCAACGGTTACTAAAGGAAGGCATTATCGAGACCAGCAACAGCCCGTGGAGAGCTCAAGTGGTGGTTGTAATGACCGGCGAGAAATATAAGATGGTCATAGACTACAGTCAGACCATCAACAGGTATACACAGCTCGAAGCGTACCCTTTCCCCCGCATATCTGAAATGGTCAACCAGATAGCTCAATACAAGGTTTTCTCCACAGTAGACCTTAAATCAGCCTACCACCAGCTCCCCATTCGCCCGGACGACCGCAAGTACACTGCATTCGAAGCAGATGTGCGGCTCTACCACTTTCGAAGGGTTCCCTTTGGTGTCACAAATGGGGTCTCGGTCTTCCAACGAGAGATGGACCAAATGGTTGACCGGTACGGTCTGTGGGCCACGTTCCCGTACCTCGACAATGTCACCATCTGTGGCCACAACCAGCAGGACCACGACACCAATCTCCGCAAATTCCTCCATACCGCAAAAATCCTTAATTTAACCTATAACAAGGACAAATGCGTGTTTAGCACCGATCGCCTAGCCATCCTCGGCTACGTAGTGCATGATGGAGTCAAAGGCCCAGATCCCGAACGCATGCGCCACCTCATGGAGTTTCCCCTCCCCCACTGCCCAAGGCCCTGAAACGTTGCCTGGGCTTCTTTTCTTATTACGCACAGTGGGTCCCCAATTATGCGGACAAGGCCCGGCCACTAATCCAGTCCACGGTTTTTCCCCTATCGGCAGAGGCCCGCCAGGCTTTCAGTCGCATCAAAGCAGACATCGCCAGGGTGACGATGCACGCAATCGATGAGTCCCCCCCTTCCAGGTCGAGAGCGACGCATCAGACGTAGCTCTGGCTGCCACCCTCAATCAGGCAGGCAGACCCGTGGCCTTCTTTTCACGCACCCTCCACGCCTCAGAAATCCGCGATTCCTCCGTCGAGAAGGAGACCCAAGCCATCATCGAAGCTGTGCGGCATTGGAGGCATTACCTGGCCGGCAGGAGATTCACTCTCCTCACTGACCAACGGTCGGTAGCCTTCATGTTTGACAATGCACAGCGGGGCAAAATTAAGAATGATAAGATCTTACGGTGGAGGATCGAGCTCTCCACCTATAATTACGAGATCTTGTATCATCCCGGGAAGCTCAACGAGCTTCCTGATGCCCTGTCCCGCGGCACTTGTGCCAGTGTACAAGTAGACCGACTCCGGACCCTCCACGACAACTTCTGCCACCCGGGGGTCACCCGGTTCTTCCACTTTGTTAAAACCCGCAATCTGCCCTCCTCCATTGAGGAGGTCAGGGCCGTAACCAGAAACTGCCAAATCTGCGCGGAGTGCAAGCCGCACTTCTACAGGCCAGAGAAAGCGCACCTGGTGAAGGCTTCCTGCCGCTTTGAACGCCTCAGCGTAGATTTCAAAGGGCCCCTTCCCTCCACCGACCGCAACACGTATTTCTTAAACGTGATTGATGAGTACTCCCGGTTCCCTTTCACCATCCCCTGTCCCGACGTGACGGCTGCCACCGTCATTAAAGCCCTCCACAGCATCTTTACCCTGTTCGGTTTCCCAGCCTACATCCATTGCGATAGGGGGTCCTCCTTCATGAGTGACGAGCTGCGTCAATTCCTGCTCAGCAAGGGCATTGCCTCCAGTAGGATGACCAGTTACAATTCTAGGGGAAACGGGCAGATAGAGAGGGAGAACGGGACGGTCTGAAAGGCCGTCCTACTGGTCCTACGGTCCAAGAATCTCCCAGTGTCCCGATGGCAGGAGGTCCTCGCCGATGCACTTCACTCCATCCGATCACTACTGTGCACTACTACCAACGAAACACCTCATGAATGTCTCCTTGCCTTCCCTAGGAAGTCCTCCTCGGGGACCTCCCTCCCAACATGGCCGGCAGCCCCCGGACCCGTCCTACTCCACAAACACGTACGGGCCCACAAGTCGGACCCATTGATCGAGAGGGTACATCTCCTCCATGCTAACTCCCAGTACACCTATGTGGCACACCCCGACGGCCGACAACACATGGTCTCCCTCCGGAATCTGGCCCCCGCTGGATCCCCACCCTCACCCCACCCCTCCCCCCCCACCAGCCCCAACCATTTTTTCAGCAGCGCACACCACCGCAGCCCCCTTCCCAGGAGGATCCGTTCTCCCACTGGCCCCATCCGGATGCGATGAAGCTGAAGACGACACGCTCCCAGAGCCACAGATGCCCGAGCCGACGCCAGCATCACCGCCGGGACTGCAACGATCGCAGAGGATGACCAGGGCCCCCGACCGGTTGATAGTTTCATTATAAAATGAACTTGTAAATAATTGTCTGTAAATATGTGTATTGCATGTAAAGGCACCGATGGGTACCGCTATAACCTCTACCACTGTAAAAGCAAGGCCACCACCCCCGCCGGACTTTTTTTTTAAACAGGGGGTGAATGTGGTAGGCTATATTAGGGGTATCGCGGTACCTAGGTGGGATGTACCTTATACTGTAGTATGAGTGGTGGATCCTGCCTGCTGGTTCCGCCCAGCAGGCGGCGCATAAGAGTCTGTGTTTCGCCCAGAGCAGTCATTCTGCACCGGAGCTGCTGGGGTAACTACTTGTTCATTAAAGCCTTCAATTGGACTACAATCTCGCTTCAGTAGTGATTGATCGTGCATCAAGGAGTCAATATCTAAAGCATTTGTACCCATCACTGTTATCATCTTCAATAACGAAAATGAACACTGTTTATAAATTTACATTTCAGCCATATCCTACTCAATCCTCACCACCATGCTAAATCTTTCAAAGGACTTCTGTGGCTTTATTGGCCACAAACAGAACTTATAAAGCTTTACCATGGAAGTATCACCTGAACAGTTGTTTTTCTCAATTTTTGGCATTCAATTGTGGCTTTTGTTAACATCAGGTGTATGGGATATATACATGCAATGTTGCCATTGTTTTATGCTTTGTGAAATATTATTTTTTCAGACTACTTTCCCTATGTACCTACATTAAGTCATTTAGATTTCGGCTTAGCATATGCTCTGCTATTTATGAAAAGGGCATAACAAGATTTTCTGCCTATATTTGTAAATAATTTTATTTTCCATCTCTTTAACAGCGACACGTTGGCACCATAACAGCATAAGACATAGGAGCAGAATTAGGCCACTCTGCCCATCATAAGAACATAAGAACTAGGAACAGGAGTAGGCCATCTGGCCCCTTGAGCCTACTCCGCCATTCAATGAGATCATGGCTGATCATTTTTGGACTCGGCTCCTCTTTCCGGCCCGAACACCAAAACCCTTAATCCCTTTATTCTTAAAAAAACTATCGATCTTTATCTGAAAAACATTTAATGAAGGAGCCTCAACTGCTTCACTGAGCAAGGAATTCCATAGATTCACAACCGTTTGGGTGAAGAAGTCCCTCCTAAACTCAGTCCTAAATCTACTTCCCCTTATTTTGAGGCTATGCCCCCTAGTTCTGCTTTCACCCGCCAGTGGAAACAACCTGCCCGCATCTATCCTATCTATTCCCTTCAAAATTTTATATCTTTCTATAAGATCCCCCCCGCATCCTTCTAAATTCCAACGAGTACAGTCCCAGTCTACTCAACCTCTCCTCGTAATCCAACCCTTAAGCTCTGGGATTAACCTAGTGAATATCTTCTTCACACGCTCCAGCGCCAGTACGTCCTTTCTCAAGTAAGGAGACCAAAACTGAACACAATATTCCAGGTGTGGCCTCACTAACACCTTATACAATTGCAGCATAACCTCCCTAGTCTTAAACTCCACCCTCTAGCAATGAAGGACAAAACTCCATTTGCCTTCTTAATCACCTGTTGCACCTGTAAACCAACTTTTTGCGACTCATGCACTAGCACACCCAGGTCTCTCTGCACAGCGGCATGTTTTAATATTTTATCATTTAAATAATAATCCCTTTTGCTGTTATTCCTACCAAAATGGATAACCTCACATCGGGTCTGCTCTGCCATTCAATCATGGCTGATATTTTTCTCATACCCATTCTCCTGCCATTTCCCGTAACCCCGATCCCCTTAATAATCAAGAACATATCTTTCTCTGTCTTAAAGACAGAGATCTAGCCTCCACAGCCTTCTGCAGCAAAGAGTTCGACAGATTCACCACCATCTGGCTGAAGAAATTCCTCCTCATCTCTGTTTTAAAGGATTGTCCCTTTAGTCTGAGATTGTGCCCTCTGATTCTAGTTTTTCCTACAAGTGGAAACGTCCTCTCCACGTCCACTTTATCCAAGCCTCGCAGTATCCTGTAAGTTTCAATAAGATCCACCCTCATCCTTCTAAACTCCAATGAGTACAGACCCAGATCCTCAACCATTCCTCATACAACAAGCTCTTCATTCCAGGGATCATTCTTGTGAACCTCATCTGGACCCTTCAAAGGCCAGCACACGCTTCCTTAGATACGGGGCCCAAAACTGCTCACTATACTCCAAATGGGGTCTGACCAGAGCCTTATACAGCCTCAGAAGTACATCCCTGCTCTTGCATTCTTGTCCTCTCAACATGAATGCTAACGTTCCATTTTCCTTCCTAACTGCCGACTGAACCTGCACATTAACCTTAAGAGAATCTTAAACAAGGACTCCGAAGTCCCTTTTGTGCTTCTGATTTCCTTAGCATTTCCCCATTTAGAAAATAGCCTATGCCTTCATTCCTCCTTCCAAAATAAATAACCTCACATTTTACCACTTGTATTCCATCTGCCACTTCTTTGCCCACTCTCCTATTCTGTCCAATCCTCCTACAGCCCCCCCCCCCCGCTTCCTCAATACTCCCTGTCTCTCTGCATATCTTTGTATCATGTGCAAACTTAGCAACAGTGCCTTCAGTTACTTCTTCCACATCATTAATGTATATTGTGAAAAGTTGTGGTCCCAGCACTGACCCCTGAGGCACACCACTAGTAACCTGCTGCCATCGTGAAAAAGGCCCCTTTATCTCCACTCTCTGCCTTCTGCCAGTCAACCAATCCTCTATCCATGCCAGGATCTTACCCTTAAACCATAGGCTCTTAACTTATTTAACAGTCTCCTATGCGGCTCCTTGTCAAAGGCCTTCTGGAAATCTAAATAAATCACATCCACTGCTTCTCCTTTGTCTAATTTCCTTGTTACAATGGTTAGCACTGCTGCCTCACAGCGCCATGGTCCTAGATTCAATTCCAACCTTGGGTGACTCTGTGTGAAGTTTGCACGTCCTCCCCGTGCCTGTGTGGGTTTCCTCCAGGTGCTCCGGTTTCCTCCCACAGTCCAAAGATGTGCTGGTTAGGTGGATTGGCCATGCTCAAATTGCCCCTTACTGTCCAGGGATATAACGGTTAGGTGGGGTTACGGGGAATGGGCTTAGGTAGGGAGCTCTTTCAGAGGGTCGGTGCAGACTTGATGGGCCGAATAGTCTTCTGCTGCACTGTAGAGGTTCTATGATTGTATTTCCATAAGCCAACACAACCTAATCTCCACTCTGAAACCTTTCTTTATACGTGAAAATTGAACCAGCAATAATGTTCTTCACCAAATGAAATCTGATGATAGGATGACTATTAATATGAATTGAGGGGTTGTTAGGAGATGGAATGTTCCCACCAGAAACAGTGGCACGAACAGAATTCATCATACATTTCATATTGGAAATAAAACAATAGAGAAGAATGGGAAATAGGACAATGTGGATCGTTCTTTGAGAGCTGTGCAATTACAATGCTTGATGGAGTAGCTTCCTTCTGTGCTGTGAAATTCTACAGTTCCCACATGGGAATCGGCTAGCATCTCAGGTGTACTGCGAAAAAGCATTACTTTCCAACGTGCTGAGTAAGGAAGAAATTTTTGCCTGCATCCTCAACCATATTTTCTGTACGACCTATTAAATAATGCAAAGCACCCTAATTTCTGACCATTGTCATTGTTTTGTAATTTACGCAGCCTTTTTGTTTTCGGTATTGTGATTATGCTTCAAACAGGACAAATGAAGAGACTGACAACATTTCCGGGGTCGAAAGAATCCTTTAAATTCCTGGAGAATAGGGCAGCACGGTGGCGTAGTGGTTAGCACTGCTGCCTCACGGCGCCGAGGTCCCAGGTTTGATACCGGCTCTGGGTCACTGTCCATGTGGAGTTTGCACATTCTCCCCATGTTTGCGTGGGTTTCGGCCCCACAACCGAAAGATGCGCAGGTTAGGTGGATTGGCCACACTAAATTGCCCCTTAATTGGAAAAAATGAATTGGGTACTCTAAATTAATTTTTTTTAAATTGCTGGAGAATTTGGCACTACGTGACCCAAGTCTTGATCCTCATAAAATATTCATGAGGTTGGGAAGCCTAAAGGGATCACAGCCCAGGTGCTGGGATTATATGATGTAGGCCATTGCCTGATTCGCTCCTGCTTGCGATAACACAAAGAACAAAGAAAAAGAACAAAGAAAAGTACAGCACAGGAACAGGCCCTTCGGCCCTCCAAGCCTGTGCCGACCATGCTGTCCGTCTAAACTAAAATCTTCTGCACTTCCGGGGTCCATATCCCTCTGTTCCCATCCTAATAATGTAATTTTGTCAAGGTGCCCATTATACTTCACTATCGTCCCTGCTTCCACCACCTCCTCCGGTAGCGAGTTCCAGGCACCCACTACCCTTTGTGTAAAAAACTTGCCTCGTACATCTCCTCTAAACCTTGCCCCTCGCACCTTAAACCTATGCCCCCTAGTAATTGACCCCTCTACCCTGGGAAAAAGCCTCTGACTATCCACTCTGTCTATGCCCCTCATAATTTTGTAGACCTCTATCAGATCGCCTCTCAACCTCCGTCGTTCCAGTGAGAACAAACCGAGTTTATTCAACCTCTCGTCATAGCTAATGCCCTCCATACCAGGCAACATCTTGGTAAATCTCTTCTGCACCCTCTCTAAAGCCTCCACATCCTGGTAGGGTGGCGACCAGAATTGAACACTATACTCCAAGTGTGGCTTAATTAAGGTTCTATACAGCTGCAACATGACTTGAAAATTTTTATACTCAATGCCCCGGCCAATGAAGGCAAGCATGCCGTATGCCTTCTTGACTACCTTCTCCACCTGTGTTGCCCCTTTCAGTGACCTGTGGACCTGTACACCTAGATCTCTGACTGTCAATACTCTTGAGGGTTCTACCATTCTGTATATTCCCGATCTGCGTTAGACCTTCCAAAATGCATTACCTCACATTTGTCCGGATTAAACTCCATCTGCCATCTCTCCGACCAAGTCTCCAAACAACCTAAATCCTGCTGTATCCTCTGACAGTCCTCATCGCTATCCGCAATTCCACCAACCTTTGTGTTGTCTGCAAACTTACTAATCAGACCAGTTCCATTTTCCTCCAAATCATTTATATATACTACAAACAGCAAAGGTCCCAGCACTGATCCCTGCGGAACACCACTAGTCACAGCCCTCCAATCAGAAAAGCACCCCCCCATTGCTACTCTCTGCCTTCTGTGACCTAGCCAGTTCTGTATCCATCTTGCCAGCTCACCCCTGATCCCGTGTGACTTCACCTTTTGTACCAGTCTGCCATGAGGGACCCTGTCAAAGGCCTTACTGAAGTCCATACAGACAACATCCACTGCCTTACTTGCATCAATCATCTTTGTGACCTCTTCGAAAAACTCTATCAAGTTAGTGAGACACAACCTCCCCTTTACAAAACCGTGCTGCCACTCGCTAATACGTCCATTTGCTTCCAAATGGGTAGAAAGGAAGAAAGCACATTAATAGAAAAACAGAATATATTGCAGGCTTGGAGTGGTCAGAGGGGTTCATCACTTGTTCTTTGAATACAGTCCCAACCAAACTCCATCCACCAACCCCTGCTCCACCAGCCTGAATTTATCCTCGTATTGGACAACCTCTCAATTAATTCCACTCACTTCCTCCAAATAAGAAGTGTTGTAATGGGAATCGTATGGGTTGTAACTGTGCCTACCTTTTTGTTTGAAATGTAGGACTTTCTTTGTTCTAGTCTGACTCAGATCCACTCACTCCCCTCCTTTTCCAGTGCTTTGATGATGGTATCAATGCTATTCCTGCTCCTTTCCTGAACTAGAAAATTTAATCAGATTTGCTTCCAATTCTCACGTTTCCCTTGCCTTCAGACGGTCAATCTCCAACTCTTCCCTTACTTCCTTGGCTTCTCTGTCTCCATCTCTAAGAATAGGCTGTTGACTAACGCCCACTGTAAACTCACTGACTCCCACACCTGGATGACAATTTCTCACACCATGCTTCCTAGAAGCGCTCTATTCCATTCACTCAGTGTCTCCATCTCCATTGTATCAGTTCTGATAACACCATCTTCCACACCAGTGCTTCTGAAATGTCTTTCTCTTGTCTCAACAGAAGATTTACCCAACTGTTGTTGACGTGATCTTCTACCATTCATCCCACTTTTTGTAATTCTGCTCTCACTCCTCCACCACTTCCAGGTCAAAAGGGGTTCACCACTTGTTTCTTTTATTAAATAAATTTAAAGTACCCAATTCTTTTATTTCCAATTAAGAGGCAATTTAGTGTGGCCAATCTACCTACCCTGCACATCTTTTGGTTGTTGGTGGCAGACACGTCGGGAGAATGTGCAAACTCCACACTGACAGTGACCCGGGGCCGGGATCGAACCCGGGTACTCAGCGCTGTGAGGCAGCAGTGCTAACCACTGCGCCACCGTGCCTCCCCAACACTTGTTCCTTGAATGCAGGCCCAACCCCTTGCCCTCAATTTCCATACCACCAACCTCTAAATTCAACACCTAATCCTCTGCCATTTCCACCACCTAATACATGATGACCGGTCCTTCCTCCCTCTCCAATTTCAGAATTCTGAAGGGCCCGTTCCTTTTGTGACAGCCTGGTCCATTCCTCTTTCATCACCAGCATCTTCCCCCCCCATCCATCCCCATCTCTTATAGTATCTCCCCCCCACCCCCGCACCCCCGCACCCCATCCCCACTCTCAACACACCTTCCTCCCTTACCCACACCCACAGCACCTTCCCCCCATCCCCACCCCCACAGCACCTTCCCCCCCACCCCAACCCCAGAGCACCTTCCCCCCCATCCACCCCCACAGCACCTTCCCCACCCCCTCTCACACCACCTTCCCCCCCCACCCGACCCCCATAGCACCTTCCCCCCATCCCCACCCCACAGCACCTTCCCCACCCCCCCTCCCACACCACCTCTCCCCCACCCCCACAGCATCTTCCCCACCCCCCTCTCACACCACCTTCCCCCCCACCCCACCCCCACAGCACCTTCCCCCCCAACCCCACTCCCACAGCACCTTCCCCACCCCCCCTCCCACACCACCTTCCCCCCACCCCCACTCCCACAGCACCTTCCCACCCCCTCCCACACCACCTTCCGCCCCATCCCCACTCCCACAGAACCTTCCCCACCCCCTTCCCACACCACCTTCTCCCCCACAGCACCTCCCCCCCACCCCAACTCCCACAGCACCTTCCCCACCCCACTCCCACACCACCTTCCCCCAACCCCACAGCACCTTCCCCCCCACCCCCACACCCACACCACCTTCCCCCCCATCCCCACTCCAATACCATCATCCCCACCGCCATCCCCACTGCACCTTCCCCACCCCCACTCCCACACCACCTTCCCCCTATCCCCACCCCACAGCACATTCTCCCCCACCCCATCCCCACTCCCACAGCATCTTCTCCCCCACCCCATCTCCACTCCTCAACACCTCCCCCAGCCCGTCCCCACTCCCACAGCACCTTCCAGCCCATCCCCACCCCCACCGCACATCCCCCCCACCCCAACTCTCACAGCACCTTCTCCGCGCCCCACCCCCACTCTCACAGCACCTTCCACCCGACCCCATTCCCACAGTATCCTCCCCACCCCCACAGCACCTTCCATCCCTCCCCACCCCCACAGCACCTTCCACCCTATCCCCACCCCCACAGCACCTTCCCCCCACCCGACCCGCACAGCACCTTCCCCCCCACTCCATCCACACCCCCACAGCACCTTACCCCCCCACCCCAACCCCATTCCTACACCACCTTCCCCCTCATCTCCACCCCCACTCCCACAGCACCTTGCCCCGCATCCCCACCCCCACAGCAACTTCCCCCGCATCCCCGCCCCCACAGCACCTTCCCCCCATCCCCTCCCCCACAGCACCTTCCACACATCCCATCCCCACCCCCACAGCACCTTACCCCCCACAGCACCTTCCCCCCCTCCCCACCCCCACAGCACCTTCCCCCCCATCCCCTCCCCCACAGCACCTTCCACCCATCCCATCCCCACAGCACCTTACCCCCCACCCCATCCCCACTCCCACAGCACCTTCCCCCCCTCCCCACCCCACAGCACCTTCCCCCCCATCCCCTCCCCCACAGCACCTTCCACCCACCCCATCCCCACCCCCACAGCACCTTACCCCCCCACTCCCATACACCTTCCCCCTCATCCCCACCCCCATCCCCACAGCACCTTCCCCCCACCCCATCCCCACTCCGACAGCACCTTCCCCCTCATCCCCACTCCCACAGCATCTTCCCCCCCACCCCTTCTCCACTCCCCAACACCTCCCCCGCCCGTCCCCACTCTCACAGCACCTTCTCCGCCCCCCACCCCCACACTCACAGTACCCCCCCCCATCCCCACTCTTAAAGCACCTTCCACCCAATCCCATTCCCACAGTACTCCCCCACCCCCACTCCCACAGCACCTTCCATCCCCCCCACCCCCACTCTCACAGCACCTTCCACCCGACCCCATTCCCACAGTACCACCCCCACTCCCACAGCACCTTCCATCCTCCCCACCCCCACTCTCACAGCACCTTCCACCTGACCCCATTCCCACAGTACCACCCCCACTCCCACAGCACCTTCCACCCCACCCATTCCCACTCTCACAGCACATTCCCCCGACCCCATTCCCACTCCCACAGCTCCTTTCGCCCCCCACCCCCTCCCCAATCCCACAGCACCTTCTACCCCAGCACACCCACACACCCTAGCACCTCCCCCCACCCTCACAGCACCTGCCCCCCACCCCGTCCCCAATCCCACAGCATTTCCCACCCCAGCCCACCCCTACTCCCTCAGCACCTTCCCCCTCTCTCGCAGCACCTCCCCAATCCCACAGCACCTTCCACCCCAGCCCACCCCCACTTTTGCAGCATGTAGCCCCCCCCCCCCCCCCCCCGCCCCAATCCCAAAGCCTGAAGCTGCAGGAGATGCAACCCTTTCCAGTTAATTTTGTCTTTTCTCACCTCCCAAGGCACCAAAGACGCTTTACAGGAAGAAACAGCGATTTACATGTACTTCTTTCAATTTAGCAAACTGCACTCACTGCTCAGAATGTGGTTCCCTCAACATTGGAAGACCAAAGGCAGACTGGGTGACCGCTTTGTGGGACGTCCCTGTTCAGCTGCAAAGGCGTCCCTGAATTTCTGGTAGTCTCTCATTCTCTGTCCTACTCCCACTTTGATCTTTTTATCGTTGTCCTCCTAAACTATTCCTCTGAAGCTCCACGTAAGCTTTGTCATCGTTCAGCTAGGCATTTTGCAGCCTCCCGGAGTGAACACTGATTGCAACAATTTCAGATCGTAGCATCTCTCCAGCCAGCCACATTTTCAGATAGCAGCTGTTGGTGCTAATTCTATTTTGCCATTCACACCTCCTCTAGACCTAGAGCCCATCTGGTTGACTAATGTCCTTTAGGAAACCTGCTGTCCTTACCTAGTCTATCCTAATGTAGTTCCAGACCCACAGCAATGGGACCCTCTTAAATATCCTCCGAAGTGCCCTAGAAAGCCAGTCAGTTGTATCAAAACCGCTAAAAAGACAACAAAAGGAATAAAACCAAACGGACCACCCAGCATCGACCTAGGTACTGGAAACGACAACGGCAAACCCAGCACCGTCGACCCTGCAAAGTCTTCCTTAGTAACATCTGGGGGCTGGTGTCAATATTGGGAGAGCTGTCTCACAAACCAGCCAAGCAACAGGCTGACATTGTCATATTCACAGAATTATACTTTACATATAATATCCCAGACATAACCATCACCATTCCTGGATATGCTCTATTCCACCGGCAGGACAGACCTGGCAGAGGTGGTGACGGCACATTGCTATACGGTTGAGCGGGAGTATCGTTGGAAGTCCTCCACATTGATTCTGGACATGTTGATGTCTCATGGCACAAGGTCAAACATAGGCAAGGAAACCTCCTGCTGATTACCATGTATTGTCCACCCTCTGCTGATGAGTCAGTCCTCCTCCATCTTGAACACCACTTGAAGGAAGCACTGAGGGTGGCAAGGGCACAGAATGTATTATGGGAGGGGGCCTTCAATGTCCATCACCAAGAGTGGCTTGGTAGTACCACCACAGACCAAGTTGGCCGGGTCCTAAAGGACGTAGCTGGTAGATTGGGTCTGCGACAGATGGTGAGAGAACCAACAAGAGGGAAAACAAGCTTGACCTCATCCTCACCAATCTGCTTGCTGCAGATGCATTTGTCCAGGACATTATTTGTCAGAGTAACTTTGGACAGTCCTTGTGGAGCCAAAGTCCTGTCTTCACATAGAGGATACCCTCCATTGTGTTCTGTGGCACTACCACTGAGCTAAATGGGATAGACTTTGAACAGATATAGCAACTCAAGACTTGGCATCAATGAGGTGCTGTAGGCAGCAGAACTGTGCTCAATCAAAATCTGTAACTCATGGCCCAAAATATCCCCATTCTACCATTACCATCAAGCCAGGGGATCAACCCTGGTTCAATGAAGAGTACAAGAGGGCATGCCAGGAGCAACACCAGGCAGACCTAAAATGAGGTGTCAACCTGGTGAAACTACAACACAGGGCTACTTGCCAACCAGCAGAAGCAGCAAGTGATAGACAGAACTAAGCGATTCCATTACCATAGGATTAGATCTAAGCTCTGAAGTCCTGCCACATCCAGTCACCAGTGGTAGTGGACAATTAAACAACTCACTGGATGAGGAGGCTCCACAAATATCCCCAACCTCAATGATGGAGGAGACAACACATCTGTGAAAAAGATAAGGCTGATACATTTGCAACAATCTTAGGGGAGGCGGTGGCTTAATGGTAGTGTCACTGGACTAGTAAACCAAAGGCCCAGAGTAATGCAGGTTCAAATCCCACCACTGGGAATGGTGAAATCGAAATTCAATAAAAATGATGACCAATGTCAATTGTCGTAAAAACCCATCTGGTTTACTAATGTCCTTCAGGGAGGGAAATCTGCCATCCTTACCAGGTTTGGCCTTCATGTGACTCCAGACCCACAGCAATGTGGTTGACACGTAACTGCTCCTTCAAGGCCAATCTGGGATTTGCAATAAATGCTGCCACATGTCCCAAGAACAAAAAAAGTCTTTAGCCAGAAGGGCCGAGCGGATGATCTATCTCAACCACTTTTGGAGGTCCCCGACACCACAGATGCCAGTCTGCAGCCAATTCAATTCACTCCACATGATATTAAAAATGGCTGAAGGCACTGGATATTGCAAAGGCAATGGCCCCTGAAAATAATCCAGCAAAAGTTTTTTTTTAAATTTAGAGTACCCAATTATTTGTTTTTCCAATTAAGGGGCAATTTAGCGTGACCAATCCATCTAACCTACACATCTTTGGGTTGTGGGGGTGAAACCCATGGAGACATAGGGAGAATGTGCAAACTCCACACAGACAGTGACCCGGGGCTGGGATCGAACCCGGATCCTCAGCACCATAGGCTGCAGTGCTGGCTACTGTGCCACCGTGCTGCCCAAAATTCCAACAAAAGTACTTATGCTTCAGAACTTGTCGCACCCCAAGCCAAGCTGTCCCAACCTCGATTTGGAGCCGACCCGGACCTCGGAGCTCCCAACACGGCCTAACAACCGACGCCAGCCCCCACATCGCCCGGCCCAGTCCACGGAGCTCCCGACCCGACCCCCGACGACGAGACCCGGCACAACTCGACCCCGAGAGACCCACCCAGTGACCTGACCCGGAGAGGTCCGCCCAGCAACCCGACCTACCTGGAGGTGGCAGAAAGGAAAATCCATGTGGAGGCCCGATTGGGCATACTTCAAGATCCGACCCCAGGAGCTCCCAGGGAGAGGACAGACCACCGGACTCAGCCCAACCTGCCTCAGGAAGCCCCTGCCCATGATTCAGGACCCCCAAAATGGCGGAGACCCCGCACGAGGACCCGAACACGCTGCAAGGTATTCCCGTGCCCACAGAACGCCGGGACCCATCCGGATCGTAAACATGCCCCCTTAGCAACCCCTCTACCTCAACCAGCGCCCGGGACCCTGCCAGACGCGACTCTGGAAATATAACCAGCGCCCTGGTCCTCGCCAGCGCCCTGGACCCAGCCAGATGCAACCACCTACCTTCCACAAGATCAGACTTCTCCTATCGGATCACAGGATCATCCAGTCGCAGCCGTCAACCAAGGAAGCGAGGGAAACGTGGCGGTCTGCAGGTTAGACTGAAGCAACGCGGTTTCAAGACCCCTCTCCCCAGCATACTCCTGGCAAACGTCCAAGCGATCAAAAACAAGCTGGATGAACTTAACGCCAGACTTACCTCTCAGAGGGAAGTAAGAGACTGCTGTGTGCTCTGTTTCACAGAGACATGGCTCACCCCCGTCTCACCGGACTGTGCCATGCAACCTGAAAGCTTCTCAATTCACCGGACGGACCGCACCACGTCATCAGGCATAGCAAAGGATGGAGGGGTTTGCCTCCTCATCAACTCCTCCTGTGCTTTGATGTGGCGACCCTGGTGACCTACTGCTCCCCGGACGTAGAATACCTGACCGTGAAGTGCTGCCCATACTATCTTCCACGTGAGTTCACTTCAGCCATTATCACAGCGGTCTACATCCCACCCCAGGCAGAAGTGAGGAAGGCCTTTGATGAACTATACACAGTTATAAACAACTACAAAACAGAACGCCCGGAGGCCTTGTTCATAGTGGCCGGAGACTTCAACAAGGCCAACCTCAAGAGTGTACTGCCAAAATTCCACCAGCACATCTCCTGTCCCACCAGGGGAGACAACACTCTTGACCACTGCTACTCAAAAATCAAGGGCGCCTAGCGTTCCATCCCTTGACCGCACTTTGGGAAATCAGACCATAAGACGGTGCTCCTTCTCCCAGCATACAAATAGAAACTCAAGCGGGAGAATCCAGCTAAGAAGGTCGTGCAGTGCTGGCCCGAGGAAACAAAAGAGCTCTTACCTGACTGCTTAGAGACAGTGGACTGGTCCATATTTAAGAACTCAGCAACCAACTTAAATGAGTATGCCACCACCGTCACAGACTTCATCAGCAAATGTGTGGACGACTGCGTGCCAAAGAAAGCAGTACGTACGTTCCCCAACCGGAAACCATGACTCAATCGTGGAGATTGACTCCCTACTGAAGGACAGATCTAAGGCGTTCAAGTCAGACAAGAAATCTATACAAGAAATCCAGGTACGACCTCCGCAAAGCCATCCGAGATGCCAAGAGAGAATATCAAACCAAGCTAGAGTCACAGACAGACTCTCGGCGGTTGTGGCAAGGACTAAACAAACATAACGAGCTACAAAGCGAAGCCGAGCAGTATCTCCGGCAGCAGCGCACCCCTCCCCGATGAACTCAATGCATTCTATGCTCGGTTCGAGCAGATAACCAACAATCTGCTGTCGAGTGCCCCTGCAGCCCATAACCCACCCATACTCACCATCACAACTTCCGAAGTCAGATCGGCCTTCCTGAAAGTGAACCCTTGGAAGGCGATGGGCCCGGACGGGATCCCTGGTCGTGCACTCAGAGCCTGCGCGGACCAGCTGGCAGAGGTGTTCGCGGACATCTTTAACTTGTTCCTACTCCACTCCGAGGTCCCCAACTGCTTCAAGAAGACCACCATCATACCAGTGCCAAAGAAGAACCAGGCAACGTGCCTCAATGACTACCGTCCGGTGGCCCTGACTTCAGTCGTAATGAAGTGCTTCGAGAGGTTGATCATGAAGCACATCACCTCCATAATCCCAGAACGCCTTGATCCACTGCAATTCGCATATCGTCGCAACCGGTCCACAGCAGACACCATTTCCCTGGCCATACACTAATCCCTAGAGCATCTCGACAACAAGGACTCCTACATTAGACTCCTATTTATTGACTACAGCTCTGCCTTCAAACCATAATCCCAGCCAAGCTCATATCAATGCTCCAAAGCCTAGGACTTGGCTCCCCACTCTGCAACAGGATCCTTGATTTTCTGACCAATAGACCACAGTCAGTAAGAATGAACAACAACACCTCCTCCACAATAGTCCTCAATACCGGGGCCCCGCAAGGCTGCGTACGTAGCCTCCTACTCTACTCCCTGTACACACACGACTGCATGGCAAAATTTGGTTCCAACTCCATCTACAAGTTTGCTGATGATACGACCATAGTGGGCCGGATCTCGAATAACGACGAGTCAGAATACAGGAGGGAGACAGAGAACCTAGTGGAGTGGTGCAGCGACAACAATCTCTCCCTCAATGCCAGCAAAACTAAAGAGCTGGTCATTGACCTCAGGAAGTAAAGTTCTGTATACACCCCTGTCAGCATCAACGGGGCCGAGATGGAGATGGTTAGCAATTTCAAATTCCTAGGAGTGCACATCTCCAAAAATCTGTCCTGGTCCACCCCCGTCGATGCTACCACCAAGAAAGCACAACAGCACCTATACTTCCTCAGGAAACTAAGGAAATTCGGCATGTCCACATTAACTCTTACCAACTTTTACAGATGCACCATAGAAAGCATCCTATCAGGCTGCATCACAGCCTGATATGGCAACTGCTCGGCCCACGACCGCAAGAAACTTCAGAGAATCGTGAACACCGCCCAGTCCACCACACGAACCTGCCGCCCATCCATTGACTCTATCTATACCTCTATAATCAAAGACCCCTCCCACCCGGCTTACTCACTCTTCCAACTTCTTCCATTGGGCAGGAGATACAGAAGTCTGAGAATATGCACGAACAGACTCAAAAATAGCTTCTACCCCGCTGTTACCAGGATCCTAAATGACCCTCTTATGGACTGACCTCATTAACACTACACCCTGTATGCTTCATCCGATGCCAGTGCTTATGTAGTTACATTGTATACCTTGTGTTGCCCTATTATGTATTTTCTTTTATTCTCTTTTCCTCCCATGTACTTAATGATCTGTTGAGCTACTTGCAGAAAAATACTTTTCACTGTACCTCGGTACACGTGACAATAAACAAATCCAATCCAAATCCAATCCAATCCAGTACAGCTACAACACTGTCATTTACCTGGCAATGTGGAAAATTGCCGAATTATGTCCTGTACACGAAAAACAGGAAAATCCAACCTGGCCATTTACTGTCTCTTCAGTCTACTTTCAATTGCCAGTAAAGTGATGGCAGGGGCACTTTCTTAGCAATTACCCTCTCACTAGTGCTCAATTTGGGTTCTGCCAGGGTCATTCAGCTGCTGACCGCATTACTGCTTGGAGGTCCAACTATGTTAAGGTGTGACATAAATGCAAGCTGTTATTATAGATGCAGGGACTGGAGAATTTGTGCATTGTGTTGGATGCAGGACCAGAGGTAGCAGGGCTGAAAGATTAATATCAGAGAGTGCTTTGTTGGTTTGTTGTCATGTTGCCACCTCCAGCCCATCTTGACAGAGGCAGGCACGAGGGGTGGGGGTGACAACAACCCAGCCACAAGCAGCAAGTAGCCTGTTAAGGCAATTGGAGGGCTTATTAAGGCATATTTTCTGAGGCCAGCTGGAATTTTTCAGTCACTGGTTGGTCCCCGCGGTGATGGCTGGTGTGCGGAAGTGGCCTCCCGGCAGCAGGTTGCAGAGAGCTAGCACTAAGTCCTTCCTCCCATTGCTGACAGACTGGGATAGGCACAATTGCAGTCAATAAGGCACCCCCTCCAGAATGGAGGTTATGCAGCTGGGACCACTTTTTGTCTTGAAAAATAATAAAGTGTGCTCAGAGGGAGCCTCCATCTTGAAACTTCCTCTCTTTCCTACCTGCACCGTCAGTGCCCATCTCAGATTGGCCCTCCAGGCCAGGGGTCTGCTTGATCACCCTCAGTTGGATGGCGAGTGTGCCCCTCTGGTTGGACATCTCAGTCAAAATGGTGCTGTCGCCAAATGCTGGGTTGGGGACCGAGAAATGCCCTCACACTGGGGTCCCAGCCTCAAAATGCTAATTCCGCCCTGAGTCTCAGCCATGTCTCAGTCACCTCTGAGTCAGAAGATTGTTCAAGTCCAGCACCGCCTCAGGACAAAAATTAAGGCTGACACTCAAGTGAAATACTGGGTTCTGAACCATTGGAGGCGCTATCTTGGGCGAGAAACGTTGAAGCTGAGATCTAATTCCCCCTCTATGGTGGATGTAAAAGACCCAGTGGTGGTACATCAAAGAAGAGCAGGGGAGTCATGCCCAGTGTCCTGGCCAATATTTATCCCTCAATCAACAACACAAAAACGAGATTATCCTGCCACGATCACATTGCTGTTTGTGGGAGCTTGCTGTGCACACATTGACTGTCACGTTTCCCACATTGCAATCTGTGGCTAAACTTCAAACTTACTTCATTGGCTGTAGAGCTTATGGGACATCTTGGTGTAATCCAAAGGCGCTATAACAACGCAAATCTTTATTTTATAGGGAATGATAATGTGGCTTAATTCAAGTCCTTTTCTGCTTTGACTTGAATCAAAAAAAGGGGGGTTATATATTAAATGTTGGCGGTTTCTTTAGGGTATTTTATATGTGTCTTCCTTCGCAAACGATTTGTGGTTAAACAGCCCTCCCCCCGCCTGCTAGCAGCGAGTTAACTTGTAAACCAAGAATGAGGTGCTCCTGTTTCTTCCTGAATTTTTTCTCCCCCAGGGAAGGAAACTGCTGCCGCGTGGTGTAAATTGCAAAGGGTGGAACTGCAGCCACCGCCACAATGGCATCTCAAGAAGCTCAGGTATTTATTTGTGGGTAGATTCCCTCGATGACTCTCATCCTCCGTCTCAAAAGATCCTCCGCCCAGAGTTCTCTGGAGGCCGGGAAGGTGTGCACCCGAGGTAGAAGCGTGACCGAGTTCAGTTCAGTTCTAAGTGTGGAGGGGGGAAGGATTGTCATTGAGCTCCTGCGGGGTCAGCACCGAGATGCAGTTCACTATCGGCCAGACTGAGAGGGCGAGCGACTCTCTGGGAGCACGCTATGTGGTAAATAAATGTGGCTTCACAAAGTAAAGTATTTCTCAGTTTTATTTCTCACCGAGATGTTTAGTCATTAAAGGCGTTTGTTTGCCTCTCTTTGTGCACCCCCCTCCTCCTAGGTTTACGGTATTCATCTGGAGGGCTATCTCTTCTGTAAACTCCGGTACAGCCAGCTGTACAAGTGGAATGAAAAGGTAAGGAATTGTACATCTCTGAAGTAAAGATTTGAGTTAGTAGGTCCCAACATGCTGGGCAAGGTGCTATTGAAACCCATTCGTAAAATAAAAACTATAATTGATCCTTAATGTCAACTGGCCCAATGATGGATACTAGACTTCATTTCACCTACTTGTAAAGATTGAATGGTAACCCATTTTATCATAGCCCTGATCCCCAAATCTGTGAATTCTAAAGTGCTTTGAAACCACTTCACAGGTTAAAATCGTAAGGACAGGTGAATAATGATGTTGCCAAGTGCACAAAACACATGACCACCCTCTCATTGTTCTCTGTCGTTTAAAACATTCCTCTGTGACATTAGAAAACTCAATCTTCACAGTTAAACCTGGCTTGTAAAACATAGGAGTATGCCATCTGGCCCCTTGAGTCTGTTCTGCCGTTCAATTTGAGTACTGTGTCAGTACCAGTACAAATGGGACAGGTTACACCTGGGCATGTCTGGGATTAATGTCCTAGGGAGTGTTTAATCTAAAAAGGCAGGGGAGTGGAACCTATGAAAGGAGTCAGAGGAAGGGGGAATCAAGGACAAAAACAAAAGACAGAAAGGAGAATAAGAAACTGTTCAGCAGAGAATCCAAGGACTAGATCCAAAGTGAAAAATATTGGGAGCAGGACCAGTAACTTTAAAACGATAAGCCTAAAGGCTTTGTGCCTTAACGCAAGGAGCATTTGCAATAAAGCAGATAAACTAATTGTGCAAATAGATGTAAATGGGTATGATATAATCGGGATTACAGACATATGGCTGAAGTGTGACCAGGAATGGAAACTGCACATCCAGGTGTATTTAGGAAGGACAGACAAAAAGGAAAAGACAGTGGAGTTGTATTGCAGGTTACAGAGGAAATGAATGCAATAGTTTTAAAAATAAATTTAGAATACCCAATTCATTTTTTCCAATTAAGGGGCAATCTAATAAATTATAGCAGAGCACCTAGAAAGCAGGGGTACGATCGGATGGACTCAGCATGGATTTATGAAGGAAGAATCATACTTAACAAATTTACTGGGACTTCCGGTGGTGGCCATGAGCTGATCGGTCCACACACATGTCTCCCACTTGGAGGCTCAGTTTTTGGCCCTTTCTACCCGCTGAATGGACATTCTGGTGGGAACAGGAGAAAGTAATTGAAGCTTGTTGGTTTCTCCTCCGATGTGGGATGTCAGCAGGTTATAATACCAGGCTTAAGTTGAATAAGGCCCACACTAAGAGTTGGATGACCCTAGGCGCAGCAAAGAAAAGTACAGTGGAACCTGCCATGTCGTTGTCGCCCTCCCCACTGCCTATGGAGCAGTTAATGGAGTTATTAAAGGGGAATTTAAGAAGCAGTGGCAGGAGGACCTGTCCAGGCTGATTGAGGCAGCAGTAACTGCTCTTCACAGGCCTTTGGAGAGGGCGGAGAAGCGAATGGAGTTGCAGGGGGCGGCGATTCGGGAGGTGGAGCAGGCGGTCTTGGATCACAGTGACCAGATAGTGTCTCTGGAGGCAGAGGTAACAATGCAGGTGGAGGACCACAAAGTGTTGAAGGCCAGTGTGCTAACCACTATGCTACCGGGCCAGACATAGATGAGGAGAAATTTCTTCATCCAGAGAGTGTTGAGCATGTGGCATTCTGAGCCTGTGGTATTCGTTACCATAGGGAGTAATTGAGGCCAAAACATTGTATGTTTTCAAGAAGCTGTTAGATGTAGCGCTTGGGGCAGAGGGGAATAAAGAATGTGGGGGGAAGGCAGGATTAGTCTATTTTGGATGATCAAACATTTTTAAAAATAAAAATAAATTTAGAGTACCTAATTATTTTTTTCCAATTAAGGGGCAATTTAGCGTGGCCAATCCACCTAACCTGCACATCTTTGGGTTGTGGCGGTTAAACCCACGCAGACACGGGGAGAATCTGCAAACTCAACACGGACAGTGACCCAGGGTCGGGATTCGAACCCGGGCCCTCAGCGCCGTAGTCCCAGTGCTAACCGCTGCTGGATAATCAAACATGATCATAATGAATGGCAGAGCGGGCTAGAAGGGCCGAATGGCCTGCTCCTACTCCTATTTATCTATGCAAGTGGTTTACAATATCAAAAGATCAAAAATACAAATGGCAAGAGCTTTACTTAATTCCTTAACCTCATAATAACAGGAAGCAACAACATAATATATATTTTTTTTAATTGCCAATTTTTCGGCATTGTAATGTGTTATGTAATATTCATGACTTGCTGCATTCCAATTACCTTACTAGCATACACGTAATCAATTTGTACAAAAGCCCTCTATGTTGATGGAATGCCTTTTTTAAACTGGGACATGAATTGTATTAAATGTTCCTTCATACACTTCTCATGTTAAAGAAGGTCTAAAAATGGACACTGCAACATGTATCACTGCAGTGACGGCAACATCAAATACCCACCTATTTTGGGATTATTAGTTGGGCGTCATTTATTTTTCACCTTTCAAACTGAATTCTTTGTCTCAGACTTTATAAAGATCAGTTTCACCATCCAAAATCAAACATTAGCTTGTACAACAAAAGGATGACCAGACATTTTTACTTCAAAAGGGAAATAAATAGGAACAGTCATGAATTGTACTTGTACGGCAGCACGGTGGCACAGTGGGTTAGCCCGGCTGCCTCACGGCACCGAGGTCCCAAGTTCGATCCTGGCTCTGGGTCACTCTCTATGTGGAGTTTGCACATTCTCCCCATGTTTGCGTGGGTCTCACCCCCACAACCCAAAGATGTGCAGGCTAGGTGGATTGGCCACGCGAAATTGCCCCTTAATTGGAAAAAATGAATTGGGTACTAAAAAAAAAAAGAATTTTACTTGTACTTTTGGCTGATTCTGGTAAGTCGTTACACTCTAGGACACCAGCTGCAATGTCAACGACTATGGATTTACTAGTCTTGTATCTTTTTTTCTTTTTAAAAATAAATTTAGAGTACCCAATTCATTTTTCCAATTAAGGGGCAGTTGAGCATGGCCAATCCACCTACTCTGCACACATTTGGGTTGTGGGGGTGAAACCCACGCAAACACGGGGAGAATGTGCAAACTCCACACGGACAGTGACCCAGAGCCGGATTGAACCTGGGACCTCGGTGCCGTGAGGTAGCAGTGCTAACCAGTGTACCACCATGCTGCCCATTAGGCTTGTATCTTGCCAGATGCTTGTGACACATATATCTGATCTTTCGGAGTGATCGGTACACTCTAATCACTATTTTCCTTTTCTCAACTGCCTTCTAATGAATGTTCTTTTAAACAAAATCTACATTTAGAGTACCCAATTCTTTTTTTTTTTCAATTAAGGGGGAATTTAGAATGACCAATCCACCTACTCTGCATATCTTTGGGTTGTGGGGGTGAGACACACCCAGACATGGGGAGAATGTGCAAACCCTACACAGACAGGATTGAACCGAGGTCCTTGGGGCCGTAAGGCAACAGTACCTCGCACTAATGAATTATCTTAATTGCATTGAAGTTCATTTATAAATGTCACATCAGTGTCCATCTTTGAAGACTAGAGTTTGAAAAGTATTGAATCATCGAGAATATGGCTTTGAGCAAAATGGTACAGGTTATCTCCGTTATGTCTCAAATGATGAAACAATTCTAATGTCCTTACTCCTGTCAATTCATATCAGATCAATTCCGGTATTGGAAAAAATACTCACATGATCATGGCTGATCAGATCTTGGCCCCATCGGCACTTTACTGCCTGTAATTCATAATCCTCGATATTCCTATAGTTCAAGAATCTGCTTATCTCAACCTTGAACATATTGAGTGACCCATCTTTACAGCTCCCTGGGCAGAACATTTCAGAAATCCTTCCTCCACTCAATATTAAATTGGTGATCCATTGTTCTGAAACTGTGCCACCTTGTTCTGGGCTGCCCCACTGGTGAGACGAAACATTCTATCAAACTCCCTCAGAATCCATGGGCGGGATTCTCTAATTCCGCGGCGGAGTGTCCACGGCGTCGTAAACGCCGTTGCGTTTTACGGCTGCGTGAACGGGCCGACCCAACGACTAATTCTGGCCCCTACAAAGGGGCCAGCATGGCACTGGAGTGGTTCACGGCGCTCCAGCTGCTGATCTCGGCGCGAACTGGGCAGCGTGGCAGCCGTGCATGCGCAGTGGCGCCGACGCCAACGCACGCATGAGCAGTGGCTTCCTTCCTGGCGCAGGACTCCAGGGGCCAGCACAGAAAAAACGAGGCCCCAGCCAGAGAAGCCGGCCCGCCGATCGGTGGGCCCTGATCGCAGGCCTGGCCACATTGGAGGGCCTCCCCCCCCCCCCCCCCCCCCCACTACAAAACTCCCCCACAGGCCGCCCCCTGACTCTTCCACGCCGAGGTCCCGCTGGCTGAGAGCAGGTGTGGACGGCGTCGGTGGGACTCGGCGTTCTTACGACGGCCGCTCGGCCCATCCCGGGCCGAGAATCGGTGGTCCGGCTGCGAAGAGCAGCCCCCCACCGGTGCCGTGCCAACCACGGTGGTGCCAATGGTGCCAATCACATGCTGGCGTCAAGCTGTATTTTTTGAACTGAGAATTTGAGAGCCAATTTGAGGGCATAGATAGGGTCGAAGTGGCTAATTCTTGTCATTATATCAGTCATGGTATGTTCAGTCATACTTGTGAATTAAGGACATGGTTGTAGCATAATCCTGCATCACTGTTCTAGCAATGAGCAGCAAACAAGAATAATTTTTATTAAAATTACATTTTTATAACGCTTATAGTAAATTTAGGTAAGGTAATATTGTAGTGCCCCCTCTAACTGAAAATGAGGGTTTGCTATAGCAAGTACAGTAGTGAGCTGCCTAAGGATACTTCTCATTTCTCCGCACCTCTTCAGTTGCTCAAAGAGCCCCTTGTTTTCAATCTCAATGAGCTATATGACTAGGGAAAAGATTACATGAGATGGTTTCCCCTTGCCTACTTGTGTGAGTGCTTGAAAGATCCTCTCTTTGCCTGTTGCATCTTGGGAGTTACAATTCCTCCACCATCGCTGGATTGCCATTGGCCAGAATTCAGAACCCCAAGCATGGGCCC